>NC_064534.1:31168628-31513205 GCF_023856365.1 Brienomyrus brachyistius
TGGTTTATTTGGAGACAAACTGCTGATCCAGTCATTAAATGATTCCACGCTTGCACTAAAGAGATATGGAAGGATTCCCGCAGAGTAGCTCTGACGCCAGCTCAAAAACAAGAGAAGCGGATTGAGCCACGTGTCCTCACATCCCTCGAGAGTCACAGAGGATCCGTCCCCCCTGGTAATAAAGAACAGATCCAGCTGGATTAGCATGCATGTGGAAGCAGCTCTGGTTGGACGGTGCATGACCTACAGGACAACCAGTTCTTTATTCTGCCACAGCATTCGATAGGGCATAAGGGCTGAGTTTGTGGGAATCTGTGGGAGTTCCATTCACGGCAACCATTTACATGCAGTGCGTTACATAAATCACACTAAATTAATAAATCTAATAAACTGTAAAAATTTAAATCATAACCCATGTTGTGTGATTCATTCGGACTCCGCTTTTAACCATCCAGAATCGTTACGTGACATGAAAAGCAACCAGCAACACATGTTTTTTGCAGGATAAACATCATTATTAATCAAACTCACAGCAGATGTAGCACCAAGCCACACGTAATAGATTCCCTGTTCACTCTCATTGCCAAGGATTGCTGAGTACAACTCTTGACCAAACCCTATACTTGACCCTACCTGGGATCCAAGTCAACAATCACAGTCACACAGGGGCAATGACATCAACATCAATGTAATTCACCTAATATGTTTTTCAAAATAAAGAAAACAAGGGCTGGCAGCATATAATTAATGAGCCAAAGTTGTCACCCCCTACCTATCTGCCCCTCCGCTTTCCTCCCTAGCGCGGCCCTAATGAGCTACACAGGTCACTTGCTTGTCTTATCTCTCGTTCCTGCCCTCACGTCAATCACTCCCAGCTGCCTCCTGTTTGCTCCCTCGTTAGTCTTGTACTTAAGTGCTTCCCAGTCCAGTGCTCCCCAGATCTGTTATTAATGTGATATCCCCCCATATTGTCTGCACTTTATCCTTTCTTTGTTCTCCCTTTTTGGACCCCTTGTGATTCCTTAGGTTTGTTGTTTTGGTTTATAATTTTTTTTGTTTAATAAAGTCTCTTTTGATTGTTCATCCCCTCTGTTCCCATGTACTTCATCCCACTCAACACAACAAAAGTTCATATAATCTTAATATGATCCTGTCATTCAATAACTGTATTATCAAATGTTGATACCTTTTTAAATCTCAAATGAGAATTAATTTTCCAAAAAAGGCAGTCATCCTAATTGGCAAATAACGTTATGTTCAATTATTTTTAGAATTTCTCTCAGAATGTTTGAATATGAATGCTATTTGGCAGGTTCACTGTTTGTATTTATGTAAAAATGCGTGGGCGTCATCATTCAGTCTTGCTTCCGAGCAGCTGAGCGTGATCTCCTGGGCTGCGGTTGTTCCAGTTCCCTTATGGAATTATTCAGGTCTTAATCATGGTCCAACACCACTCCTTTGTGGAGGCAGCCAGCTGTGTCACTAATTATTTTTCATTCCTTTTTTTCTTTACTGACCTTCCTTCCAAATAGCCCGGAACCCGCCGACAAGACTGCAAATGGTTGCCGGTGCCGACGAAAGCCTCCCCTGTCATTCCTAATTCCTGCGCACCGATGGAAATAATGGAGGTGACCCTGAAATGCATGAGGTTCATTTTCTTGAAGGACAGGCGTGATGAGGAACGTCTTCCCGTCACCGACAAGTCAGACCTGTCCCATTCCGTGGGTTTATTTTGCAGCGGTTTTCCCAGCTGTGCTGAGAATCTGATGGAGGCCTACTTATATTTAGAGCTTATGCTTTTGAGACTTTCTGACAGATATCAGTCACATGCACGACACGTTGGTCATCAGAAGCCTGCCTTAACCCCTCCTTCTGTTAGCTTTGGGGACCCCAGTTCTACATAAAGATGAGTTGCGCTTTCAAAGTTACACAAAAGATACAGCCATTCCTTATAATTTCACATATTCTACCTAGATGGACTTTAGATGAGCAATATATCAGACTGACACCATAAAACCACTAATATACACACCTCCAATAACACAACCTACAGAGACGCTTCACCTTCCCTCAAACGGATAATAATCACTGCATACTACCCAGCATCAAAATATAATAACATAAAAAATCCAAAAGTTTAAATTATGTCTCCATTTCTGATGCTCTTACATAATACATAACTGCAGTAACCCTTGATTCTATAAATAATAGCGAGTATTCACATACCTACCAACACATATTAGCATGTATTTAACATCTAGTTTCATTGTTATATAGTACACGTTAACAGGGACTTTTGCTTGTTTGATTGATGGTTGGCAGAAACTTCAATCAGACTGATATTTCACTGCCCAGTGAGGTTCTCATGATAATTAACTTCGTTCATTTTTATAGTCTCCATCTACAGAAGTACAGTCAGACTCATTTTTAGAAAATTCCTTCTAGGGTATAAGCCCCATAACCACCCAAAGAACAGTTTTTCACAGAATTATATGTTTATAACTAAGAGTTTTTAATGAACTTAATGAACAGATAATGGTCAGGGTCCGTGCCTGTCTGGTCCTGCCGTTAGTGTGCCTTTCCTTCTTTGGCCAGTAGGTGTCGCTTGCCATCCTGGCTGGTCAGTCCTTGTCTGTAAACCCTTGTGGGTTGCCCCTGCGTCCTAGACTGTTGCTTAGCTTGCTGGATTGAGCATGTAGCCCTGTGACTGGAATTCTCCAGTCATGGGTTTCAGACTGGCCTTGGGCCAGCCTCATCAATTCATTATTTATTAGTATTTGTTAAAGTTCCCTAGTTTCTGTCCTTGTTAATTGTTAGTTAAGTTCCTCCACCTGTTGCCTGCTTCTCTGTATTGTGCTGATTGGGTAATTGTCTCATGTGCCACACCTGCCCTCTCGTTAGTCACCCGTTTGTATTTAAGTGCCAGTGTCTATTCTTCAGTTAGTTGTCATACTACATCACTGTGTGTATTTCCAATGCTTGTCTTTCCAGGTCTGGTTTGTTTATATAGTTACTTTTAGTTTTTCTTCTTTCTATTGAGTTCTGACTCCTCATAGTCCCTTTATTTTGATCTTTCCGCTGCGTTTCGGTTTGTTTGATAAACCCTTTTTGTTTTGGAACCGTCAGTGGATCGTCCACCTTCTTTTCCCCACCTGTACAATGCCTGTGACCATACCATACCATACCATACCATGCCCCCACAGCCACAAAGCTAATTTGAAGGGAGGCATCATTTATGGTCATTTGTCATTTTATGTTTGAGTCTGTTTAGTTGCTCCACATCCATAACAGATTATTAGGCTCAGATTATCTTTATTGATCCGACAGAGAAATACCTGTGCATACAGCAACAAGGTATGTAAAGCATACACAAACATATGGTGCAAAACAAGGTAAAGTCAAAGACAGTACACATGGGCAGACAAGTAAATATCTATCCATCCATCCCAGTGTCCTATTCAGGGTGTTGGGGGCCTGGAGGCTATTCCAGAAGCGATGGGCACCAGGCAGGGACAAGTAAGCATAGTGCAAATAAAACTTAACATCATAAAAAGAATATTAAGGAAATAAATAAGGAAATATTAATGGACGGTAGGTGTGCTCTTATAAAGAAAACAGATAACGCAGGTCATATAGTAGGGTTAAAAAGAAAAAAAAGTGTATTTAATAAAAAATTACTTGTAACCGTGACATGATTCATGCATGCTTCTGATCTGGAGTCAGACACACTACCATTGTGCCACAGGGTGCTGTGAAGGCACCATCCCCATGGGACAATAGATATACTTTTCAGGTTCATGATGTACATTTGCACTATTGAAGTTAACAGCAAAAATTCTGAAAGGGTCCCTAACCCTAATCCCTAACCATCTAAAAGAAACTAGTGGAATAAGGGTTTATAAACAAGCATTTAGTGTAATCACCTACGAATCTGATGACATGTGCATGATGTAAAAATGGGGGGGGGGGGGGTCACCGCTAGCCTGTTTCCACTTATTGTCCTGTCTCTGATGTCCTGGTGGGATCAACAACACCTTCAGTCAATATTCACCTGTTTTATTGTTTTATTATTTTATGATTTTATTAGGGAGCGACAACCTGCTTGCCATGAAAAGTATGAAGAGACGATTCAGTGCAGGTTCTGAAAGCCGCTGACAAAGCTCAGGCATAAAGCGGGCCATGTCTAAGATATATGAGGAAAAATAATCATGTGATCATGGTGAAAAACAGAACAGCTTCTAACATGGTTAACGACAGAAGCACACGGCTACCATTACCACGTCCTCAATGCCTGCTTCTGATTACCCAGCGTACACAGTGTAATTATCCCTGCACACTGTGATAAGGGCCGATAATGAGTCTCAACAGAGGACTGAATTCTGTGTCAATCTACAGATTTTCCCACACATTCACAGCCCTCAGTACATGATGGGTGGGCGGGGGGTAGGTGACAGATGAAGGTCATTTTAAAGATTTATTTAAAGACAAGTTTTATCTTAAAGAAGAAAATTGCCTCTGGGTTTGTGTATATGGGCGGGGGGGGGGGGGGGGGCTTCTATCATTCAGTTTGACTGACAGGTGATTAATGCAAGCCAATTTCATCTGTACGTTCCAAAATCTCAGCAACGGGCCAGTTAATAAGCTAAATTGTTAGCTTAGGCTTAAACTTTGAGCATTCTCTGACTTTAAGGTTGGTGGATTTCCATGCTTAGTAATTGCCCTGTTTGTCGTGACATTCTGTGAGACTGGTCTCAGTGACTCGCATAAATCAGATCATTCGCGTTGGTCTGGCCCTTTGAGGCAGATCAGTACCATAGACGGAGTTCTCCGCCTCACAGGAGACGTCCCCCTTTCTGATGCAACTCCATGACCAACAGAAAGACACTGGAACAGATTCAGACATGTTCTTCCCAGTCACACGTACAATTCTGCATCTACTCCATTCACGTGACCAAACTGCCAGTCTTAATAAAGATGTAGGTTTTCTCGCAGTGACATTGAAGGTTTTTTTTTTCGGCTCAACAGAGCAGAAAGAAAATGTTTTCAAAATCCGCAAACACAGCCTTGAGCAGAAGAAAGTAAGATATAAAGAAAAACAAGTCAGATTCTTTGGGCTTCAAGGTCTCTCTAGAGAAATACGCTCTGCTTTTAGTGGTATTTATGCTTACAGCCAGGCTTGGGCAGACCCTGAAGAATAGGCTAAGCTTTAGGGTTCTTTTACAACATGTGCTGCACTTATTTTCGTAATCATGCAGCCAATAAGGGCTGCGCTGTGGCCAAAGGAAATGCAAGGTGTCGAGTACCGTTATCAGTGAGCGATGTAATGAAACTGACCACAGGTGTTTTTCTGAAAACTCTTTCATGCTTTCAGCCCCATCAGCTTCCTGTAAAGAGCGCATACATGGATTGAGGGCCCCTTCACATTTTCTCCCCAGTGCTGTTTTCTGATTTGACAGACGGTCCAGCTGAAGATAGTGACTGCTCCGCAGGGCCAAATGCTCACTTCTTTTGGACAATAGTAAAACATCAAAGGCAATCTGAAATAGAGCCTCTGATTCTGTATTTTGTGTTTTACAACAGCGAAGCTGATTTGATTTACGTAACATTTTATTTATATTTATTGTCAACAATAAGATGACAATAAATAAGATGCAGATGGATAATGTGGAAGCTGGTCTTCTGTTATGTGACAAGTATAGGAAGGAGGGACGTTGGTTTGGTGAAGATGATCACCTGGGGGACCAGGACGCTCCTCAGACATTTCTCAAAATCAGCTTAACAGCACCGACGTGATACTGGGTTTTCCTCTAAGTTCAGAAAACATATTAACTCGACAAAACACGTTAAAATGAGACGCGGATTCGATGTGCTTTTCCCCTGGAGTTGACTTGTCTGGTAGTTCCTCTTAGAGCTTGTATGATTTTCATAGTATTACTGAGGATATTACCTATATCTGCTGAAGCCGAAATGTGCCCTAGGTTGCCAATTTAAGTCGCTGCAGGTAGTGACCAGGGTCCTCTGGGTTTAAATCAACTGCCGACTGAAATATCACCTGAGAACAGAGAGGTCTTTAAATGACCAGGGTTTCCCATTTAAAAAATATATACCTTACAGATGCGAGCGGACTTTGTCCAAGGAAGTTTAAAAACACATCTTCCTTGTTCGAATTTCATTCATTGAAAACCGAAAAAAAAACATCCCATAACAAATGCTTTTTAAGACCAGAATTACACGCCTTTCAACACAAAATAATTTTTCCTCTCAGTGAAGTGCTGTCATGAAATTGCTAACGTATTCTCTGCCCCGAGAAATAAAAAATGGTTTCAGCTGTATTTGTCCTTTGAGAGGAAAATCAGTCACAGCAAATGACAAGCAGTATTATCATCAGGGCACAAAAGAGAAGTGATTTTATAGTATGTGGTTTAAAAAAAAAAAGGCTTTGTTGTCAAGGGCAGAGACGACCATGAAAAACTCAGGGGCGGGAAGGGAAGAGGAATTACTGAGCAAGATTAGTGTTTCGACAGTTTTATTTGCATTTAATCACTTTGCTAGTAAAGTAAATGCCATGAGTCTATATGAACCTTTTTTTGATCATTTAGATGATTTCTGCTGCCCCAGGTTGGGTGAATTTGATCGGTTTTGCTACTTAAACATACTGAATTTTTTATTCTGCATTATAAGATGTTTGCTTCTTCACTCTTTTCCTTTAAGATATCCTTCCATCAGTCTATCTTCCTGAACCATCTCTCCATTACAGCACCTCATTGCCTTCCAACCCCTGTACCCCATAAAATGTCTCACTTTCTTGTTTGCTTTCTCCATGTCACAGTGAAGTTCCCAACCTATATCCAGTCAGCCGAGTCCCTCACAACCTTCAAGAAACATCTCAAGATGTCTTTTCAGGAACACTTTGACTAACTCACCCTACCACTGACCTTCACTCTACCTTCATTGACCATTCCAATGCTACGCTCTCAGCAGCACGCTCTTCCCTGGTGTTTTGCATCTGTCCTGTGTTGCCTGGTATTTTGATCTGGATTTGCTTTTCTGGTGATCTATCAAAGACCCGTTGAACCTCTGCTCTAATGTTAATTGGTGATTGGTTACTCACTGGAAGCTCAGCCTATCAACCTATCGACATTCATACCAAAGTCGGCTCCTTGACAGATGTTTGCCTGTAATTTCCTGCCTTGCTTGTTCATCACTTACACGAACAAAAGTGTCTGCTTAATGAATAAATATACATGTCGCACGTTCACACATACTGTGAGCAATTTAGACACCAATCTCATGTTTCTGGCTGTAGGAATAAACCCAGATAAACACAGGGACGCCAAGTCCACACATGCAATGAAAAAGGCAGTAATCATGCTTCAACTCTTGAGATATTAAGCCAAAGTGTCCTCCCATACATTTTAATTATGTATTAAAATAGATAATTCTCCATCACAGAGAAAACAAACTTCACCCATGATGATTTATAATGCACCATTATTTCATTAATAATGATAATAATAATAATGAACTGCTCTGTTCATAGTCTGGTAGTTGCAGTTTCTATCATTGCAATGCAGAGAACAGGAGGGAAAGCACCGTCCCAGAAACCTTTTCTCTGGATAAGAAAGAGGAACACAGACGGCAGTGTGTGCAGACGTCTGTCCCCTGACCTGCTAGGGCAAGATAAAGCGGGGACAGCCTCCATGCGCAGGGAGCGCAGCGGTAAGGTTTGTGCTCAGCCAGGGGAAGGCGAGGGGAAGAGCCTCGCTGTACAGGCCCACAAGAGCGGGAACAGAACTGGGCGAATCTCACAGACTCCCCCCCCCCCCCACCCGGCACATTGGTATCGAGGCCCGAAGTTACACAGGACTGAACACAGAGCTAAAACACTCTTAAAGAGACAGCAACTAGTGCTCTAATGCTCTAAACTGTATAGTTCATACAGTAGTGAACCTACTTACATTGCTGTAATTGTTGTATTTGCTTAAAGTGCTTTACTAAATTGTCATAAAATTGCTGATTTACATATAACTGGCAAAAACCCACAATTCCTGTGGGGACTCAAATTTACCCGTCCTGATAAATTAATAAACATCAGTGATTCAGCCATGCTGGGTGTGAAACTGAAAAAGATACAGTAGAGTTTCCATGCTAAAAGTAATTTTACAATAAAATGTATTAATTTCGTTGTAACCTTTAACTTTTTTAGTAGACCCAAGTGTCATGACCTGCTCATACAATCCTCTCGTGTGCCACGCCCCTTTATTAACCCCGTGTGGAATCCCTACGTTCACCAGCTGTCCTGCGTTTCCTGCCTTCAGTCTTGTGTATCCGCGTTCAAGTCTCTTTCCCCAGTCTCGTCATTGACGTAGTTTATCGTGTGTATGTGTTTCTGGCTTAATAAACCCCGTTTCTTGGATTTCTGTCTACCTGATCCTGATTCCCCCCTCTCTGCACGTTCGCCCTGCACACAATCACCATGAAGACAGCGCCTCCCCTCACGGATGAGGAATTCCTCGAAATGACAGATGAGATGCTGTACTGGCTCAGGCAACCTGAGGTAAAGGAATACCATCCCCCAGGTCCCCAAAATCCCCAAGAAGGCGACGCCTGCAGCCAGGGAACAATCCCCTGCTCAGCCCCCCCATGGTTCCTGCGGCGCCCCCTGTGGCACAGGTCCTTGTGCCTCCTGCTCCGCCCGAGGTCCCAGCGCCACCTACGCCTCCTACAGTAATTCGCCTCAGGTACCGTCACCGCCACCCGATGCTCCGCTCCCCACTGTACCTGACCTGCCCGTGACTGGTGTTCCGGCTCCCGCTGTGTTGCCCGTCCCTGCTCCGCCTGTCCCTGCTCCACCCGTCCCTGAGGCTCCTGTGCAGCCTCTGCCTGCTGCTCCACCTGAGATCCCGGCGCCGCCTGCTGCTCCACCTAAGGTCCCGACACCACCCGTGTCTGATGTCCCAGCTCCGCCCATCTGCTACACCCATCCCAGATCCGGCCACTGTAACCCCTGCTCCGGTCCCCTCAGTACCCGGCCCAGCACCCTCGACACCAGTCCCTGTCCCCAAGGAGGTCCCGGACTGTCCGACCACCGGTCCATCCCCCTTTGAGGAGGAGGAGCTCGAATGGGACCCCTCGGGGATCTTCCTGATGACCCCAGTGGATCCCTCCAGGGGAATGATCTTCGGCCATCGCCCCAGCATGGGCGAACCCAGCCAGGGCCTCAACCGTCTGTTTTCTGGAAAGGGAAAGGACACCGATGCCAGGGTCATGTCCCGCCCACCCTTCCCCCTGCCTCGCCCTCGGTCTACCTGACTGTGGCTCGCAGGGTGCCTGCGGATCCTCCGGCTCTGGCTTAGCTGTCGCCTGCGGGTCCCCCTCCAATGGCTCGTCGGCTGTCTTCGGCCCCGCTTCCAGTGCTTCGTCGGTCGCCTATGGGTATCCCCGCTTTGACTCCTCGGTCGCCTATGGGTATCCCTGCTTTGACTCCTCGGTCGCCTACGGGTATCCCCGCTTAAACTCCTTGGTTGCCTGTGGGTCCCCTTTCTTTGTCTCGTTGGTCGGCTGTGCCTTCGCCGGCTGTGGCTGTGCTGTCGTCTGCCGCGGCTTCGCCTGCCTCCTTGCCTGTGCCGAGATCCCCTTCAGCTCCCTCCTTGCCTCCCCTGGTGCCCCCTCCAATTTCCTCCTCCGACCTGTCCCTCCACCTGCCTCCTCACTCCCTCCAAGGTCCCTTCCTGCTCTGACCTCGCGGTCACCTGCTGCCCTGGCGGCTGCTGCCTCTCGCCCGCTGGGGTTCCCTCGGGCTCCCCGTTGTCCCCCCTCCTTTCCCTTTCTGGCCCCTGGTTTCATCCCTCCTGTCTCTGTTCCTCGTCCCTCTGTCTCCCTTGTTCACTCCTGGCCCTTTCGTTCCGCCTGTTGGTGTTTCCCTGGTGTCTCCTTTTCTGGTTTGTCTGTCTGCATTTCCCGTTCTGTGTCAGGTTCTGTCCTGGTTGTTGCACTTGTGCCTGTTATGTTTCTCTGTCCTGTTCCCGGTCCCTCGTTAATGTTCTTGGTCTTGTTTTCCAGGTCCCGTGTCCCCGGTCTCGTCTCATCTGCCCCGAGTGCGCGCCTTTGGGGGGGGGGGGGGGGGGGGGGGGGGTTCTGTCATGACCTGCTTGTATGATCCTCTCCTGTGCCACGCCTCCTCATTAACACTGCGTGGAATCCCTACATTCACGAGCTGTTCTGCGTTTCCTGCCTTCTTCATCCTTGTGTATTTAGTCCACGTTCAAGTCTGTTTCCCCAGTCCAGTCATTGACATAGTTTATCGTGTGTATGTGTTTCTGCCTTAATAAACCCCGTTTCTTGGATTTCCGTCTACCTGATCCTGATTCTCTGCCCCCTGCACATTCGCCCTGCACACAATCACCACACCAAGTACTATATGCAATAAAATATCAGATCTCTTCATGAACAAGATTTTTTTTTTTTTTTTGGCAGGTGCTAAGAAAAACACCCAGGCATCAGTCGTCAACAATGCTATATTATTATGTATTATTGTTGTTGTTGTTGCTACTATTATTATCATTAAGATTATTACTATTATTATTATTTTACGTGCAACCATGTATGTAACACATTGTTTAAATTTTTTGTGCAGGGATTTTTTTGTGATGGGATCTGAGGAGGCTGGGTGCAAATAGATGTAAAATTTATTATACATAAAAACATGAGAAGGTTTCACCTGTAAGAACTTGGAGAGGTGACCATACACTGTGCAGAGATGGAGGCAGTGTGCTGTGGACGGCTCACATTGATGCCCATCATCATTCACACTTTCAGAAGGACAGAACTTTTGTTAACCTACACGATTGAATGAAGATCCAACACCAAAGTGCAGAGGATTCCAACAGGGACCCAGACATGAAACAAGCCATCATTAGAGACTCTGTAATGCATGAATTCATATGTAAGAACTATGGACTGGAGTGGAGAGGTCTTAATTCTTCCTTTTCCAAAGGAGGATTCCCCTTGAATATTTTTATGTAGTTTGGAGAGGTTGATAACATTGACATTTTGTTACACCCTCCCCCAGGTGGTTATGGACCCCCAGTTGAGATTGTACAGCTCAAAGCATGATTTGATATCCAATTTAGTATGAACACCATTGAGAATGATCGTCTCATTAATTGAATGGCTTTCCTCTTGTCTAAATGGATGATAGACGCTTGTACAAATAAGAGAACTACTTGACCGGTTCATAACCCATCAGGTCAGCATCATGAAAGGCAGGGGTTCTGTCGGAGCCCGTTACGGCAGCGGCACTCCTCGTCCTCTGCCTGTGCCAGGCAGCCATCACAGCGGCCATGTTCGCCCACAGCCCAGTGCATGCACCATATGCCTGCCCACCCAGTGCGGCTTCCACACTTCTAATTCCGCTCTCTACTCTCATACCAGGAGCCAAAAAGCCGAAAAGGCTTTTGCGGGCCCACGCACACCCCCCGACGCGCCGCACCCTCCGGCCCGGGACCTCCCGGTGATTTGGGAGCTGTTCAAGCTAGCTTGCCGGTCTGCACCCCCCATCCAGACTGGCCCTGCCTACTCCACACGCTGATGAAGATCAGAGAATCCTATAATTGGTTCCTCAAGCTCGATTCCTTATCTCAGCTGTTTTTTTTTTAAACGTCTGCCTCTAAGCACTCTCCTGGCTTCTGTCCTTAATCCGACTTGTCGTTCTGAGTCACCAAACTGCTTTTTCTGCTCCCGTGTCCCCCCCCAAGACACCCTCTGCACATATATGCGGCTGGACGTCTCCCCCCACCCCCGCTGTGCTTGTACGATATGAATTCATCGCAGGTGATATTAAAAAAATGACACAAGCTGACAAAATGACAAAAGTTTAACAATGTACCGATTCTCTTGCTGTTTTTGGCTACAGGCTCTGACAGATATCATCCCTGCAGCCTGCCAACTGGACATTACAATTGTCATTGTGTCTGAGTGTGAAGATGAAACATTTGTGGGGGGAGGCAATACAAACGGCATTAAGAGATCAAAAAAGGGGGCTGCCATGTTAACCGCCGCAAGCATGGGGAAGGAAACAAATCCATTATTTTCAGACGTGAAACAAACTCATATTAGTGCCATGGAAACACTTCCCCCTTTAGCCCCCCGTATCTGGAAAGCCATTTACTCCTAGCACTTTTTTGTGAAATCAAGCAATCAAGCCAAACACTAACTGATGTGGGAGATGATTCTCATATGTAGCACATCAAAAAAAAAAAACACACATGCTCATTACTTGTTGGAGGGGGCAGAAAATGGACATGTTTACACCACCACCGTCCCCCGGAGCAACATAGGGGACCTGTTTCCGTAGCCACTCTATGTGGGTGGAGCTAACATTTTATTGAATCCTTTGCACCCCTTCCTGTTAGCAAAACACACTTGACAGACGCTTCTCGGGACGGTGTTTTCAAAAAGGTTCCTGTTCCCCCTCTCACCCCCCCCCCCAAAAAAAAAAAAAACAGTAAGCCTGAGTACTCAGCACTACATATTACCAATGGCAGGTCCCACGTTGCTCGGGGTGAGGATAACCGCAGCAGTCATCTCGGTGAGGACGGAGTCATCCTGAGCCACGGCAGAGGCTGGGATTGGTGCAAGCTTAATAATGTATCGTGAAAAGTCTGCCAAGTCGGGATCCAGCTCCCACACGCACCGATGGGTATCTGCATCCTGCCAGTCCAGACCGGTTCATTTAATGGTCGACTCAGCTTAACAGCGGCATTGACAAAATCCCAGGATGTCAAGAGGACAGTATTTTGAAATTTTTTTAAATCACATTCATTTGGGAGCTCTTCTCCATAAGTAACATCTACAGTTCATCAACTTATTAACATGTACACAGGTCAGGTGTGATGTGAGCCTGCATGGAGAACATCAGACCCAGAAAAGGAGGCCCTGAGTCCCAAACCCTTCCACCAAAGTCATTTTATTTTCCCCAGCCAAAATTAAAACTTTTTAGAAGTAAATTCAAATGTCAGAAAACTACATAATACCTGCTATTTAATACTATGGCTGGCAAAAGTAAATGTTTTCTCACAGGATAAATAATAATAATAAAAAAAAAAAAAGACACAAGACAAGATTTTTAAAAAATTGATCGTAAGTGACAGATGTCAGCATCTGTAACCATAGTAATCCACAGCTGCAAATTCATAGTGAGCGACTTCATGATTCCTATTCCCATCCTGCGGAGGGAGACGACGAGTCAGCATGACCGATGGGACAGGAGGCAAGGAGCAGAGGCAAGGCCAAGTTCACAGCTGCAGGGGGGAGAGGGTGTGTAAAGCAGGCCGTACTGATGTACTCTGACGGGGGCTCCTCGGGCCGAGGGGGACAGCGATGGGGATGGAAGTCTTAAGCGGCCGACCGCCGGCGGATGATGAAGGCGCCACGCTGCAGCTGGCCCAGGTAGATCCTCATCTTGGTGCTGTCGCTCGTCTTCCTCACCCAGATCTGGCACAGAAACGCAGGTAGGACTGCACTGCTCACAGAACGACAGGCTCAGGGCAGGGCGACGACCAAACACCCCCTCACCTCATTCGTTCCCACCGAACTGATGACACAGCTTATCTTGGCATTCTCCTTGGACTCCAGGTAGATAGCCTGGCTCTTATGGTACCTGAGGGGAGCGGGAGAGGAGAAAAAAAGCACAAAAAGCGGTTTGAAGATGAAGATTGTGGGAACACCATGTTCACTTTCTCTAATAACTGAACGCGCGGCGGAACTGTTCTTAAGCCATCATCAATTGGTCCTAAACACGTGGGATCTGCCATTTGAGCTTAGAATATTTAAACACACAATCAGACTGACCCACGCGAGTCCTTGTTAGTGTGGGTTTGAAACGAGTCATGGCCCCCCTGGGGACGTCGAGGCTGAGAACCCGCTGAGAGGGCGAGGGGGACAGAATTAACCACCGACTCAAAATATGCATCCCAAGGTGATCTATATGCAGACGGCTGAGCTGAGGCACCCTGTTCTAACAGCTGCTTATCGGGACCGATAGCGAATGGGGGAAGACTTGAGAATAAAGGGATACATGATTCCCTCAAACAAACGCACCTCTATTTAGTTGCCCGCCCCTTCCATTCCCCCCATCATGCTTATCAGTTCATTCAGCCCCAAGGGCTGGATCCCGATCATCCAAGAGAGACACCCTTTCTGGCCCGGAAACACACCAGCCGCAGTCTCCACACCTCAACCACGTTTGTAACCGTGCCACAGCCGACAAAATGGATTAAGCGGAGTTGCCAGGCTGTCTGCCAACAGCTCTCACCCTCAATATCGCCGTAGCCATATTCTAAAACCACATTATCACCACTTATTGAAGGCACTTGTGATCAACAGGGCTCCGAGGGTTTTCTCTTTTTTTCATTTCCTAAAATAAGTGCTTAATTCTGCACGGCGGTCGCAAAACTCTTCGGGTCAATGTCTTTTCCCCAGCTGCAAAATCTCATCAACCAGAAAACACTGATCATAATCTGCTGTTCAGAACTAGCAAAGCATTATAATCCCTTCATACACGGAAGAGCTGGCAGGTCCTGCTGCCTGGTGTATGTGCAATAATCTCTCAGTGTTGAAAAGACGAAGGAGGTGATAATGGAGTTCAGAAACACAAACGCCCTCCACCTGCCTCTCACCATTGATGGCGCCGCTGCAGAGAGAGTCAAAAGCACCAAGTTCCTGGGAGTCACACATCACAGACAGCCTTACTTGGTCCCTAAACAAAGGCTCCCTAGCCAAGAAATTGCTGCAGCGTCTACACTTCTTAAAGAAACTAAACAGTGCCAGGCTCCCTGCTCCAATCCTCACCACTTTCTAACTATTGAAAGCTTGCTGTCCAGCTGCATCACTGTCTGGTACTGGAACTGCGATGATTCAGACTGCAACATACTGTAGCGGGTAATGAGGGCAGTGAAGAAGGTCATTGAAGTGCCCCTACCTCCCCTGAAGGACATTTACCACGACCGCTGCCGTTGCAGAGCTAGCAACATCCTGGGAGACCATTCCACCCACTATATGGGCTACTTCCTCTCTTGCAGTCTGGTAAACGGTATCGAAGCCGGCGTGCTGGTTCCACCAGATTGTGCAACAGCTTCATACCACAAGCCGTCAGAATCCTTAATGCATATTCATGTTAAAATCTCTGCCCAGCCAATTACCATTCTAGCAGGCTACCTCACCATGTACCCCACAACAATTCCATTACTATTTCAATGGCACCTACACTTTACCTACTGTGTATCACTACTATTACAATATGCACAGTTATATTCTGTCAATGATAACTCAATGCTTACTCAAAGGCTGCCAAATCACTCCGTGTGTAGTATTTAGTCACATTTCATCTCATCTACAGTGTATGACGTCAGATGTAACACTCAAACGATGCCGCTATATTTACCTTGCGTGCAATAACCCATATCCATCATGCTGTTAGATGGTTCTCTGACACTTACATTAAGCTGGTTATATTTTAATTTGTGTGCAGAAAGTACCTCCACGGCCCTAAATTATTATTATATGGTTGCACTGTTTAGTGTCTTTGTAGTTGTCGCACATTGTGTTTTGTTATATGGTGATGTATGTTGTGTCGCAGTCGATGGAGAAACGTTGTCTCATCTCACTATGTATGTGTCCACATCTGTTGATGACAAAGTAACCTTGAAACGTTTTTGTTTTTCCCAAAAGCTAATGGCACCATCTAGTGGTAGATGGTAGAATCGCATCCAAAAATCAACCATGGCATTAAACCCTCCCAAAGTGACAGAAGTATACAAAAAGACTTGATGACTTATTTAAATAAAATATGCAACAACAAATACCTACCATCTTTTGTCATAGTAGAGCTTTCCCTCCTCTATCCGGGCTTCATATCGTTGGGATGGCGTCTCCAGCGGTGTGCTGGGAAGGTGCTCTGGGGACGAGGGCGAAGCTGGTGCAAGGAGGCGCATCCGAGCAGAAGTTAGCTTTGCGAGCCCCAGCAGGCTCTCTGTAGGCCCATGGAGCAGTGCCGGCCTGCTAGTCACCCCTGGGCACTTCACTTTACCATGCCCTTTGATGAGCTGTGAGCCTGAAGCATCTGGACTTCACAGGAAGGGGGTATGTTCTGTTCTGCTATACTGTCTGGTTTATTTTAATGATTCATTACAGAGACTTCCGTTTCATGCTTCAGATTGGGAGGGTGGGGACTATTATAAGAGCCTACGCACATTTCCCCCGGTTGCCTCGTATCGTCTCCGAGTATTATTGTCCCCCCACCCCCTCCCCCAGCCCCACTGGTCTGCACTTTCTGTGTTGAAGAAAATAGGAAGAAAAGCGCCATCGCACAGCACAATGGACCTTATGATTAATGTCCTTATTTTGTGGCTTATATGAAGTCTGGCTCAATGACACATGGCCTCCTTCTATATTTTTCGAATGTGCAACGAAGTGATTTTCACTTAATCGTGCTGCACACATAAAAAGATATGGGGCTATATTACCAGATATCTCAGAGTTTTTGTGCACTGCATCCAGTTATTCCCAGATAATGTTGTCAGCCTAAATTTCCAGCAAAAACTCCAAAAAGACCAAAGTGATCCGTTAGCCACAATGTTTACTAATTATTTGTCGCTACCCGATCTGCACAGCCTACCAGATTTGTTCCTTCCAGGTTCGGTTCTCGAATAGTGTAAATGTGTGCATGAGTGTGACAGTCGCATCACGGACATTGTGTCTCGTGCCCAAGTCCAATTGAACCATGCCCAGGCTCACCTCTTCACCCAAGCCCAAGTGTGCTTTAGCCACAAAGCGAACACACTAGTCAAACGAACTAGGACTATGGGGGTCAAACGTGCTTGGGCACGGTACGGATCGCCTAGGGTGAGTAAACCCACAGTGGTGGCTTAAGCCAAGCTACCATTCACCCGTAGCCGAAATTGTTAACGAATAAATTTTTAAATCAAATACGTACCTGGACGCTTGGGCGATTTCAGCTGGGGAGGGGGAGGTATACATAAATATCAGTTCTAGAACATTCGCTAGACCTCGAACAAACCTCACTAACATCGAATGTCAAATCTAAGACGAAGATCGATTCCCCAACCTTGTTGAGCATGCGAAGGTCCTCCATTATCTGCTCCTCTGTGAGCAGGTAGTTTAACTGAGGTGCAGGGAGTCAAGGCAGAAAACTGGAGGTACGAAAAAATTCACAACCACCAACAATGTCTGAATGGATCTGAACTAAGTTGAAAACACCAGTGCGATCTGCTGGCCAGACACGAAGGATATCTGGAGCTGGCTTGCGCCTTTTGTCTGGGATTGGAACTGGGTCATTGGGTCTTCTCCTTAGCTTTCTGGTCATGATTGGCTTCACTTCCATGGAATCTAGGAAGAGGAACAGGAGAGGCTCTTAAGAACCAAGGGGTTCTGATGAAGGACTACCAGCTTGTATGGTCACATGTAAATCCATTCCCATTCACAAAAAACTTATTCAGCATTTAGACAATCCATATTCCGAAAAGATATACTCAGCAAAGCCTTCAAATGCCCACATTTTAATTGGAAAAAGCTCATTAACTCCAAAACACTTTGAGACCATGTTCTTTTTAGCAGAAGAACCTCACTGACAGCAGGAACAGACGACATCTAGGGCAGCCAAACCCTCTTAAAAACCTACATGATGCAAAGCAGACCCAACAATTAGCTCATTGTGCATCCTACCTCCAGTCAGCTCCATGGTCAACTTCTCGTTTTCGATCATCTTCTTTTTTTCTTCCAGCTCGGCGATTAGGTTCTCCTTCAGCTCCACCTTCTTATCGTCAAACTCCTTGACTGCGGCCTTCTTCTCTTTGATGTAATTCCGCTCCACCTGATCAGTCTATAACGAAGAGACACGTCCTGAAGGCTCCCCCACCACAGATCAAACGCCCGGATCGAATAAGGGGGGTAAATCGCAATTAGCTGCCGAGTCTTCACTTAAACTGTTCGCGATGAACTTTTAACTTGGTGGTGTGGAAGTAAACGACATCATCACAGCAAGTCAGGAGGGCAAAGCAGGCAGAGAGAGACTCGGAAACACTACTAATAACTTACAAGCACATCGCGTTACAAAGAGATTGGTTCATTCCCAAAATGACGCTAAATCAAAAAGCGTATGCTGGTATGTAATAAAACGTGGGGTATGATCAATACAATCTTACCTCGAGCTGGAAAAAAAGATCTGGAGAGAAAGATATAACAGATCAGATTAATTCTGCAGGGCAACTCTTTGCTGCATATTATTCAGCATCAGTGGATAATTACTAGTCAGGCTGCGGACCTCTCTTGAAGGCTATTCAAATTTTCATCAGACTTACTGCTCCAATAGTCATCAGCACAGAATTCATTTTTCCGATGGGTGACGGTAGAGAAGCCAAATCTAAAAAGACATGCGTCTAGCTGCCTTGTGGTGCCCCCTGGGGGCACAGACAGGCCCTGCATCACCTGCATTTCGAAGCCGCTCCTTGTATTGCTGATCCAGCTTTTTCATCCTCTTCTGGTACTCCTGCAGCGTGCCTGAGAGGAAAAGCCATCGCATTTTAGTAAGAAGCTGCTGATTGCCCTTCATGTTAATTATGCATCATCTCCGACAATTTGGCTAAGTTGTAAATTGCTACTTTGGAACAACGCCTATACAACGCGAGAAATGTTTTGTCAAGTTTAAAACACAAGTTTTAGATTGTGACAATTTAATTACACAATTCAGTAATCAGTTAACTGATACTCCTGATGTGCTCATCAGCATCAACTCTACGTATTGCTGAATTTCGAAAGGCGGGAGAGGGGTTTAGACCCATTACCTTCCTGGAGCTGCTGCAGTTGTCTTTTCAGAGATGCCAATTTTTCTTGGTACATCCTTTTAAGTTATAAAAAAGATCACAGTTAAGCTGATCAACAGAGTCAGGGATGGGGAAGGTTATATAATCTACATATACACATGCAGACATTATTCGATCCAATTCAAAGAATAACCCTTGGGTTAAGCTACATAAAATCAGTGATGTAGGACATGACTGCTTTAAAAAAAAGCCGCCTAGAAGACCCCCATACCACCCAAATCTGTAACGCCCCAGTTACACAAAGCGCTTGGCAGGAGTCCCTAGTTGGCAGCCCGATCCATCAAGCATGGCTGTAGATCCTGGCGCTCTGTGGCCACCCCCAATGAAAAAGCCCACTCCAGATTTTCACATTCACCCAACTGGAGCACAGCAGGTTGGGATTACGCCTTTAAAGCATTTTATGAGGCTGAAACCATCACTCAGAAATACAGCTCACCTCCATCACCCTTGTCTACAGCCATACATTTCACTGGGCCTAATCGTAAAGGACCTTATCAAAGCTATAACAGCTTTTGCCAGTGAGTGTTGCATCACAAATTCATGTCCTTCACCACCACGCGGGCTGCTGCTTCTATGGCATGTTTTCGTAATCTGCTTTAAAACAGGACACAAATTAAGTGGGACATGGCCACTTACTGCTCCTTTATTTCCACATAGTCCTCATCGTCGTGCTTGGCCAGGTCCGTCTCACTGGCATCCTCCGTGTCTGCCAAAAGAGATGGGAGAGTCAGGGAACTTCAGCTCGGTCAGTCTGCTCTCATTTTCCATGGGAAAAGGACCCACTCCGACTATCCCTCCAGAGACATCATGCCGTTAGCCTGGACAACACCGGGTCAATGGAAACAGACTGCGGCGAGGAATCTATCAATATCTTAAGGCTCAGAGCTAAAGAGATTATGTCCAAATACACTGTTTTGCTTGGAACAAATCCCTCAAAGGACTTCGGGAGGACAGGCCGACAGCGGACTCATTTCACACAATAATTGGCATAACATTAGAAACCATCAAATAAGAGGAAAATTCTCACGACCAAGCAACCGACCAGCAAAACGCGGATTACAAAACGCAGTAGAAACGAAAGCGATCAAATATTTCAGCGAGGCGAGGCGCCCCGAACTCCAGTTACCTTCAGCGATAATGTGCATTTCCAGCAACTCATCCACGATCGTCTCACAACACAGAACCAGCGCACATATTATACGCGGAAATATCCTTCTTAGGTCTATTTTAATAGCTCGATCTGTCCCGCTTGATCATTATGTACCGTGATACGGAACACAGCGTTAAATGTGCACGTACACAAACGCAATCTCACAGCCAAATATATTCATAATACGTTACATAACACATTCAGAATACTTAATCGACATATTTTAGTCGGTGTAACAGTCTGAATCCTATGCTTCACGGCATCGGGAAGCATAAATTTCATTAACGAGGCAGGCACCGATATCTATATATAGGTACAGCATGCGGCATGTATACAAGACGCAGTTATACAATGTGCAGTATCTTACAGTTTAATGCACAGCCTTCGTCCGGTGACATGATAACGTCAGATCGCCAGTAATGTCTTCCCAACGAAGCCAGAGATGACCATTTCAGCTCAGGACAGCCGTGCCACTTACAGCACTAACCTCGCGTTAAAACTTATTTAACTACCGCGACAATCGGCTTCACGGTCCGTCATGCACGGTTTTTCTGGGACACAACTACTGCAACGAGCTAAAAAAGGGTAGGAAACGAAATGGTGTCACGCACGGTTGCGAAGCCCGATCTCCATCTATCGTCCTGCCTGCGACGGAGGGGGATTTAAAAACTAGCGAAAGCCGCAGAGTCATCACGCAATGCAGGGATACGGTGTTTTCCACGTTACCTTTACTAACCATAGTGCGCGTTAAAATGCTCCAAAATCCATTCGTGGGAAAATATCACTTCCTTATTAGTTATTCAGCCAGCAATCAATGATAATGATAATAATAATAATACAAAAATAAAGAGAAAATGCAGACGCCGCAGTACATTAAGTAAAGGTATGTAATTGGGTTGTTGATTCAAAATGATAATAATAAAGTAAGGCGTTAACCGGATAGTTTAAGGCGCCCACCCGGTACCAGCCACTTGGACCAGTTACCGGTCACACGACACTAAGGTTTGCGGAGACCGGTCACGCCTCCAATGCGTTTGACAGACAGCAGCCGTATCCAATAGACGCGAAGCTCCCGCATCCTAAAAGCCAATGGCAGCTTCGCTTAACCTCCTAACACAGGTCAGTTCCGCCTCTGCTTCTTTTCACGTTTACATTTCAGAACGCAGTTCTGTTACATGATTCTAAAGCTCATACTTCTGGGAAATATATTTGATTTCTTGTTCTTAGCGATGGGTGTCTCCCAAGAAATCACAAGTCCCTTACATTTGGCAATGAGAAAGATGTAATTTTGCCAAGTTGATTAAAGAAAACCAGAAAGTAAAACTAAGCTATTTTGTACTGTCAAAAAGCAGTAAAGTTCCACAACACATCACGGTCTACGACCATTTAAACCAACAAACTAAATAAAAAAAGCTGCCTGACTATTTGACTGTACCACGCCCGCACTCCCGTGCCATTCTTTATGCCAGTGCCTGTATTGGTTAAACACCTTTAGGTACAAAACACGACAAACTCTACAGTCTTACAGGATTTTAAGCACACACTGACTAGCTGGCGAGCTAACTAGAATCACAATTCAAGGGTCAGGCTGGTTCATCATATATCTAAACGATGCTGTGCAAAACAATCTACGGTGGCGGTCAGAAAGATCAACGATTTCCAAAACTCAGGAACGCAAGTCAAGTTTTTAAATACATTTTAAACCGGACAGCCGGTAGTGCTACTGTTTGGCTAAGCGGTCGCCGCACTCGATGGCTAAGTACCTTCCTCCGAATCTCTCCCTCTGAAACTCCGATCATCCTCATCCTCCATACTGTCAAGATCCTCCTCATCGTTGTAATAGTCCACCACGGGCGACAACAAAGTCGAAGCCATTTTACTTTGTTTATCGATAATATTATTTTTAATGAAGGATGTAAACAACACCCCATAAACCGTATCTATTCAGAATATATGCATCTTAAAACAACAAAAAGAGAAACAGCGCCCCGAACTACCAAGGGTCCTCTAATAGGCGTTCCGATATTTTGCCTGATGAAAAAAAAAGTAAAATTATATACTTTAAAATTCTTGTTTCCCATTTTCTTCATTAAATACACACTACATACAAAGTTTTAGCTTTTATTTTTTATTCATATTTTCTAAACTTACTTGAAACGAATGTATGTTGAAAAATTTTAAAGGCACTTTAAAGGGACATCTACTGCATGGTACTCAAGTAGAATACGCATTTTTCATCATGTTCCCGCTTCTTTTTTGCTATTAATAAAAACCAAAACAAAGAGAGTATTAACTTATGCTGAATATGAACTTATCAATAGATATTTTAACATATCATTAAGGACAATTTGTTATTTTATTTGAACTGCCTATCTGTCATGGGGTTCCATGGGAACTGTAGTTTACTCTTCCAACTTCCAATAAAATTTATAGTAAACGTATTGTTTTTGCTGAATATTTCATGTACTCACACACGACGTACGAACACACGAAAACATCCCGTCCTGAAATATTTTACATTTATACAATATTCTGATCACCTGCATTTATAAGGTAGGTCTATCAGCTAAATAAAGCGAGCATGACATAGACCGGTCACAAACAAAACAATGAACTATGAATTTATGTTATATATGTAATTTTAAAGCACATATCAGATATAAAGAGAGGTTGAATTAATCGTTTTAAATTGTACACCCATATCTATAATTAACTAAGCGATACTAAATATTGACAGCAGGTGGCAGTAGAACATGTGTCCAGCTATTGACTAACTGCTGTTATTTCACCTGTATGGTGTTTTCATCCGATTTGGTCATACCTTAATATTTGGAAAGAATAACAACCCAACCTTTGTTCAGAAAACAACATAATTTTATATTTTTCAAAAGAGTATTTCGACATTTAATGGTTTCTATATTTATTTTTAGATTTATTTGATGGTTCAGTGTCTTTGTCGCATACTTAAATAAAATAAACGTCTCGAAAAGGAGTCAATTAATCAATGATCAGTCATTTTATCAGTACACTAAATATAGACAGGAAAGCTTACACCTTTAGCCTGGAAACATTTTACAGCTTCCTTTTTGCTAGTCATTATACAACAAAAAGTAGATGTTTTTTTTAAACCGTACGTCATAAAAGGTAAATTGAGATCAAATCGACCTCAGCTTTACTTGTGCGTTGGACTATTCGGAATTAGATGGGGGAATTTGCGGATGATTTCAGCCTCATCCCCAGGCAATCCACACGCCTATGCTAGCCATTTGCTGATTGCGACGCGTTGCATGAGCAGCCCCGCTAAGTTTGAGAGCATAAGACACCGGAGCAGAGCGTACGCTACGTTTTTATTTTTATTTTTCCTCCAAGATGCATTGACAACTTGCAATGATATGAGCAAACGCGACGGACGGAGTCCCGTCGCAGCTTTAAGAGTCGCAGGAGGCAAAGTAACGATCCCCGGCGCAGTCTTAACTAATTCGTCTGCTTGTCTTTTCTTTATTTCCGTCTGAAAGCCGCTGTCACGGCGTCGCAGGGCCCGTGTGCAGTGGAAAGAAAAAAAACCCTATCTACGGTTCAGCCAGGAAGTCAAACTATATTTTTTGAAAGACAAATCGAAAGTCTCAATTGCCGCAGGCGGACTTCATGTTTTTTGAAGAGAAAAAAAACGTGGGCTTCCTACAAGTGAGGAGACAGAAGACGAGTGGTCAGTATACCCCTTTAATTCTTTTTCTCGCCCCCAAAAGATTTTTAAGAGACAGAGGAAATAGTACAAGGTGCAGTGGCTCTTGTATTAAATACCAGCGTTGAGCGAACTGACGTTTAACTTTTTCTTTACGTGGGGTGAACTTGGATGGGGGGGAGAGAGAAAATACAGGAACAGCAACATGAGGTTTAGAGCGATATCATTAAGATGCCATCATTTATTTCTTTTAAGACATAATGTCGGTGTCTAAAGGCTGATCTAGCAGGGTCAGTGCACCCGGAGACGCGGGTTAGCGGATGCCCCATCGGGCCAGGAGGGCGCTTGTTGGGGGGGGCATCGGAGTCGAGTAAATACTGTATTTTCAAGAAGGACGCAGGTTTTACTCTGCTGTCCAGCGATTTCTTTGGTTGGACTGTAGACGGCGGGGGTGGCTTTGGGGGGTGGAGGGAGCGTGTTTATTTACTGCACCTGATCCTCCGGGGTTAGGGACGTGAGCGACGCTTAAGTAGATGCGATATCCGCCCGGAAAATAACCAAATTAAAAGGAAGAAAGAAAACAAAAATAACCAACACACGCCAATCTTCGCGAATAATTGGCGACTTTTGCTCGCCGCAAAGCTGGAAATTACCATTTATAATGAAATTGCCTAATAATGAAGAAGGCGGCTGTCAGCCCCGGAGTGCCGACAAAAGGCTGCGAGTTTATCCTGTGAGTGCTGAAGTGCGTCGTCCCCTTGTTTTCCAACGTGTGTGAATATGAAATAATTTTTATTAGGTTTAACTACTCGAAAGATGGCGAAACCCATGCAGATAACCGTCTCCGGGCGTTTGGCCTTGTTTCAATTAAAATTTCATTGCCGGGTTTCTGTTTTGCTGGGAGGTTGTAATGTAGGATATCCGCCTCGTAAGCCTCTTATTGCCGCCGTCTGACCAAACGCAAGTCTAAGCGAGCTTCCTCTTGCAGTTTGTACGGCGTCTCTTCTTCCCCACAAATGCTTTGTGTTGAAGCTCTTGCAGTTTCCCAGCTATTATTATCACTCTTATTATAGTTATTAATGATTAATAGATGCCATGAGCGCAGCCGCCTGTTGTGCGCCGGTATGCGCTCGTTTCGTCGTCCCAGGTCGTTTGTTGCGTCGAAAAGACGTAGGAAAATGTTTAAATTTGGGAATAAAAATAAGTAATATATAAGCAGAGTCTACTGATGACTGGTTTGTGCAATTTCGTGTTGTATCGCGGCAGCGCAAAGAATATACCCCCCCCCCCCGTTTCAACAGCTTGACATGACTTCAGCACATGGTCCTGCGGGGTTTGTTTTTTAATATATTATGTTGGATCCCCTTTGTAAAGCTCGGTCTGAGTAGCTTAATCCTGCGATGGCCGGGGTGTCTGGCGTAGATGACGGGGGGAGCGGCGATCGCAGCCAGGCAGTTCACCTTTCCCCGACTACCACTCGGCTCCATGTGGATACGCTGCCTGGTCCGGCGCTGCTCCGGGAGCCGGACTCCCGTAACCCCTGGCAGACGCACTTTGAGCGGCGCACCTGTCCGCTTCCGGAGGGCTTTAACGCGCCGAAGTGAAGGCATTAAAAAGGGCGTAGCGGCCGGCGGCTTTATCTTTAGGGATTTTTGTTTTTCCTGCCAGCTGATCCGTAAAAGTCAAGATCGTAATCTTCCCGGTGGCTTGAAAGGTAAATGACAACCTTCGCCTTTGTCTTTAATCCGTAGTAAAGGCAATGCCGTGAACGACGGTTCTTGTTTATACGAAAGCGGGAATTAAATAATGAAAAAATACAACCTAATCTAAAAGGTGTGAATATCGCTTGTTTCTCTTGCTGGATGTTTTGTGATATTTTACTTTGTACATTGAATGCTGCTCAGCTTGGGAGTCGAAAATGTTTTTTTTGTCGCTTGTTTGGCTGGTAAAGCTTCTATCTAGGGCATTCCAATGTTTATTGTATCAAGAGTTAATAATTAATGGGCATCATGAAGCCAAAATACCCCTTCCATAGGAGTGTTTATTGTCGTTTTGCTGTCGCTTGTCCTCCTGTGTTACAGTACTTCTTGATATTGAAATGAGCAGAGATTCTCTCGCTCCTATTTTCTAGAAAATAAGTGTGAATGAGAACATTAATATTTTGCTGGGTGCCTTAAAGGGCATTGTACAAGGCTGTGACACCTGTGGGCCGAAAGTATCTGCAGAACTTGGGGAAGGAGACTTGGGGGCATTTCTGCATGTTTTGTTCCTGTGTGGCGCTGACATCATAGTTATTTATAATACTGACCACCACTGAAGCAAGCCTGCTCTGAGTGAGTTGGGGGGGGGGGGGTATTGTATGGTGGGGAGAGAAAAAGGACAAACGGAAATGGAAGAGATTTCACCATCCTAACATGATGGACATGCCACTGCTGGTTTGCATGAGGCCAGTACGGCAGTAAAATGTCAACCTGACTCGGCTGGGGGGGGGGGGGGGGGGGGGGGGCGGGGGGCTGTAGGAAGCTCTGATATCCAGCGGACAAAGACTGAGGACAAAATCCAGAAATGTCACCGTGTTAGTCTGGGTTGTAGGGTTTCACCTAGAGGGTAGCGTTTTGGTAACAAGAGGTGTGGGGTCAAATTGGGGACTGAAAACATGCAGAAATGCTTCCGTCATGCCCAGCTGGGGGTCTGTCTGCATCTGCGTGGTGATCATCGGATGGGGGGGCAGCCAGGCGCGGTGTGACCCGCCTGACAGGTCCTGGCAGTTTGACCTCAGCTATGACAGGGTTTCCGTTCGCGTTCTAGGGTCACCGTTTTGTTCCTATAACTGCTGGCTCGCCTTCCTGCCTCGCTAACGTGCCAGAATCACTCAGCAGCTGCTCCGTTCCCCCATAATTCCGAGTAACACCTTAAGCACTCGTGAAGGAGCAGAGAATTAAAACGCTCCCTGAACTGTTACTATATTCAACACGCTAGCAAATGGCATCGGATATTAAATGGACTTCGCCGAGACCGGGGTCCAGCCTCTGCAGGGTACCGCGGTCAGACACGGTCCGGGTTGGAAGGTTAAATCATACCTGACGTTTAATGGCGATGTGGAGATGGACGGACTCGGCCTTGTTGATGGGTCGACCTCCTCTCATGTTAATGTAACACTGTCACCCCATTGCCATAAAATGGACTGAATTAGGCAGGTTAGTTCAGCTTCCGGTAATCTGTGTAAACCGGTAATATTGGGCCCGTGCTGATAGGCTTTGTGGGGCAGCCCTGGTGAAGTCGTTGGCATTAATGATTCCTGCGACGTCATCTTGTTTGTGTTGCTCTGCTTTTGAACCCCTCCCAGTTTAATGCCAGTGATATGCAGGCAGGCAGAGGTGTCCCGGAGGGGAAGGGGAGGCCCCAAGTTTAGGGCAGTGCGCTCCCTGTTTTTTCCCCCGTCCGAGAGCAGACTTTGGTGATTGGCCACGGCCTTTTGTGTTCGGGATTGGTAGCCAATCATGGACATCAAAGCTGCGTTTTTGTGGCCGCCCTGGCAGCGTTCGCTCGATGATGGGGGAAATTACCGGACGGTTCTCTACACCCCCCCCACCAGCCCCACCCATCTCTGCCACTCCAGACAAAATAAGTTCTTCTTGGGCCGTAGGATCGTAAAATACAGCGGGCTCGTTTTCTTCATCCCTTGTGCTACATTGCCAAGCGTATTTGTTGGCTGACATCTTGTACATAAACATCCCTTTCAGGTCGTTCGGGGCGGTGGGCTTGAGCTGGGGGCTGTCCCTCCTGCGATGGGTGAGAGTGAGCCGCCCCCTTGCCCCAGCCTGCACGCGTGCGTGTGCGTGGAGTTCAGCCCTGTCTCCTGAGGGAGGCATTTTTGGCGAGTTGATCTCACTGGGTGTGGGACACAGTGCAAGGAAGCTAATTACAGCCCTCTGTACAGTATGCTTCAGATTTTTTGAGCTGGAAATTGCAGCTGTGATTTCCCCCCCCCCCCCCATACCCACCCCCACCCCTGGCTTCCCAAAAAGGGTAATACCAAGCCTGTTTTCTGTACTCCTCCCCCTTTCCATGGATACTAGTAATTTTTTTTCTTACCAGCGGTCTTGTGACACTTTTTTTAGCCTGGTGTCCTGTCTCCAAAGTGGCATATTGGTGACGCTTTGATTCTCGACATTCCAGGAGTTTTTCGGGGGTGGGGGGTGGGCGCTTGGAATGATGCGGCCTCTCAGCATTAAAGCCTGTGTCGTTTGTCTTTGGCCAGGTCAGCAGAAAGCTGCTCTGGCTCTCTCTCTGCTCGCCTTTAAGCTGCATGCGGGTGTGCTGTGTTTCATCGCTCGATAGCATCAGTCTCTCAGAGGCCCTGTTTTCCGATCTGTCCGGTCTTGAGGAATGAAGCTCTACAGAACTGTGTCTTGAACATGGATCTTTCTCTGGAAGTGAGGATGACAACTCGTTCTGGTCCATCAAAAATTCTCAGTGTAGGATCTCTGAAATCCCAGCTAACTAGATGGGTTAGGGGAACCTCATTAACACCCTTAATGAGTGAGATGAAACTCTCTCCCCAAATTGACCAGACAAGGCCAGAATGCTTATGCTGAATTCATTTCCTAGCTGTTGCATATTTTGGAGGGAAAAATAAGTCCCCCTCTTCCTGACTTTGGTGTGACTGCAAACTTCCCGTACAGGGATAGCATGTTTCTGCTCGCCACGCTTCTGCAGGCATATCTTTGTTGTCATCACCTCCATGCAGAGCAGGTCACCTAAACACCATCACATTGATGGCCAATCCATCTGGCTCCCTCTCTCCCTCCCTCCATTCCTGCTTGGGGCCACGTTCCTAAGCAGGAAAAGCAGGTAACGTCTCTTCTCAGCAGACATGCCTTAACATTAGTCAACCTCTCTTCTCTGCCGCTTCTGTCAAAACAAGAAAGACGGAGAAGAGAGATGTCCCGGTGCTCTGTTAGGGTCCGACCGGTGTCCCAGCTGCCTACCTTCCCAAAAGAAACTGTACAGCCAGATTAAAGGAAGAAAGAACATAAGTGCCAAATGAATAAAGCCTTGACAATATGGAGCATCTGATCTTGAACAATGGCCCTGTAAATCACAGACCTGTTGACTGTCCTGTGTGACTACCAACCCCCCCGTACCTTAGCCGAGGAGACGTGCAGCCATGCTCTCAAGCTCTGGCCTACGTCCTCGTGTTCTGTCAGGACTTCTGCGGAGCCCCTGCCTGCCGTCTGGCCGTCCACATTTTCTTGGGCCTTGTCCAGGAGTGAAGGCCGTCTTTTGTCTGGCCTGCGAGTCCCCACATGCAGCTGGGGGTTTCTTTTTGTGGATTTATTTAAGCATCACTCCAGTTGAAGTTTCTGGACTTTGTCTTCGTCTGCAGCTTTTGACAAGCAGTGAGGATGTGAATTTGTGGATTTTTGGCACTCCTGAGGCGATGGGTGGGGGAAGGAGACGCTGACTGGGGTTTGGAGGCTCGCGGTCAGGGTCAAGGGCCCAGTCGGGCCATCTGGAGAGAAACCCCCTGTGATTATGATGGTGAGGAATGGCCTGTTTTGGGAATGCGAATGCCGCTGTGTTACGGGGTTATTCTGAGAGCTTGGTCTGAGAGGAACCGCTGGGTGCATTATATAGGGGTACATCTTGTACACAAATATTGCGATGCTGGAAACTAAACGAAGCTGTTTCTTTTTCAAATTGGAGTTCATGAAAAGCGTGAAAGTCCTCAGTTTTGAACCGGTTTTAATTGTCAGATTCGTCAAAAGCAGATTTGCACTGGGATGGAACCTGGAATCTGGGCTTTGAAGCCTGCAGGCGTTTCCCTTTGGTCGGACTTCCCTGACGATAGCGACCTGTGGCCCATACAAGTGTCGTCTGTAGTTTTCCTCCGTCGATCTCTTCCCAGAAGCCGCGTGGGATTCTTCTAGCGGCCACAGCTGACGGCATCATTGTCACGCTCCCTTGGGTTCTGCAGTGAAACTCATAAGTAAGGAAGTAAGACTCCATGGCCATGGTCATGTACTGTACCTCGGCGCTGCCTTCGGCTTATTCCTGGAATCATGCTGCTTTGATAATTTCGTGGAACTTGTGCGTCTTCCTTGTTTACCTCTCGGCACTCCCTGCCCTCCGAGCTGCTACTGTCTGAATCCAGGGGCCGCTGACGTTTTCTCTTGCAAATAGGTGTGTTTTGTGGACAGGAATGGATTTCCATACCATTACATCGTGGAGTGGAAAAATGCTGGGGGGGTCACAGCTGCCTGCTGACTCACAGATCTCGAACGGTGTGATCTCAGGACACTGCCAGGTCTGTCTGAGTGAACCTGTCCACTTCACACCCTGTACAGAAAACGTGTCTCAACTTCCTGGTGTGTTGGCCTGTTAAGTGACAGCCGCGGCAGGGTCAGTAAGGTTTAGCGTCCACCACTGTCCTCTGGTGTTTCGTGACCGGTCTCTGCTTAAAACCTACTCATGACTTATGGCGGATGTTGGGAGAGCGGGACGAGCCGTTTGGATTGGTCAGTTTCCAGATTTCTCTGGTAAGATAGCCCCCGCCAGCGTGAGCCATCAGGATCAGCGGTGGAGAGCTGAGGGTGATTTGCCGTCTTGGGTCACTCCTGCTGGGTCAGTGTAAGGCTGAGTGGCACTCAGCAGGAGCTGGGTGGTCTTATCCAAAATGCATAAATAACTATGGTTCCAGATCCAAGAGTTTTTAGAGGAAAAAGCCCCAATCTGGTCTTCATATCAGAACAGTGTCCTGGTTGTCCTCCATAGCTGCGGTGTTATATTGTATCCAGGGGGTCCTGGAGTGTTCTGGTAACGTTTGTCCACATGGCCTAATTGGACCATCCAGCCATAGGCATCAGTGTATCTCTACATGGATGTCTGTACGAGGTGGTCTGTCCTCGGACGCTGAACTGCATATAGATTCACACCACTGCTCCTCATGAGGCTCCTCCCCCAAACCAAGCATCCAGCATGAAACATCGAAGCGGGGGCAGCTTATTTACAGCTATTTACAGCTCAGCCTGGTCAAAATCCTCTGTTTTGTTTGTCAGACTTGTAAAACAGCTGACAGGGCTGGAAAAGTCATGGAGTGCTTTTTTTGCGGTTCTGTTTATTATTTAGACATGAACTGAAATTCACTGACTTCCTGCCAGCACGACCACCTAGAGGGAAAGGCCCTCAGTCCGTGATGCAGTTGGCAAGCCACCTGCTAGCAGTAGCTGCTATAAGTAGTGTCCAATTAAGAAGTGAGGCTGCGTGTTGTTGTGTAAACAGTGGAACTCTGTTTTGGCGGTCGATGTCACTAGGGAAAGGGGGAGCGGCTCTGCGTGTCTCCTGTATGTGAAATACCCAGCTGACGTTTTGTTAATTGAAGACTGGATGCCAGCAAAGAAGGTAGGCCAAGATCAGGGTGGTGACTGCCTGCAACCTCTGCGAATCTTCATTTATTGTCAGGTGTGGTGGCCTGGATGTTTCTGCCAGGCAGTAAAGCCTGGCTATAGGCCGTGTTTGGTGTATACGTGCATCTGCTCGGATGCGGGTTTGTGCCGTCCAGGGTTAACATCCAGGTCATGAAAGTGGCCGGGAGTAACAAAAGCGACTTTGCTGTATTGACGATATTGCAGGCGCAGTGAAGGGTGAACTCAGGACGTGGCATGTGAAAGGCAACCGGGGAAGCCGGCAGACACATCCAAGGCCTGAAACAATGGGTCTGGAAATCCCCCCCCCCCCCCCCCACAAAAAAAAAATATTAGCAACTAATTAATTCTGTAGTTAGTAAAATTACTAGTTTAAACCCCCCACCACCACCACCTCCCGATCAGCAAAAATTACTGAGGGGAACCCCCCCCTCCTTCCGTCTACGCTCCATCAGCAAAAGCTGGTTCGGTGTAACTCACCCCCATCGTAACGAGAGAAGGGTTCCGTACGAACCACAAAGCAGCACTTTTTCGGAGATGCACCGACGTATCACTGATCTGTTTGTACATCTAGCTGGAAATCTGGGTTAGTTTCAGGCCTGTGGTGGAAACCCACTGTTGTCTACTATATATATATATATATATATATATATATATATATATATATATATATATATATATATATATATATATATATATATATATAAATTTTAATGTTTTATTTTTTAATTCTCTCTTCCCCGGGGTTAATGGTAAAACACATTGTGAAGTATGTGCATATGGAAGATGCTTGATTGGTAGTGCACAATCAGATGAATCAGTGAAGGACCGGTGGATGGAAATGTGCTCAGGGAGGTACCGAAAGGTCAGCCTGATATGGCCGGGGGTATTGGTGATGCAAGTTTCACATGTGGTGTACAGACAAGTGCGCTTGTGTGTTGACCATAGACTGGGTTTTTTTATTCTTCCGTTTTTGTCAGTTTCACTTCATAATGAGCAGGTACCGGGTGCAGGTGACACAAGCCCTTTGGCATCCGTGCTCTTGGGTGAGGCCATCAGCTGAGGTTCCGCCCACTGGCATTTAGCCTGACTTCCCACTCCTGTCGCGCCCGAGGGTTCAAGTCTCCGAGCGGAGTCGTCACTCCGGCTCGTCATGTTGTTCCGTCATCTGTTCGACATGATTCTGGCGACGGCCACATCTGCCACCGCCCTGTTAGACAGCCACGTGTCTGTTTTCTCCCCAGATGTGCTTATCCTCTCCTGTCTGTGCTCGAAGTAGCTACCCCTCAAAGGGCAGATGCTGTCGCACCTTGTTCAGGTTCTGCCCAGTGCACAAAGTAGGGAGTTCTCGCAGAAAGGACACAAAGGGCCGCGCACACAAATGTAGAAGTGGCTGAGATTTCCCAGGAAGCAGCTGATGAACCCACAACTGATGGCAGATCAGCGGGGCGAAGTTCAGCCGCGTGACGCGGGCGTCATTTGTCGGAAATACCGCCAGTGTGTTTTATTTGCATTTTATGACTGAATGGAGTCCATGTGCACACTGGGAGCAGAGAAACGATTTTTCTGAATGCGCCTGGGAGTGATGTTGCGGAGACGCGTGTACATCGAGCATGAGGATCCGTCAAGGAAGCGGAACCATCAATTTTCCAGAGTGGCGGCGCTGTGTAATTCTTCGAGTGAGTGCTTCACCAAGAACCCGCAGGTCTGCATTCCTCTGAGTCTTTGCTGAATGGAGACTTCATTCGGTGGCTTTTGTTGGTATTTTTCAACTTTGGGGTTGGCCTATGGGCCAGGAGTCTAAGGGAGGAGGCTGCATCGTACTGGGTAAGATGGAGTCAGCAGGTTGTTAACGTCAGCCGTGTGTTAGAGTTGTTTACGTTAAACAACATAAACAACGTTGCGTAACAATTGGTGAAACTAGACAGCTTATTGAGTTTAGAAATCTGGTGTTAGGATTGCAAAGCATGCATAAGTCAGGGTTGTAGCTAAGGGTGATCTGTCCATCTTGCCTTGCGGTCATTCACACGGTGTTACCTAAGAGAAGTGGTTCTGGCTTTTTAGCCCCAATTCTCATTTCTCAACTTTGAAACCAGTGTTTTTTTACGTCTTTGCTGGTTTTATCTTAACTCGCCTGGGATCCCGATCCGGGATGAGGGGGACCCTGAAAAATGCCCAGGCAGAGGTACAGGTGGCCATTTTCCTGCCTTCTGAGGAATTAGAATCCATTTCAGTTCATCACAGAACAGGTGGCCGCTAAGAGAGATCCAGGAAGCTGTCAGCTTCGAAATTGGACCTTCGTTCTGTTGAAGCACTAGCATCTGTCCGGTATTAGCCATCCTGTGACGTGATCCTTGCTGATTTGTACTGCCTTTGAGGATACCCCCTCCCCCCGAAACGGCATTTGAGCAACGGAGTCAGAATTATTCATCCACAAGTGGGCTGCTGCCTTTTTTTTATTTTTTATGGGAGCGAGTGGGCTCAGAATGCCGTCCCCTTCCCTGCTTTTCTTTGTCCTCCTTGCCGTTTCGTTTTCCTCCTCTGACCAGACCATATCTCACGTGCTCTCACACTCCCGCACACCTGACACCCCCCTGTCCTGTGCCCCGCCCCCCCCAGATTTCCCGTCGTGCCCAGACATGAAGATGTGGATGGGGCTTTAGGGGTGTGCTAGACCAAAGGAGAACAAACTCACCACTTATTCTGGAGGCACATCTGCACCCGAATCGGTGTCACAACCCCATAACAGCCTCGCGGGACCCGATAAGCGACCTCACCGGGGCGGGCGGAGAGGAGGCAAGAACACGGAGGGACGTTGAGTCACCGCAAGCGGGGCTGCGGCACGGAGAGATGATGTTCTTCATGTTTTTAAGGTGTCCCCCTTTTCTGCGCTGGCATGTGCGAAACAATGCAGAAAAGCCACTATTTCTAATTTTCCCACTTGCGTTTTTGTTGATTTTATTGTCCAAGTATTTACAAAATGATGACACGGTTTGTAAGCAGACATATAGCTACTGGATATACGGTTACATAACCAGTTTAACAAGACCTTTCCGCAAGCCTCCTGGTTTTCCGCAAGCCTCGAAGTTTTGGGTTAGGGTAATGTTTGACTGTTTTTAGTAATATATTTTTTATTGGGTTTCAGTGAAGGCCTTACAAGAAATTGATGAGTAGTGATGAATAGGGTTATAAAGCGTGATGATTTTGATGTCCTCTGTAAAGGATTGATGGTATTTTTCGATTAGTCTGTTCCATTCCATGCATTGTTACTCAGTACGGCTGAAATGACGAGGAATGAGCGGATGACATCATCTCTTTTTAAGGTATTTAAAATGTTAAATCACGGCTCGTCTCCGAACTTCAGGGATCATCACGTTTTTCAGCTCATTTATAAGCTGATCTCAAGACAGCAGCTTTGCCAGTGAGGATCGTAAAGCAAAACTGGCAGATTGTTGTGTATGAGTCCCCCACACCTGTGTCCTTCCTGAACTGTGTATCAGGCAGTTGTGTCAAAGAAGCAAGGCATGTGGTTTGATGACAGATATAAGAAAGTGTAGCAAATTTGGCCTCCATACTGGGTGTGATTGATGTTTCCTCTTCTGTTTAGTGCTCTACAGCGGCACCTACAGGGATGTGGTCAAAATTGCACGTCACACTCATTTCAGAGTGTTTGAAGCTTACTGTCCAATCATGGGAAGCACACATGGAAGGTTTACTCTGAACGTCTGGCACACATCCTGTAGCAGCCTTTTCAAAAGCTAACAGCCACTAAAACGTGTCTCTAAACAGAAACACAGTTTCTGAACCGGTTCCTGCTTCAAACCTGCTTAAAACCAGAACATCGTGGCCATACCATGACGGCATGACCCACTGAGCCACTGTACCACCAACAATCGCAATCCTTTCTCCTCAGTGCGACAAAAGATGACGTCATGTTTTCCACCTCCACCTGATCTAGCAGAGCTAATCAGACCTGTCTTTCTTACTCATCTGTATCCATGTGGCTCTGCCTCGGAAGGTCAATATTTTACAAAAGTAGGTTCAGTCATTGCTGCACAACTCAGGACCTTAAACCCAGGCGTGGCCCGGTAGCAGTTCCTGTAACGATGAGTCTCTAAATGAATTAGGACCGTGGGTGTCAGATTTCTCCCGGGACCCGGGAGTTGTGTTCTGGCCGTTCTGATGAACGTTCTCGCTCAGTTTGTCTCAGACCCTTCTGTCACCCCGCTCCCCCGGGCGCTCCGATGCCACATCATTCCAGAAGAGCTGCCAGTGAGCACCGGAGGCGGGGCCGAGCACCGCCGTGCCGAGCACTCTTACAACCTGTTGTTGCTTCCTTGCATCATTTCATGGATTTAAAAGGTTTGCTGGAAGGAGGGTGAGCGATGAGGATTCCCCAGAGTAGTCATGTGACTCCAGTCTTTTAATGATGACCTTTTCTCCTTTCTATTTTTTTCCACTCCCAACAACACGCACCTAAAATATATGCATCTATTTTTCTTTCTTTAATTCTCTAGCTTTCATGCAAGATTTTTCTTGGGGGGGCGGGCTCTAAAAAATATCTCACCGACTCCGTTTCAAGCCTTACGTTGGGTTTTGTCTGAAGCTCCTCACAGAAATGATGCAACTGAGAGACAGAGTCATGCTAGGCGGCTCCGCGTCCGCAGGTCGGGAGGGCCGCCCTGCTGCCTGCTAATGCGTATTTATGGGCTCGCTAGCCACAGTTCCGCGCACCGGGGTGCGCCTCTGACTGATCAGCTGACAAAGGAGCCTTGTTTATTTTCGGCCGCGTCCGTTCGCCGCTCTGGTTGGTAATCTTTGCGTCGTGTCACGTGTGTGTTCCGCTCACTTTAGGTGTTTGGTCATGCATGTATTTTTGAAGTTGTTGTTGTTTTGTGTAGCCTTTTTGTTTGTTGATTTAAGGTACAGTAACGCTGCCTATCTGAATCCCTGCCAAGAGCCAGTCTGTTGGCTCAAGCCATTTTTAAGATGTCCTCACTTAGCTCCAGGTCACTGAGGTGATTTTTCCGCATCCCCCCCTCCCCCCGAGCTTCAGGGCACACCAATCTCGCAAACCTTCCCCACTCCCCCGCACTCACCGTGACATGTACATCTTCCACATTTACATGTATGTCTACATGCACGTTGCATTTTGCCAGAATGCCAAGCGCTTGAAACTGGATTGATGATGCAGGTCTGATGAAATTAAACTACCGCCAACGCGCTATCCTTTTATGCGTGAACATTTTTTTTTCCCCTGATCGATACTATTTTTCTGGGATGCGATTTTTTATTTTTATTTTATTTTTTTTAAATAATTAATTAATTTTTTTAATAGAAGGGGCTGATCACGGTTCAAACAATGTCCAAGGACCTCCTATCTGGTTCTGATGTTAATTACACACATTTTTCAATCAATCGTGCATAATGCGGTCTCTCTGCTGTCCCATGTAGACACTGATGGTCAATGACGGGCTTGTCGATGACGGAGAGCAGCGAGTGGAAGTCCACGGTACTGTTTAGTCCATGATGCCGTCGTCCACGCGGAAAGTTCTGAAGGACCCCGAGGTGGCCAACCTCTTCTTCAAGGATGACCCCGAGGAGGTCTTCTGTGACCTTCAAGAGATTGGCCATGGCAGTTTTGGGGCGGTGTACTTCGTAAGTGGCCTCTCCAGCACCACCATCACCATGCTGTCACCCCGACAGTGTCCTCTGGACATTAACGGTGCATCTGTTTCAGGCCCAAAACTGCTACACGAATGAGGTGGTGGCCATTAAGAAGATGTCCTACAATGGGAAGCAAACGACAGAGGTGAGTAGCTGAGCGCAAGGCTGAAGTTTGACCAGCCCAAGCTGGGGCGGGCCTCATTGGTTTTAAAATTTAGCCGCCCCATCACTGAACTGAACGCTGTGGCACCAGCCGCTATTTCTGTGAATGCTAGGGATTTAAACGTAGGCTGATGATGATGTCCTACTCATAGCGAGGCAATGATGAATCACTATTATGCAGAGATGTAACTGAATTTTGCCCTGTGCATACATGTCCAGAAAATAGCAGCATGCAAAGTCCCCCTTACAATGAATTGAAGCAGGTTGCTTCTTCTGCTGGAGGGGAGTCGTTACCGTATTTACAGAACCTTCCTGTCCGACCCCCTCCCCAAACATTATAACCCAAGTAAAAACACAGCAGTCCACCACCCGAGTGGACGTCCAGGTGACTCGGATGCAACGCTTTCCCCGTTTCACAGAAATGGCAGGACATCATCAAGGAGGTGAAGTTTCTGGAACAGCTCCGTCACCCCAACACCATCGAATACAAGGGCTGCTACCTGAAGGACAGCACTGCTTGGGTGAGTCCGCCATGGTTGTGTCGCCGCCACATCCTCCTGCCATATTTGCATTATTCGTGTTACGCAAATGCCTTTGTAGGGAGTGATTTCCATCCGGCCTGAGGTTTTCCATTTCCTGTAAGACCCCCTGGATTACCTTTGCTCTATTATTAATTGTGATTTTTCTCCACCCAGACATGCCTCCTTGCACCATGAGCATTAAACATCCTTAGCTATGTAAACTTCTCCCTTTGGCTACCGTGGGTCTATTTTTAACAAAGACATTCATGAGAACCACATGACCTTGAGCTGGCTTAGCTGCCCGCGTTTGCTTCAGGTTAACGAAATGTCACCTTAATTCCCGTGCCGTTAAAGTGAGAATGTTCTGGCTCTCCTGCTCATGGCATTGTTCTTTGTTCCGCTCAGCTGGTCATGGAGTACTGCCTGGGCTCAGCTTCTGACCTGTTAGAGGGTGAGTGTTTGTTTATTTTTTTTTTTAAGCAACCTGATGCATGTTGAGAACTCGGTAGAAGGTACGTGGAGAGATGCTACATAAGCTACGCTTCTCTTAGTTTGGAGGTGGAAGATTCGGTCCTTTTGCTAACATTTTCCCTGGAATTAGATGATTCATTGAAACATTTGTCGAGACACTTGGCAGGAAGGTCCTGTTTGCCAAATCTGGAGGCAACACATTGACCTGATCTAATTTTCACTGCCCAGTGACTGTGATGTGATTTACATTGCAATGTACGTAAAACCTTGGTCATTTTGATTTCTCTTTGAACACATAGTTCACAAGAAACCGCTTCAAGAGGTAGAAATTGCTGCCATTACCCATGGTGCCTTGCAGGGACTGGCTTACTTACATTCCCATACAATGATTCACAGGTGAGTGGTCCTTGCCTAATGGAAGATTTGTAGTTTCTGCTGAAAATAAGATGTCGCCCTTTGAAACATTTCCCTTATTTATCGAGAACTTCCTTGTTTAATGGACAATTTCTAGACGCAGCAGAGGAAATGCTCTCAGTATCATAGTACTGTCGAACTTAGTCCGGCCTTTCGAAAAGTTGAAGCCATGGTTTATGTACTTTCCTTCAGAGATGTGAAGGCTGGAAACATCCTCCTGACTGAGTCAGGTCAGGTCAAACTGGCAGACTTTGGGTCTGCGTCCATAGCGTCTCCTGCCAACTCCTTTGTGGGCACTCCGTACTGGTAAGTCAAATCCTGGGGCCTGGTGGAAGTGCGCCTTTGGTGTGTAGAAGGTGACATTTTGGTGAACGGGTCTCCTTCCTGTGGCAGGATGGCCCCGGAGGTGATACTTGCCATGGATGAGGGCCAGTACGACGGCAAGGTGGATGTCTGGTCCTTGGGAATCACCTGCATCGAGCTGGGTGAGTGTCCCTCGCAGACCGAATTAGGAGAGAGGGCGGCCTGTGAGTGTCACCGGGACAATTATGTCCATTGGGATCAGGGTTCCTCTGGCTCTCCTTATAATTCATAAGTGCTTCCTTCCTGGCTTTATCCATTATCGTATAATTTACAGAGCAGATTGTCAGAAGGTTTCGGAGAACAGATGATCTAACTGTTTCCTAAAATATGGTATCCTTTAAAAATAAAAAGCATGCTGGCAGATGGGAATGCCTTGTGGAGAGCCGGCTGGACTCTGCATCGGAGTGGTTTACCTGTTGTGCTTCTGAGAAGATGGGCTTTCAGAGCGATTCACCTTGTAGCCAAAATACGATTTCTTCTTTCTGCCCAATTTAAAAAGTGTAGCTAGTGGGTCGGGGTTGTTCTATGTGGTCTCACTGGATTATGAAGGCAAGAGTCAGGGGGGGACAGGAAGGCCTGTGAGCTAGCAGGACCTCAGGGTTCGGCTGATCTGTCTGACTTAAGTACACATCTCTTCTTTCCCCCAGCGGAACGCAAGCCCCCCCTCTTCAACATGAATGCAATGAGTGCCTTATACCACATCGCCCAGAATGACTCTCCCACTCTGCAGTCCAATGAGTGGTAAGTCCCCCCGGACTCCAGATCGGGATGCGTTACATAACCACCCGAGGAAGCGGTCACCTCCTTTAAGGCCGAGCTTTGCCCTCGTCGGCCGTGAGCCGAAGGCGCAGTGAGGCACTTTTGGTGAAGGACTCAGCACGCAGTGACTCTGCTGTGGAGAGAGGGACCTTTATTATTAGAAAGCACTGGATACAGTGCAGCTAAATTAAGACCCAAATGTAGGTGAAGATTTTTAGTTCAGAAATATATCTCTCTCTCTCTTCCCCACAGCTTTGATGGTGGTCCCAGCACAGGTGTTGAGGGGTATTTACTCCCTAGTCAGGGCAGTTTGGGTGCCGTATAAAAGGGAAACATCAAGTTCAAGGTCTTGCTGCCCCCCCCCCACCTCTGAAATCCTTGAGCTTTACCGAGCACTGGGAAAACGTGCCCCGAGAAATGTGGGAGCCCTGAACACGCACACATACTTGTGGGTTGTTTGCACTTCCCTTCCCCCCTATTTTTCTGACATTTTATTTTAAGAGTTGCTGCCCGCTGGTGTATTTAAGTCGGCACATACAGGAGCAGTGCCAGTGTGCGCTTGGCCAGTGCCAGCTTAACAAGGCCGTGCAGGGGCACAGCCTCGGATATGAGGAAACCGCAGCTCTGTGTCCCCCTATACCTTCCCCTGTGTCTCCCTAGACCTGGGGAGGATCATGCTGACGTCTCTCCGCCACTACACCCCCCCCACCTCTGGAGTCAAGAATGAAAAATAAAAATGTGTTAAATTGAGCTGAGTTAACGGGCCCAGCAGTACTGTGCCGTATTCGTACACAAACATCCCAGCCTGAGTGGCACAGTGTCCCTGGTTCTCTTTAGAAAACACAGTTTCAGTTCTTTGTTTGACCCAAAAGCTGTGGGGTTTTGTGTGTTTTTTTTGTGTTCACCCATCCCAGTGTTATGTACTGATTTTTATTTATTTTTTTTCCTTTCCCCTCTTTTTCGTGCCCCTTGCCACCGCAGGTCAGACGCCTTCCGAAGCTTTGTCGACTACTGCTTACTGAAAATCCCTCAGGACCGACCCTTCTCAGCCGATTTGCTGCGGGTGAGCCCCTGGGACACGCTCCGCCAGGGGTCTGTGTGCATCCGTGTGCTTCATCTCAAATGTATCAGAAGCTGCATTGCATTCTGGGTGTTGGTTTGTGTTTCTGCCTTTATTTTTTGTTACCCCCACCTCAAATGGTGAACCATTGTTTTTGTGAGAGTGTTGTGTGTGTGAACCTGAGTCATGTGAGCTGCATATTCAGAATCACCTGATTGTATTGGGACTGGAAACCACCGTACTCACAGTCATGACCGAGCGTTTAGTGCTGTCATCTCTTAATAGGATGATGCCTCCTGCTTCTTATCTGACTCGGGCTGGGAACTTGTATAGCAGGACTAGAGTGAAAATCCAGTCCATCACTCAGTCCTCTTGCTGTATTTCCCAGTAAGGCATGATTTAAATGGGAGTTGCCTGTGGGGGGGAATGGGGTGGGGTTTGTGGGGTTTCATGTCCCAGTATGAATGAGCTGGGTGAGACAGACAGGGGTGTGGTGTCTGACTGTAATGACTGACATGCCATGACACCAATGAGACTGAAGCTGTGCCCTCCTTCTTGGCCAATTAAACATTGTTTTTACACATGGGAGGTTTGTTTTAATTGGCCGAGGGGAAGACAAACCCATTTCATGCACACCCACCCACCTCACCCAGCCTACTTTGCAGCCGTGCCTGGGAGGCCCGTTTTAACGACGTTTCAAGGTGCTGTGGGCCCCTCGGTTCCAAGATTACATAAAGTCCCATTTCGGTCTGCCTCGCAGCCGCTCCGTGGATCCTTAAAGCTGTAGCCACTTACCTGTTCACTGGAAGGAGATCTTCTGTATGACGTTCTAATTCACTAATGACTCATTCTTCAGGGGGAAAAAAAAGTCACGTTTTATACTGATTTCTGTCTGCACTCATAGCTACTTCATGAATGGCTGTGTGTCATAGCCTGTACACATCCTACATATTTTTCAAAGTGCCAGGACTCCACTTTTGGGCAATGAACACTTCAAGCGCCATCTACTGGAGAACAGAAGTATAAGCCCCATTCGGCCTGTCTGAAATCACGAAGTCGTTTTTACATTGATCCAAAGTCACAGCAGTACACAACGTAAGGCTCCAGTGTTATTGAAGTAGACCAAGGTTCTGGTGGGCTGACAGAAATTATTCATAATTGAAAAACCCATTTTTAGAGGCCAGTTATGTCTATGGTGCCATGCCCGTTTCCGTCTCTGTTCTGTCTTCTGCTGATTCGGGGGAGGGGTGAGGCACGGCATGGGCAGTTAGGTGTCATATATCATTTTATCTTGCTCCCACCAAGCATGACTTCGTCCGGCGCGATCGCCCCCCACGGGTCCTGATCGACCTCATCCAGAGGACCAAGGATGCGGTGAGAGAGCTGGACAACTTGCAGTACCGCAAGATGAAGAAGATCCTGTACCAGGAGAAACACAATGGGCCGATGAGTGAGTCCCAGGAGGAGGAGGAGGTGAGAAACGCGAGGACCCTGGGGCTGTCTGGCTCAGTGCCCGATTTAAAAAAAATAAATAAATAAAATAACAAAAAATAAAAAATCATTACTTCTGTGGTCACATTAAAAGTACATTTTTATAATGTTTATCAGTATGTTTTCCCCAGAATACTGACAAAAAAAAAGCGTTCTTTGACTTCATGACACCTTACACGTGTCCCTGTGCCGGTGTCGCCGCCCTGCAGGACAGCGAGCAGGCTGGTTGCAAGATGAACAGCCTGGGCAGCAATCACTCCATCCCCAGTACCTCAGTCAGCACGGGCAGCCAGGGAAGCAGCATCAACAGCATGCAGGAGGTCATGGATGAGAGCAGCTCCGACCTCACCATGATGCACCCCTACGACAGCATCCCGGAGCCCTCCTCTGGCATCAAGAAGGTCAGGGCAGGGGCGGAGGGTGGGCACAGGGGAGTAGAGTACGGCGAAGCCAACTGGGAATCGCTTGGCATTTTTTGCATGTGCTAGCTTTTCCACAGTGATGTCATTGGTAATCATCTCCAAAATCTAAAACACCAGTCAACTAAGCCCCCCCCCCTAGACTGTGTGTCCTCATTTGCCTGAAAATTATTTATTGTTATTAATTACAGGGGAGATTGTGGTTCCCACTTGAGTGACGAGCATTTAATCAAAGCAAATGAATCCATTGACTGACGCGTGGCTTTTCACACCACTGACAGGCATGGATCTGGGTCCATCGCGGAGAAATGCCGGTTTTTGTATTGATCCAAGTTGTTTGTCTGGCCTTGTTCTGCTGCACTGGACAGTTGAATAAACAGTAAATTGATTATTGATTGCCTGAGGCATTTGAATATCCTTGAAAATGCACTATTGTTACCTCATAAACTTATTTATTGTTACTTTTCATGCAGAATTCACATGATTTTTATCTACAACCTGTAGAATTTGCAGCTGGTTTTCTTTAGATAGAACATCGTATAGCGATGAAGAAAATGACATCACTTTGGATCCTGTGGGTCCAGATCTTAGACCTTTTTATTTTATTTTCTTTAACACTTCTGCTCGAGGGCTATTTGACTGGAGATACTTCGCTTGATTATGCTTAAGTAAAGTTCAGTGTTTGTGTCAAATGTTAAAGTTGGCAACAAAAACAAATATGAGATTCTTTCATGTTTTTTTTATTATTATTTGTGCGTATTTCCTCCTGTCATCTGACACCTTTGTTAATCAGCTTACAGGGAAGACAGGAAGAGAGATCTCGCTGCGTGTCAGATTTAAGACAACACTTAATTTAAGACGAGCGTTCGTCAGCCATGCTGTTTGATAAGGTGGCGTCACACAGGAAGCTGTACCTTTAAATATCAGATCAGCGGGGCAGGGTGTTGGGCGCTTGCAGAAATAGAAGCACTGGAATCTATGAACTGAAGGAACGGCTGTAGTGTCAGATCAATCATTACCAGCGTTTAAAGGCTAGATCTTGTTCCCTCTGTTGTCTTCTCAGAGGGACGCACAGCCTGGTTTTTCTTGGGGGGGGTGTGTTATAAACTCTGGTCCCTGATACTGCATGTCCTGCTGTCCTCCGGCCCCCCATTCTTTAAACGGTTCCACATGTTCTGTTTCTGCAGCTTGGGCCCCCTTGTATCGAGCAGCCGCCTCAGTTTCTCACCTCACTGTAGCTTTGCTGGTTGAAAGCTCAGCACCTGACCACCCCCCCCCCCCCGCTTTCTCCTTCCTCGCAGGTGCATGCCTGTATTCAGGATGAGTCCGGGCACCAGGAACCCAGGCCGGAGGTGCGGCCCGCCTCCGAGAGAAGCCAGGCCATCAGCTACAAAAACCGCGAGAGATTCGCCACCATCAAGTCGGCGTCACTGGTGAGCCGGACCTCCTCTGTCCGCCTCCCCTCCTCCCGCCGTCTCGACATCCCTCTCTGTATCCACAAGAAAGCCCCCCCCGCCCCCACCCCCTTCTGTGTCTGTTGTCATGGTGACCGGAACATGTGAAAAAGCAGATGTTGTCGTGGCTTTTTCTCGCTGCCGGGTGACGTAGTCGCTCAACGTACTACAATAGTGGCGCAGTCTAATTAGAGACCTGCCTATTGTGTCTGTGCGGGTCTTTGCGGGTCTGCGCTGTTTATACTCAACTTTCCCAAGTCATAGTGATTGCTTTCTTGTCGTGTGTCTGAAACGTAAAATCACTGCTCTGTAGGATTCGACAGGCAGCCATTTAAAACTCGACAACCACGTTGATGCCTTATTAATGGCTGTGCGCTTGGGCCAGGAGTTTGTTTCACGGTTTGGCGTTTTGTAAAATCCGACAGCAACAGTGTGGCGTGTTTCTGTGTGGCGAAGTGGCTGACCCGCTGATGTCACCGCCGCTAGCTGAATGCTAATGACCCTAGACCCCTCCCTCGTCAAATGAGCTTGGGGGAGGGGGGTTGAGTGTATTGCAGGAAACCAAACGCATGCAGTGTGGTGTCGGAGGAAGTAGAAACACTTCTGAACTGTCACTGTGGTCAGAAAGGCAGGGCGTGAGCGCACCATAAGTCAGCGTTGCCCTTATTTGGGCGTCAAGCGGTTGGCTGCCACAATCTGTCTCTGCCTATAGTGCTTTAGCCTTTAGCGCTTTAGCCACAGTCATTAACACTCTGGCCATAGCATGTAACACTCTCGCTTTAGCCTTTATCCCATTAGCCTAAATGCTGTAGGGATTCTACAGCTGAAGCATGATGACTGATCCTGTGCTCCCCAGTTCTGCCTGAGCTGTGGGGCAGCTTAGCCCCTGAGAGAGCCAGGGAGACTTGAGGTCCCACCCAGGCGATAATGAAGATGTTTAAGATTCACAGGCGAAAATGGGATTGGACACGTCAGCTGAGATCCCCCGCTGTTCCGGGTCGACATGGTCCCACTTTACGGCTGTAAGCTCGGGTGATGCCATTCTGGAGGCGGGGTGTCCTGGTCCTGGATCCTACAGGGTTCTACCCTTTGAAGATTATGGGGGGCCTCTGATGCTGTCAGTCCACCGTGTCTGTGATGGAGGATTACAGGCCCCCCTTGGGGACAGGAAGGGAGGGGACGGATTTAAACGCCAAAGACTCAGGCCCCCTGCTGGCACTACTACTACATGGTGTGCCCCCCCTCCCCCCTGCTAGACAGATTCCCCTTTTCTGAGTCCATCAAAACTTCAGAGGGAGGTGATGATATTTTTGTATAATTTTCTGGATTTTTTTTGTGGTTTTATTCTTTGGTGCAGTTGTTCACTGCCATAATGAAATTTAATTCTGCTTAATTCGGTTTGACCTGTGATGGCACTCTGTAGCGTAATTGGTTCGGTGGAGTGGCAGTCTGTCTGAAAGGGCAAGATATCGTAGTTATTGGTACCGCTGCAGAGTCATTTTGACCCGGCATGGGGGCTACAACAGGCTTTGTCAGAGGAGTCTCTGATATAGTAAATAGTAAAATAGTTCATGTTGAAAAGCTGAGCTTGCTTGTCTGACGCTGCTCTATTTCAGTATTTGATCCAATATTTAATCTAAATTATGTTCATGTGGCCTTTTGGAAAAAGGGCAGCAGGGCTTGTGGGAGGTCTTTGAGTTGGAAGAGCCCATGTAAGAGTCGATCTGTCCATCTCTCACCATTAAACGCGAGGTGTGAGTTTAGCCCTTTTCAAGTGCATAGCTGCAAGCCTGTGACTTGCTGCTGCGGAGTTACCGTCTGCGGTTTGGATCCCAGGCGCTCTGGAAACGGGCAGCATGTAACCACCACAAAAGTGTCCATCCTCCCTCTGCCTCCCAAGGCTTGTCATGCTTGGTCTGCACTCCAAGGGCCCTCGTGTGATGCTGCAGTTATGGTGTCATGTGAGACTCTGGGATCCGGCCCTTCATCATGTGTGACCTTGGAACTTCTGGCTGGGTCCGTCCACCTCGTGTTTCCATCAAGATTTTGGACTTTCGAACAGTGAACATATTTGAACTTATTGAACTTTGAATTTATTGGAGTGTTGGGTTTTTCATCATAAGCTAATGAGTGAAAGTGTTGTAAGGGGGTATTTTCGGTTTTCTCATGGAACTTTATTCCCACCCACCCCCCAGGTTACGCGGCAGATTCATGAGCATGAGCAGGAGAACGAGCTGCGGGAGCAGATGTCCGGGTACAAGCGCATGAGGAGGCAGCACCAGAAGCAGCTGATCGCGCTGGAGAACAAGCTGAAGGCCGAGATGGACGAGCACCGGCTCCGTCTGCAGAAGGAGGTGGAGACGCAGGCCAACAACGCCCACATCGAGCTGGAGAAGCTGGCCAAGAAGCACGCCGTCCACACTGAGAAGGAGGTGGGTGCTTTGGGGACAGAAGACACCTGGTGTCAGGATTTTCTTCAGGGAGGGTACCTGACGCATCAGCTGAAGATGACTTATCCACACATGGACTTTACTGAACATTGTACCCAAAATCCCTCAAACCTCTGAGGGAGAGAATCTTCCACCCCTTAGAACTCCTTGGTCTACAGGCTGAACTGTCCTTAATGAGTCACTCTGAGATCCTTAGCTTTATTAAGGTGCTTCGGTTGTGCATTTTGTAGGTTCCTCAAGATTACTTGGAGTCAAAGGTAAAAATTTATACTCATCACAGGGACCGTGGCACCATGTGACCATGTCAGACTGTCACTCCCACACTTCTGAAATTATATATATTTCAGTATAATTCATTGGTATTTAAGTCATAATTACATACCAGTGCTACCCTCACCTGTTGTAAGTACGTTAATGTAGAAATTGTAGCACTTGCTGAAAATGGTGATGGACCTGAAGGCAGGTCTGTATCTTGCTGGCATTAGATTGGTAAGCAGGAGAGAGTCCTGCAGCCAACCTAGTTGCTTTTCATAAATGTGGAGGTTATTCTCTTAAATGCAGTGAGACCTCACTTTCCCTGTAGAACTGCAAAAGGACAATGGATGAATGAATGGTTTCAGCCTCCTCATTCTGTTCCTTAATTCAAAGTATTAGCCTGATGTATGCTATGGGATTAGAGGTAGTGCATGGAGTATTGAATGGAGTGTTACCCCATTAGCTTTTGGGGCATTGAATTGCCGTTGAATGTAACAGTTATCAAGAGTGACAATGATACAGATTGTGCATATAAAACTGACCAGTTGTAGTACATGGAGGAAGAGGTTAGTGTCTGCAACAGTGTATTATTTTCACATTCAGACAATTTTACTTCGGGTTTAAATGTCAGAGTCCATTTGTGGTTGAATAAGGTGCGTGATTATTAATTGGTTTCAGTGTTGCTTAAAAGCAGATGAATGTTTCACAGAACAGTTCCTTAACACTGAACAGTCCTTCCTCTGACTGTATACGGTCTTCCGCCCGTTTCCGGCTACAGATGAAGACGGCCGCAACCGACGAGAAAAAATTCCAGCAGCATATCATGGCCCAGCAGAAGAAGGAGCTGACCACCTTCTTAGATAACCAGAAGAGGCAGTATAAGCTGTGCAAGGAGAAGATTAAAGAGGTCGGTGCTGTTTGTGTGCCTCTGAGTGTGATAAGGCTTCCCAGTTGGTATGTCAGCTATGGTCAATGTCCAGCTCAGCTTTGAGCTAATTTGGGTTTACTGGACACACATTTTAAATGAATTGCTCACACTTTTCTAATATCTGGGTTTAAATCACATGAAGCTGATTGTCGGTTATACCCCCCCCCCCCCCCCCCCGCCCCCGCCCCCAAAATTCCTAACAATATTTTTAGTTTGGCCCCACTAATTTTAACAATTGATGAGTCGAAATTGGTAAATGTGTTACATTATCACAAACAAAGAGGACCGTTTGATTTAGTTTAAAATGCAGTTGTCAGGTGAGGATTTGGTCACGTGAGCCAAATCCAGCACATGCCTGATTCACCAGGGCTGGCAAATGTGAGAGATGAGAGCAGCTCCTGTACTGTGAGCATGAAACTAAACGTGTGAAATGGCTTCGATCACGTTCACGGGTGGCTCGCGGTTTGTCCGCAAGCTAAATTATATAATGTGGCTGTGAATATCCACACGATCTCGGATGAAGTTTTTGATATCGTCCTTGCTTAATACTATAAGAATTATTAATACTTCAAGAAATGGCTGCGTTTGGCACTCGATTTACAAGCGTAGTCCATCAGGGGGTCCTTGCTTACTTTCCCTGGCATACTTGGTCGCACGTTGGAACCAAATATCTCACAGTGAGTGATTATACCAATTACAGAGGTCTTACTTCATAATTGCTGTAATAACCTGGTAGGTTTACTGTGCTCCTGGAGGACCAGAATTCAGTATTACTCCATTCTGCCTGCACCCTTAAGTAAAATATTTAATTAATATTCTCTCGTGTTAAAAGTATGAAACCTGTACATTTCTATTAGTATTTCAAATTCCTGAGCTGTCACAGAGAATGTAAACAACCGGTTGGGCACAAGCCCAGAACCCCCGGAACCCTCAGCCCACCTGACTTCTGTACACCTGCGTCATCCAGGAGATGAACGAGGACCACAGCACGCCAAAGAAGGAGAAGCAGGAGCGGCTGTCAAAACACAAGGAGAACATGCAGCATTCGCAGGCCGAAGAGGAGGCGCACCTGCTGGGCCAGCAGCGCATGTTCTATGAGCAGAACTGCAGGGCTTTCAAACAGAAGACCATGAGCAAGCGGCACGGGTTTGAGGAGGAGCAGATGAGAGAGGCAAGATGCCGAGTTACCCCAACTGTACACGTGTATATATAATCACAGCACACTAGTGCTTAATGTGTGTTCGCATATTCCTGTCTGCTTACTCTTCCTGTCCAATTATGTATATCGATATTCATCAAATACATTTACGTTGCAGGGGAGGGGCCCCCTTAATGTTACCATTAGTAGATTTATATATATAATGTCAAAGAATTTATTTTTTTTTCTTTACGTATAGTTTGCACGTTTGTTTTATGATTGTTGGAAAAATACACTTTATAATAGCTGGAAAAACAAACAGCAAGCATTGGTGTAATTATAAAAGCATGATGAGTGAAAGATGGTATTTGAAGCAGTAACTGACCCCTGGCAAAGGGCCGTCCACAATATATTATAAATGTAGATGACTGAGGAATGAGTCTGGCTAGGGTGACAGTCACACGGCAGGTGGGCAGCCCAGGGCTAAATGAACAAAGGGACATGCGTGTCATGGTAGGTAGCTGGAAAACAGTGGCCTTAAAACCATAGGGGGGTATTTTAGCTCTTTTTAAACAATAACGTACATGTACACTTTTCGCATTCACACAAATGGGGAAATCGTTTTCTCACTCGCTGTTTTACCGCTGTCCTTTTAAGGATCACACAATAAAGAGTCAAGAGTTAAAAACATCAAACATCGCTGTTCATCTCATGTTCTCTCCACCCCTTTAACTATAATATTGAATTTATTTGACCTGCAACATATTTATACTTTATTAAGTCTGGCTGGCACATCTATCTTTTGTTTTTCACAGAATACAAAAACAATGCCAAGTTATTCCGCTAATAATCTGGCTAGACGTTTCACTGCTGCCACCGGTGATATTAGACGAATCGGTTATTGATTGAATTTTCTGGCTGTGTGGAACATTTCGGTGTGATAGCCCATCAAGCTTTTACTGATGTTTACTGAAGCTGTTTCTTCTGGACTGGAGACTTTTTTTGCAGTGGAAACTCTCAGAATCAGTTTGGGGACAAAGCCTGGCTGTGGTATCATATTGGTGGAAAAGGGTATACATGACTGTACTGGAACAGCGGTTCAATTTAATAGCTTCTTTGATCAAGGTAGTTCTGATTTAGACTGTAAACGCTGCCTATATCAAGCAAACGTTAGATTTTAGCAGCAGTCAATGTTCAGTCTGCACAGCTTCTATTGAATGCTTCAGATAATACACCCGAATTTGTAAAAGCCATCATCAAAAAATTAGCCCTACTTAATGTGACTTGGCCTACTGACCTCGATCTGGGCTTCTAGGAGCTGAACAAGAAGACGACCCAGAAGGAGATGGAGCACGCCATGCTGATCCGGCACGACGAGTCCACACAAGAGTTGGAGCACCGACAGCTCAAGATGCTGCAGAAGTTGCGCATGGACTTGATACGTCTGCAGCACCAGACAGAGCTGGAGAACCAGCTTGAATACAACAGGCGGAGAGAGCGGGAGCTACACAGGAAACATGTCATGGAGCTCCGACAGCAGCCCAAGAACCTCAAGGTATGCTGATGGTGCCCCAATAGCTGTCCCACTGACCCAGAGTAGAGGTTCTTGATGGAGCCCCAATCGCTGTCCCACTGACCCAGAGTAGAGGTTCTTGATGGAGCCCCAATAGCTGTCCCACTGACCCGAAGTAGAGGTTCTTGATGGAGCCCCAATCACTGTCCCACTGACCCAGAGTAGAGGTTCTTGATGGAGCCCCAATAGCTGTCCCACTGACCCGAAGTAGAGGTTCTTGATGGAGCCCCAATCACTGTCCCACTGACCCAGAGTAGAGGTTCTTGATGGAGCCCCAATAGCTGTCCCACTGACCCAGAGTAGAGGTTCTTGATGGAGCCCCAATCACTGTCCCACTGACCCAGAGTAGAGGTTCTTGATGGAGCCCCAATAGCTGTCCCACTGACCCGAAGTAGAGGTTCTTGATGGAGCCCCAATAGCTGTCCCACTGACCCAGAGTAGAGGTTCTTGATGGAGCCCCAATAGCTGTCCCACTGACCCAGAGTAGAGGTTCTTGATGGAGCCCCAATAGCTGTCCCACTGACCCAGAGTAGAGGTTCTTGATGGAGCCCCAATCACTGTCCCACTGACCCAGAGTAGAGGTTCTTGATGGAGCCCCAATAGCTGTCCCACTGACCCGAAGTAGAGGTTCCCTGATGGTGCCCCACTGATGCTGTATTTAGGAACCCCTCTCACAGAAACCCAGAAGTGCCCCCATCGTTGTCCCAGAACCCTCTATTTAAGAACCACCATCATGTGGATTTGTACTTCGATGGAAGCAAGTTTCTTCAAAGATTTATTTTTGAAGTTTAATATTGCATTATATTCCAGTGGAACTCATTTTTCAAAATTACGTAACTGGGGTCTAAATCTTCTAGTGCATTCCCCCATGAATAATCATTGGCAATTAGGCTCTCTTGGTAAATATGCAGTATCTGTGCTAAAAATTACATAAGAAATTTCCCTTTTTAAGTTGATCAAGTTTTATATATTGCAGGAAATGAAAACTAGAGGGAGTGATTAAGCTGTGGGAATTGGTTGGAATTAGAAATGCACGCAGGCCTCTCTGGAACGAGTTAACAATTGTTATGGAAGTTGTGGCAAATGACATTACAGTATCTGGCACCAGCTGACTCGCGTAGCTCATAAACCGAATCAACCTATGAGCATTATGTCTGCATTATGACGTGTTCAAAATCACAGCTGACTTTGAAGCATGATAGTACAGACCTTGGGCTAATTAAGGAAAAATATGAAGGAATGTTCTGAAATCATCTCCTCCACAGACCTGTGTTCCTCATGCTGGCCCACATACTGTACGGTAGTTTTTCAGGCACTTATGCTAGCGGTGTGAGGAACCTATTAACAGCCTACTGTAGATACTACTTTTAGGTGCATATAACCAGGGGCGCTGCTAAGGATTTTGGGCCCCATGAAAAGAATCTTGACAGGGCCCCCAACACAGTTTATTGGGGGCTTCTCTGGGCCCCCTCTCAGTCATGGGCCCCGAGAATCGTCATCGTTTACCCCCCCTTTACAGCGCCCCTGCATATAACCAAATACTTAGGGCACACATGTAAGCAAAATTGGCTTCTTTAGATCCTACAGAAGACTGGGAGTGTCATTTCAGAATTTCCCTGGCATTTTTTGGATTGCGTTTGTGTTTACTCTTGAAGACTAAATATAGAAAGGTTTCTGTTGTGTAGAGCAGAAGGCTGGGACAGTGATGTTCAGTCACTAAGTTGTTGTGATTAGTCCTTTGAGGATGGTGAAGGTCTCTGTCCCAAAGAGACAAGGACAACACAATCTCAAACTAAATGGGGGCTCTGTTCTCTGCTGCTCTCATTCTGACCAGGCCATGGAGCTGCAGATTAAGAAGCAGTTCCAGGACACCTGCAAAGTGCAGACCAAGCAGTACAAAGCACTGAGGAACCATCAGCTGGAGGTCACCCCCAAAAGCGAGCACAAGGTCATCCTGAAGATGCTGAAGGACGAGCAGACGCGCAAGCTGGCCATCCTGGCCGAGCAGTACGAACAGACCATCAACGAGATGATGGCCTCCCAGGCAGTGAGTCTGCACACCTCTGCCTCCTGATTCAGCCTCCTCAGTGGAGTCATTAGGACTTTGAGTCCCTCTGTGGGTGGATTAACATGCGTGGCCAGTCACTGCCTAGTAACCAGTTAACTTAACCAGTCAGAGTAACTGCCCAGTCGTGGGTGTTGATCTCGTTTCGCCCTTCGCTGCTTTCAGCGGCCGTGTTAATACCCCAGTGAGTTGAATACTCCTTCCTGTATTGAGCATGTGCTTGGGCTTAATTAGCATTCAGTGATGGAGCCGTGGCGATTCGTCCGGCGACGACCCGAGCCCCGCCTTCTAATCCTCCGCTCCCTCCGTCCTTCCTCTCCCCGTCCCGTCTCGACTGGCACAGCTGCGGCTGGATGAGGCCCAGGAGGCGGAGTGCCAGGCCCTGAGGCAGCAGCTCCAGCAAGAGATGGAGCTGCTCAGCGCCTACCAGAGCAAGATCAAGATGCAGACGGAGGCGCAGCACGAGCGTGAGCTGCAGAAGTTGGAGCAGAAGGTGTCGCTGCGAAGGGCCCACCTCGAACAAAAGGTGAGCGTCCCACTAAGAGATCAGTTTCACAGGCTGCATGGCTTGGAAAAGGCAGTCAGTTCAGTATTATAGAGAACACTATCTTGCTGGACTAAGGTTCCACAGGACGAGGGCTGAAGCGCTAGTTAATCTTTTAGCTTCAATAAGGCCCCCCAATGCTGCCCTCTTTTGATGATTTGGCTCAATTACACTCAGCTGCACTGTTTGTTGGTGTCTGGTGCCCTCTGCTGTTCAGTTGTTAACAGCAACTGGCTTCAAACAAAAAGATTACATCATAGTTAACCCTGTAGGAGCAAGGTTTCTAAAATGCATGAAGAATACAGAGAAATAAAAATACCCAATTGTTTAGCTTTAATTTAGATTTGTTTTGCATGTGTATCTGTAACGGTCCTTTCAGATTTCCCATTGAATATTTAGCTGAAGCCTTTTACATTTAGTTGAAAGTCCAATGATGAGACAAAGTAACGATGGGAACACGTGTCGGTCCCCACAGCACCACAGACTGCCGTGCTGCCGATCAGCGCCTGCTTAAATAAACTGCTGCGGCTGCTTCTTAGCTCATTGGTTATTTCCGTGGTTCCCGTTACGTCGAGTCACGGCGGTATTCTGTAGGGCACGCTGAATACTGCCCATCGTCCATTCCGGAAGCTCGCCTTGGCTGCCTGGTCAAGGTGGAGGCGGGAGGCACTTGGCGCCTTGTGTGTGGCAACGCTCTCACGGTCGTCGTCGGGCATTGCGTTCGCAGATCGAGGACGAGCTGGCTTCGCTGAAGAATGAGTGCACAGAGAGGATCAAGTTCATGCTGGAACGTCAGAAGAGGGAGGTGGACACGTTCGACATGGAGAGCGCCCGGCTAGGCTTCAGCAACCTCAGCATTCTGGACTATCCTAAGGACGACTATAGATGAGAAAAGCTTCGCCATGGCTGCTGTACCTCCCTTAACATGTGGCTCCATGCTACTGATGTCACTTACGAACTAGTGCCTGTGCTGCCCTTAACTACCGAGGGTCTCCCGTCAAGTCACATGATAATATGCTGGATTTACTCTATAGGCCGTCTTTTAAAAACAAATGTGGCAGTGTTGGTGGTTTTTTTGTGCAATAAATTCATTGGTAAAGCTGAAAGCAAAGCAAAAAAGTAAAACAATTTGGATATACATTGGTTAATAGCTGTACTTAAAAGAATTATTTTTAACGTAAGGGGGAGATTTTTCCATCTCACGGGCACATTCAAAACTGCCTTCCCCTCTCTGGTATTTATTAATCAGGATAGGAAAATTTGGTACTTACACAAAGGCCGTGATGTACATATGAGTAGTCTACGTTTAGTATGTTACTTTGGGATTAAATGTGACTTAACAAACGCGTGTGGCGTTTAACTGTATTGGAATCATTTTCTATGGCGACAATGTGAATACAATTCCCAACACCTATGCATAACGAGGATTGGGATGGTTGTGTATTTTGTGTATAGAAGGATTTATGGAGAGCTTTTAATTATTTTCATATTGTATTTTAACTGGTCCTCAAATGAATTTTTTAGCAATGATTCTTCCCTCATTGTTCAGTATTTTGTAGTTTAATCAGTGGGATCTTGTTTGAATTTCTGTTTAGATTGTTCTCGCTTAAACCACCTTTAAGCTGTGAATTTTTCTTATGACAAATCAAAAGGCAAAATGCTTTATTGCATGCACTTTAATTTTTTTCCAAGTTAAGAGCGGCATGAATCTGTCAGAGCTTTTAATTATATTTGTAAATAAAAGTGCTCATCACATGTTCCGTAATACCTTTAAGTTAAGACAAGTGCAACGTAGATTTATCCTTGCTTCTCCTGAAACCTAATATTAATAATCCGTGTCAGTGGCGGTCGATAGACACATTCTTTCCATGCACAGAAGGCATACAGATTGTTTTCATAATGATGTAAAAGTTATAACTGTTAAAGGCAATTGAACATTTACTCTATAGGTGTAATGTTACAGCACATCCATTCTACAGTTTAAAATCGGATGGCTGAAAGGCAGGAATATGAAATAGTCTTAGGGAGATATTCTCATATTTCAAACAGTGCTACACCAAAATACATTATACAATTTAACACATTTGGCAATGTTAAGCAATTTCATGTACCTGAAATGCCAACTCTTTCTACTCTACACAATATGTATAACAAAAATATTTGTGTAATACAACATTCAATCTTCTGGCTGTTTACAGCAAATACTCCAGCTTGCCAACAAAAAGCTGCTTTTTCATTATTGAAAAAGGCAAATGCAGCAACACAAGTTTCAGTTGAACCAGTTTATTGCAGTCAATGGAACCAACCAGTCAAGTATGTGTCAGTATTTACTAACCTGGTGTTAAGGTGCAAGTTACTTTCAAAAACAAAGGAACACAGACAAAACAAAGCTCTTCATCACTTTTCCAAAGTTTCATTTCTTCAGCAAATCCGATTTCTAAAGTATTCACGATGAGTTGCGTGTTTTTTGCTGGTTTACTTTCCAGCGAGCTGTTGGTACAGTTTGGGAACATAATCGTCCCACTCTGCTTGGTAGCAGCTCCCAGCTACCGGGGTACCCAGGTTGTACTTGGTGCGGAAATCTGAGATCTTGAATTTCCCTCGGTGGTCTCCGGATCTGTTGGTAAGGACCGGCTCGGCGCAGGACACCTGCCTTTGCTGTTCATACACGAGCCACACGTAGCGATGCAGACCTACCGGACGCAGCAGAGAACGTCACCATGTTGTAGCGGAGTAAGTCAAGTATGTTGGTACCGAGACGACTCGTGTCCCAAAACCCCCAAGCTGATTTTCCCACATTTTTCAATTTGCATATCATCAGTTATGCTTTGATGCAAGACAGTTATTTCTTGCTAGCTTTTAATAACTGATAAATTTCTTACGAGTTAAAATATCCCTTACCAGTTCCTTTTGGGGGGCCAGACCCAACGTAGTCAGACATCACACAGCCACTGTCGATGTCATTTCCTTTCATGTTCACCACCAGAAAGTGATGCCATTCACTTTAAAACACACAACGAGATTCAGTTCTCTCTCATACCCACCCCTACAGATGCCCTACAATACAAAGTCCTACGTACTGCATTTTAAAAATGGCTGTTCTACATATCGGCACTTCAAAATACCCACCGGAACTTGGGGTCTTTTCTGCTAGGGGCATCCGGATCGGTCAAAGCCAACGTATAAAGCTTATTGGGGTCGCAACCCTCCCATTCGACTGCCGTGGGCCGGTTCTTTACCTAAACGTAAGATCATTGCAGACGAGCGGAACATAGTCAAAAGCACAGACCAGCACTCAGCATAGCGATGCAGAAAGTAATGCTTCTCTAATGTGGCACATGCTTTAACAATAGAACGACCACTTAGCCATCCATAATATAACGACATACTAATGTTGGTGTACAGCAGGCCCATTTGGCACTCAGAATATACGCTGCAATATTAAAATTTTAAAACCAAATCATATTACAAAATGTATTTTTACCTGCAAAAGTATCCTAAACTGCACACACAAAAGTAGAAAATGGATTCAAATCGCATTCTGAATACCAACAAGCGTATCGCATATTGCGTATATTGCCATATATCTATGTACAACCTGAGTGGGTGTCAGGACTTTGCCCAGCTCATCAATTTCAACGGTGTCATATTTCACAACCAAAGGATGCGCAGGCTTCTCCTCCACCTCGTTGAGGGCGAGGGATCCGGTCCACTGACTCAAGTCCAGAGACATTGCATGAAATAAATGGTATAACAACCTCCAGCTTCAACACAGTCAAACGACAGCTGCAGCGAAAAGTCTCCAGTCCCGTTTCTTATAAATACATAGTCTGCTTGTCATTGACTGGCAACTGTAAAGACCAATCAACACTTGCGCCTCTCTGTTCTTCTATTTATGATTGGATAACAGGAGCGATAACCCCCGCCTACATGTGCGCTGAATGGCCTGTAGATTCAGTCGCTGCATATATAGGCAAAGTGCTAAATACAAATTCCTAGGCCTTCACGGCACATCGCGAAGGGAGATAAGCTTTCTAAAACGTTTTCATATGTTCGCTGTTTTCTCACAAAATGTAAACTGAGTAAATTAACGTGGCGGCAAAATATTTCTAAGGTTTTCCTTCGTTTCGTCCCGCCCGCTTGTCCCTATGTCTTCTGGGACCGGTTGGAGCTGTCATGCATGCTACATATTTTATTTCAATGCATACTTTTTCTCTTCGTATCAAAAGCTGGATGGGATACAAAATCTACGACAGGCAACAGTGTAGAATAGTTTTTTTTTTCCAGCAGAAATACAGCAGCAGCGATTGAGTAGCCCTGGAGGATTCACTTACTTGTTACAAGTGGATTGTAATTGTCTGTCCCAGGAGTGATATTAAATGACCTAAAAACGGCGCACGTTATCATACAATTGAGAATTATATAGTTCTATTTATTAATAGGGCACCAGGACACAGCCATACCAGTGGTGTTATATACAATAAACAAAATGACATTTAACCCATTTTGATAAAAAAAATTTTAAGGAGAAAATGATACAGAATAAACTTGCGTAAAGATGGAATGTTTAAAATATCTGCTTAAAATAAAGTGAATATATGTCAATTGTCAAATAAAATGAACGTTATGAAAATAGAGAATGAGTGTGAGGCTCTGAACTTTACCTGCTCTTGTGTGGTCAGGAACTGATTGCTAATGGATCTGACCTGATGAATAGATGTAATTATGTCAATGAATTATTTTAAGAACGGTGTTTGTGTAGTGAGGGCATTTATCCATGGTGCTGGGAATCACTTTGTTCTTGTTTTTCCCCCAACCAACATATACCACTTATTGTGGTTTGAGTGGCTTATTATGAAATGTGTCGCTAAAACTGTTAAGTGGTTTGGGTAAGTATGTTGTGAAAGGACGCTTTCAAGACATTGATTGAATGTAATATACTGGATTTCTTCCAGGACATCATGGTGGTTTAAGCAGGAAGCGCTGCTGGGCCTAGGGATTATCACTCCTGTTTTCTGTGTCTTTGGAGTTTACATGTATATTCTCTGCCTGTTTGCAGTTAAATTGCCCAAACCCTGCAACCCTTTGGATGAATTTCATTCGTAAACCTCAAGCAATAGTAAAAAAAAAAAAAAAAAACTGATAGTTTAATTACAGCTAATTCAATGTAGATGCAAATGCTGACACACAAAAACAAATGGTTTGGGGCTTATTAGGTTTGCCAGCTTTGGTCAGCTGGCTGGCCTGGGATTCTCAATTTGAGACAAGTCTGCACACATATTTACATGTACAGTATGTATAGGAAATTTATTACCTTGTAAATAGTCTGTAGGGTTTGCAAACTGCCCGAGTGCTATTGATTAATTTTAGGTTTATAATGGAATAATATAGCTTTGGCACTGGATTTCTTACATGAGTGAGAGAGTCTGAAAGCGTGAGTGTCACACATGAGAGTTGGTAACCCTGGTTTATATGCGTACATCCATCCACCACTGTAACCGCTTAATCCCAGCTTGGGTCACTGGAGACCCCAGGAACAATGGGCACAGGCAGGAACGAACCCCTGAGCAGTCGCCAACACACTGCAAGGCACACACACTCACCGGGCCAATTTAGACTTGCCATCAACCTACCCTGCATGCTTTTGGACCATGGGAGGAAACTGGAGCCCCCGGCACAAACCCACATGAACACAGGGTGTGCAAACTCCACACAGAAAGGACCTACACCCAACCGTAGGAACGAACCCGGGACCTTCTTGCTGGGAGGCAGCAACACTAACCACTGTGCCACCATGCCACCTGTATGTATACATAAACCTGTGAAACATGTGGTTTTTAGACCACAGTAATTTTTGATATGGTGTAGGGCCTCCTTTTATAGCATTAGTTTGTCTTGGGAATGACAGATACAGGTCCTGCACGGTGGCCAGAGCGATTCTGAGCCATTCCTCTTGCAGAACAGTAGCCAGGTCACAATATGATGCTAGTGGAGGAAAATGTTTCCTGACTCGCTCCTCCAGAAAACCCCAAATGGCTCAATAATATTCAGGTCTGGTGACTGTGTGGCCATTTATAGATGTTCAATTTCACTTTCATCTTCATCAAACCACTCTGTCACCAGTCTTTCTGTGCATGCAGCAGTCCAGGTAGTAAGCCTCTTTGGGGCTTCCCCGCACCATAACTCTTTTGGATGTGGGGAAGACGGTGAAGGAGGATTCATCAGAAAACAAAACATGTTTCACATTCTCCACAGCCCAAGATTTGCGCTGCTGGCACCATTGAAACCGATATTTGGCATTGACACGATTCACCAAAGGTTTGGCTATAGCAGACCATGAATATTGACTCTGTGGAGCTCCCAACTAACAGTTTTGGTGCAAACAGGAGAGTTGGGCAGCTGTGGTTTTATGTTTTTTTGAATACCATCTGGGTTAGTACCCAGACATCCCATTCAGACAGCTTCCTCTTGTGTCTACAGTTACTCCTGTTGGATGTGGTTCATCCTTTGTGGTGGTTATGCCAACATTACCCTGGGCACCATGGCTCTCAATACACCACAAAGACTTACTGTTCTGGTCACAGATGCACCAGTGAGAATCACACCAACAATTTGTCCTCTTTTGAACTGATATATCTCCCATTGTGTTGTGTGGATTGCAATATTTTATGTACAACTGAACTTTTGCTCTGCTAATTCAACCTTCACACTCTTCTCTTACTGATGGAATGCACAATCAGTGTAGACTGGCTACCATGTATGAAGGTGTGAAACCTAAAACACTATTGTCCAGTGTTTCAGTTTCATTGTCCAACCCCCTTGTGTAGATATAGACTATATGGATAAAAGTATTGGGACACCCCTCATAATCATTGAATTTGGGTGTCTCATTCAGAGCCAGTGTCAAGCACCTAGGTCTGCAGTCAGGTTTACAAACATTTGTGAAAGAATGGGTCGTTCTGAAGAGCTCAGTGAATTCAAATGTGGTACTGTCATAAGATATCGCCTCTGCAATGTCAGTTCATAAAATTTCTTCCCTACTAGACATATTGCAATGTGGAAGTATTTAGGAACAATAGAAACTCAGCCATGAAGTAACAGACCACATAAATTAATAGAGGAGCATAGTACGTAAAAGTCATCATTGTGCTGTTGACTCAATTACTGCAGGGTTCTAAACTTCCCAGGGTATTAACCCCAGCACAAAAACTGTGCAATACATTGGATGCGGTGGTGTAAAGCACACTGCCACCGCATTCTGGAGTAGTGGAAACATGTTCTATGGAGTGATGAGTCATGCTTCTCTGTCTCGAAGTCTAATAGGAGTCGGGATTTGGTGGATGCCAGGAGAACCTGACTACATTGTGCCAACTGTAAAGTCTGGTGGAGGAGGGATGATGGTATGGGGTTGTGTTTCAGGGGTTGGGCTTGGCCCTTTAGTTCCAGTGAAAGGAACTCAATGTTTCAGCATACCAAGACATTTCGGACAACTTTATGCTTCCAACTTTGTGAGAACGGTTAGGGGAAGGCCGTTTTCTGTTCCAGCATGACTATGCCCCAGTGCACAAAGTAGGGTCCATAAATACATGGTTGAGTGAGTTTGCTGTAGAACAATTTGACTGGCCCACACAGAGCCCTGACCTCAACCCCATCAAAATCCTTTGGGGTGAACCAGAACAGAGATTGTGAGCCAGGCCTTCATGTCCAACAACAATCTCCAACAACACCTCACAAATGCTCTTCTGGATAAATGGGTAAAAATTCCGACAAACACAGTCCAAAATGTTGTGGAAAGCCTTCCCAGAAGACTGGCAGCTGTTATACCTGAAAAGCAGGGACCAACTCCATATTGATCGCTACGGATTTAGAATGGGATGAAATAAAAGCTCCTCTGGTGTAAAGGTGGGGCAGCATGGTGGTGCAATGGTTAGCACTGTTGCCTCACACCTCTGGGACCCAGGTTCGAGTCTCCGCCTGGGTCACATGTGTGCAGAGTTTGCATGTTCTCCCCATGTCGTCGTGGGGTTTCCTCCAGGTACTCCGGTTTCCCCCCACAGTTCAAAAACATGCTGAGGCTAATTGGAGTTGCTAAATTGCCAATAGGTGTGCATGTGTGAGTGAATGGTGTGTGAGTGTGCCCTGCGATGGGCTGGCCCCCCATCCTGGGTTGTTCCCTGCCTCGTGCCCATTGCTTCCGGGATAGGCTCCGGACCCCCCCGCGACCCAGTAGGATAAGCGGTTTGGAAAATGAATGGATGGTGGTGTAATGGCCAGGTTTCCCAATACCTTTGTCCTTACATAGCGTGTCTATATATAGTCGCTTCTCTGTCCATAAATACAACTACCATTCACAAATCTTAAAAGATTCAATATTCACGTTCAATCTCAAATAGCTTTTATAGCTCAGAATCAGTTTCTTCACTGTGTGCTGCTTGGTTAATGTAAGCAATCATTGCTTTTCGGTGTGCTTCACTGCCCTCGTGTTCAGCAATTCAATTATTTGAATGTTACCAAACATTAAACTGAATTTTACAAAATGGCACTGATGACTACTCATTCATGTTCCCAAATATTATACATGCAAAACAAAATACACTACCTGCACAGGGCCATTGTCTGGGTAGATATTTTCTATGATTTAACTTGCAGTTGAAGAGAGACTTGCTGAAATATCTTTTCAAGATAAGATAAGATAAGATACGTCTTTATTGAACCCAGAGTTGGGAAATTTGCATTGTTACAGCAGCCAGGTACAGTACAAGAGGAGTAAACGTAGTATGACTATACAATCTTATAATAAAAAATGTACAAAAAATGAATATAAAATAATCATACATGATATACTTATATGTACAAAAGTAGGCAAGTACAGATGCCTTGAAGCAGCAGAAGTTGTATGAATGATAATAAATAGCAGCAGGAATTGAATGTTTGGTAGCAGCAGAAATGACAATATTGGAGCATTGCACAGCTTCCAATACGAGAAGAGAAAAAACAATGTTTGCATTGCTACTCCGATGCATGCTGCTTCATCTTCAGTGATAATGCTATCACTGAAGAGGGCCAATGTCCATGTTATTGTCATTGCTACAGCTAACAGCAAGAACAACTAGGATTCATTTATTATTGCTTCTGTACTTTTCGTTTGGCAGATCCACGTTCGAGACATTTTGAACTAAATATACTGATGTTTTGTAAAAAAAAAAAAAAAGACAGAAACACTCTGATTGATACATTTAGGAGGGTGTGGCCACTTAATTGACATTCATAACTCATTGCATCAATCTGATCAGTCAACCAATCGACAGCCGAAAACATTATGATTGACTCCCTCAATGACAAATAACAACACTGAAAATTGTTGAACAAACTTAATAGAGTCCATTTATTATTGGAGGCACCTTGGCCTGCAATAAAAGCACATCAGCATCCTGTAAACCATGAATATATTCAACCCTAGAATAAGGATGGTATTACTCCCCCTGCAGAACACAGCGTAGAAGAACATGCTGGCTACAGACTGGAAAACTGAGCTTTTAGATTATAGAAACAGCCGGATTGTCTATCCAATCCAGTCTGCTGCATAGATGGACTTCCAGGTATTTGTATGATTCCAAGATACCTGCAGTTCTGGCAAATGGGTAAACAAACTACACAAGTCCAGCTGCTATTGCTTTGGATACAAGCATGCCAGGTGCCCCTGACTGGTTTTACAGTCACCAGTTGCAAGATGTCGGCCTATATGAATATCCCAACACTGTTCCATGTTGAATGCTATAGTGTTTTTAAAGTTGTGCAAACAACCAAAAAAAAAAAAAAAGATTTCATAGAGAAAAATGATTGGAAAGGTGAGTATAATCAAAGCTCTCTGGGGTTTGTTGCTGAAGAGCTACGCGAGTGTGAACCAAGGTCACCGCGCTTCAGCCGAGGGCTGGATTTCTCAGCTGCTGCACCTTTAAGAGCACAAGGTGTGGCCTAATAAAAAGAACGTTACCGGAAGAACCTGCGCAAATAAAACAGGTACATGCGTGTGCAGGTTCCGCACCTGTTACAGAACTGAAATAGACTGTTTTTCCGCTACCAGCGCCTTCCAGCGAGTCTAGGCTTTCATTAAAGTTTAGCTTCCCCTTTTTAGATTATGTTTAGTTATAATGTTTAAATAGTTAGATGTTTCCATAACACTGCATGAAACAGATTGGGCGTAATATTACTGGCCTTTTGTCCTGTATTGGTTTTGTGAATGGGAAAACTTTCGTACAACTTGCAGTCATGACAAGATTACCAAAAGTAGTTCTTATCTTTATGTTTTTGCTTTTAACAGGTAAGATCTCGCCTCTATTCAAATATCTAAATCGTATAATGTTTGTAGATATATATATATATATATAGTTTATTGTACGGTTTATTTGTATGGTTTAATTTAATTTTTATTTTTAATATCGTTGAGTAGATTGTTTTCGAATTTTCTTAAGAATAATATTCTTATATATGAATGAATATACATTTTTTTCAATAGGATGTCATTTTCTTATTTATTAGTTGTTGCGGTGGTTTTTTTGACAGCGTTTTCTGATGTATCTTTTATTATTATTATTATTATTATTGCGAAATAATTGCGCTTGCACAGGTGCGTGTGATGGGAAGCCTACGGAGACGGTGCTGGGGGCTCCCGGAGGCACCGTCACGCTGCCCTGCGTCGGTTCTGCGGAGAATCAGACTTTATTCTCGACGTCGTGGTTCAAGGAGGGTAAAATTGTAGCGAGTCGTAACCAATCATCAAACATCACCATGGCGGAAGACAGTCGCTTTTCTATATCAGACCGCCAGAACCTGACAATCACCAACCTGAAGGAAACGGATCAGGGCCTGTACAACTGCAATACTTCACGACAATATTTTACAGTCCTAGAAGATATTCAGCTGTTGATAGTCAGTAAGTTGAACTGAATGTTTTTTTCTCTCTTGGTGCTGTGAACTGACATTTGTAATTTTTCTTGGGGAGGAAGGAAACCACATTCAAACAGGTTTTGCTGGATGGCTAAGTCATTACAGGAGTGCTTTGAAAAGCCCTTGTTAAACACTTTCAGTACTGTCCCAGTATTTAAAATGTCACCAGTCCTAATGATAAAATAACAAAATTCAATTTTGTCTGAGATCTAATTTTGTCAGTTTTTTTTAGATTTAAAATATTTCTAGCATGATTTATTAAGTAACAAAGTATTGTTGTTTACATCGCATTTTCATGAGAGTCACAAAGGTTCTTCACATGATGGATAGTTCAGCATATTTTTACTTGCCCGATGACATTGAGAGAACATGTCTCACTTATTCCTTTGTATTTTTTAATTAGCAACGGAATGGAAATGCATTTTGTAAAGATCTAGATCTTGATCATTACCTTGCGCTTTTTAGGGGATCCCTACTTGTCCTTCTTGGCTGGTTGATGCATTCTGATGTTCCAGGTGGTCCAGTCCAGGTGGTGATGGATATCCAGCCCGCTACAGCGCTCACCCATGACACCTTTTTCGTCAACAACGGTTCTAGTGTAACTATCAGGTGCTCCAGCAAATCAAACCCATCGCAGAACCTCTCCTTGATCTTTGAGGATGTCAAAATCTTGACTTCAAGCCCCCTCTCATCACTTGAATTTCACCTGCACAACATCCAGCCGACCAATCAAGGGCTGTACCGCTGTGTGGCCCGGAATCTTCTTTCCAATGTTACAGTTACCAACACAACCCAGCTGTTTGTATACCGTAGGTACCACGGATAGGTAACAGAAGCATGCATTTAACTTAGGAGCAGGTGGAATACGGGGGTGAAGAGTTTAACCAAGAATGTCAAGGATATTTGGGTCTGGGTAGGTTTACTGAAATGAATCACTTTTGTAAACATGCAGAAATCATAGACACTGTCAGACTCAACAGAGGCAGCCCTATGTTACGATGCATCCTTTTAAAAAACACAACAGCCAATAGCCTAATCAGAATCAGTTGGGCTTTAGTTGCATTGATGAATCAACTTATTTGCTTGCCTTTCACTTACTTTGCCTTCCATCAATTTGATCATATTTCCTTCACCCCGGCTGCCTTTTCTGTAGATGCTCCTGAAGGACACCCAGAATGCTACAGTAAGACAGGAAATGATTCTACCGAACTCCTATTGCACTGCAGCTGGCCTGGAGGTTACCCTGCACCCACGCTGCGCTGGGCAGAGGTGTTGGGTGCCCAGACAACCAAGAAACCTGTGCTAAATGTTTCTAATAATGCTGACACCTTGGAGGTGTTGTTTAACCGGACATTGCTGTATGATAGACAGCCTCTGGTATGCGTCAGTGTTTACCAGACCTCTGACTTGGTGAAGACAGACTCTTGTGACATCACCCTATGTAAGTATCTTGCAAATTTCTATTGATAGAGTGATTTCCTGGAAACAAGTCTTGGGAATAGATGTGCATGTTCAGTCTCCCTAAAAGCTTTTATTGCATCTGTTCATCTTGAATCAGGGGTTATTTGATTGTGGAATATGTCTATCCAGTTTGGAGCTCTTTAAACTGCCCTTCCTGTTGTCCTTTTGCAGTGTCGCCTTATCCTGAAGGAGAGCCCCTAGTCACTGCAGTGGAAGGCGGCAACATCACGTTATCCTGTGAAGAGGCAAGATCTGTCCCTGTAGCTAAAACTACATGGAGAAGGACACTAAAGGAAGATGTCATCATCCCCAGCAGCAGACATATCATCAGTCAGGAGGGTCCCATGCTCCGGCTCACGATTGTGAACGTCACCCAACAGGATGAAGGAGCTTACTTCTGTAGGAGTGAAAATCCCGTCCAGGATATAGAATTAGAGATCATCCTAACCGTCAAGTGTGAGTAGAATGGATTTCTGCCATCAGCATTTGCTTCCTATTTTTGGTGGGTGACTGAGTGAGTGAGTAAGTACAGTTTCACGTCGCAGGTTCTCAGATTAAATTACTTGAATGGTGGGTATTCTGACTAAAGCAGGCAGCTCAGGAATGCCATCCAGCTGGTTTTTTCTTGTGAAACAATTATTTTTGCCAGGAGAAGGAAATAAATAGCTGATAAGATCAGTAGTCTGCCAGCGGTCACCCATCCACATGTAGATAGGTTGACAGACATATGACACTGACTCGTATGTTTTCATATACAAATTTATATATTAATTATCTTCCCCTCTGTGCACAGTGAAAGAATATAAAGGCTGCTGCAACAGATTTACAAGAATTTAGCCTTTTTCCTCACCTAGACGAAGCTCTGCCACATAATGACGCTTTTAAAGATCATTTAGACAGTCACCCTATTTAAGCATTACTGAAACACTCTGCTGGTATTATTCAGAGTATGTGAAGCAGATGGAATTCAGACTGGTGAGAATACGAACCACTGTATCATGATAATGTTATTGTAGCTCAAGAGGAACTGGAGGAGTGAAAATTCTGGATCTTGAGCGATTAACATGCAAATGGCCTGAGCCTCAGGAATGATGCAATGTGCTAATTCTAAGGGCTGCTGGCAGCATGCAGAGGTGCAGGGTGAAGGTCTGGGGGGCGGGGGGGGGGGGGCAGCTCTCAGGTCACGCATCATGACCAAGGGCTCTACTAGAACTCTGCCGCTAGAACCACAAGGGCAAACATCCAGGCGGAACAATGTGTACTGTGTTAAATATTTAAAATGCGACTGCAGCTCCTCATCCAAACCTCCAGCAATCTGCCCACAAGCTCTGCTCTCCTTGGATGAAGTGAACCTCCTGTATTCACCTCCTCTGCACATGGGCACCCTCCCACACACACACACACACACACACACACACACAGAGTGTACACAGGAACTGAAGGTGCCGGAGCTCAGTAAATATATATTATATATATTTTTCACTGGCATGATTTTCCTCAAATCCCAGTTTGACTTTTTGTGCTAATATGTTTTGTGTGTGTGTGTGTGTGTGTGTGTGTGTGTGTGTGTGTGTGAGTGAAGCTGAAATACATCCTGCATGGGATGCCAGTCCATCACAGGGCACACACATGCATGCACACACACACAGTTGTATGCTATGGATAATGTAGGGATGCCACTTAACCTAACTGCCTTCATTTTATTTCATTCGATCTCTTTTTTTACAGCTTCGGCAAGGAACACAGGTGGAATAATTGGGGCGTTCCTAGCAGTCTTAATTTTCGGAGCAGGGATTGCCATTGGTCTTTCAGCCTACCGGCACCGTGACAGGATTTGCCTGGGTAAAACTTCATTTAAATGTTTATCCATAATAGACTTTATACAGGTAGTGTAAAGGTTTTGACTAATACGACCGGAGAAGCGTGTTAGCATTGATCTGTAATTTAAGATACTTCAATTTTATACTCCTTGTAGCATTAAATTGAACTTTACAATACAATGAGTGAATAATTGTTGTCTTTCTGTTGCAGGTAATGCCTTCATGTGAGTAAATCTCGCTTTCTGCTTGCTTTCTTGTGCTCACATTACTGTTTGCAATGGTTTTTTTTCTTCAGATTTCTTGGTAATATGCGCCTGTAGTAATAGTGACATCAGCAGGTACCTTAGCCCCTGTACTGTCCCTCTAAGCCCTTGTGCTTTTCGCTGCAGTCACATGGGTGAAGAGAGGACTGACGTGTTCAACCTGGTCGAGTCGGAGGATGAGAATGAGGAGGTGGTCGCAGACACAACGATGACTACCGTTGCAAATGGCCACCCTTCGTCTCTCGTGCAGGTCCACTGCTTCCTGTCCAGTAAGTCACACCCTCCCCCCCACTCGCCCGCCCTCAGAGAACTTGCTGGAAAATAGTTAGCTGAAGCCAGTAAGGAATATGGGGTAATAGATGGTGAAAGCTATTTTTAATTCCCTTAGGCGATAATGAGGATCAAGACGGCACCCCTACAGAAGAGAGAGACAACGTACCCGCACCTGAACAGCCTGAAGTCACAGAGTGACCAGATTTACATGAAAGTCCTCGTTTTGCGATGAATGTATATTCCCTGTGTGAATGTGAGCTAGTGGAATGTCAGTTGATTCTACCAATGTGTAAATGTCTTTTTTTATAGTAAACCACCATGTCATTCTTAAATTCAGTACTTTGTGTTTTAATATTCAGGGTCATTTGAGATGTTTTGAAATTTTCTTTAAATTCTCTAAATTTATCTGTATATATGATTTTGTACTTGTTTACAGTGAATGACATAAAACTATTAATTGCCTTTAAAGTTTGTAAATATCTTATTGGTGATACGTGTTCTCATTCGTCAGAGGTAAATCGACAGTTCCAGAGTGGTTACAAACCACTTAAATGTGAGTATTTTAGGTACTTGGATCTATATAACTTAACGTGACAATTTAAATGGAATGTCTCTAAATATAATGATACAAAGGTCTGAGTGTTTTTTTTTTTTTTACTTTAAAGTCCACACTTCATAATGTGCTCTACATTTTATATTAATGTTATGGCTGAGTGGTCCTTGGAATCCTATTTCCTGACCCCCACCCCCCAGAAACCAGGGGCCCCATAAAGACAGAATATCTAGGAGTTACATTTAAGGATATGACACAGAATTGTCATTTAAATAATAGCAACATGCATGTTATTCGCATTTTTAGCGATGGTTCTCAGGGTAGACAAAGCTGCCCTCGCCCCAGCCGTAATGGACTATTCTACTTTGATACTCTGCAGCTTTCTTTTGCCACTGAATTTTACCGGCTGTTGACTGTCAATCAAACTGGCACGAAGTAGCCTAACAAGAAGGAACAGCACAAAGACACAAGACTAACATTACACCTCCCTTGTCTGATACTGTCTCGCTAGAGTGGTAGACAGACGCAGAGAGAACACAACGTATGCAAAAATTCAGGACTAACCTCAGCAAAAGAGGGAATGATCTTAAATCTCTCTGGTGCGATACCCTTCAGTCCTCCATCAGCAAATTTTACTGAGAGCGTTAATTCCTGCCTCCATCCTCATCGGTAAGTTTTATCGCTGGAGTCACACATCTTGATTAGAATATTATTGATCTTCCATCGTTTTACAGTATGTAAAACCCATGTCAGCCTAAGGTCCCCAGAGAAGTTAGTCCGCCCCTAGATGAGACGCATGTGCAGTTCCTTCGTCAAAATATTTAATAATCAACAGTTACATTAGATCAGTTAGTATGTTAAAATGGCTTGAGTTCATTTTACTTTTTAGTGTTGCTAGGTGTAATTAAATACAATGTACTTGCTTTGTACAGTGATATCTATTTTGTCACGTTTTATTTTGTTTTTTGCTACAATCTTTAAAATGCAAAACCATATGGTCTTCCATCCATCTGTTGTCAATAAACATCCATCCATAGATATCCAGAGAGATATAATCCCTCCAGCGTGTCTTGGGTCTGCCCCGGGGCCTCCTCCCTGTAGGAGAGGCATGGAAAACCTCTCCGGGTAGCCGCCCAGGAGGCATCCGCACCAGGCGTCCAAACCACCTCAGCTGGCTCCTTTCGATGTGGAGAAGCAGCAGTGCTACTCTGAGACTCTCCCGGATATCTGAGCTCCTCACCCTATCTCTAAGGGAGAGCCCAGACACCCTGCGGAGAAACCTCATTTCGGCCGCCTGTATCTGCAGTCTCATTCTCTCCGTCATTAGCTCATGACCATAGGTGAGGGTAGGAACGAAGATGGACCAATAGATCGAGAGCTTTGCTTTCCAGCTCAGTTCTTTCTTAGTCATGACAAGCCGGTTAAGCGCCTGCAAAACTGCAGACACCGCTCCGATCCGTCTGTCCAGCTCTCGATCTCGCCTACCCTCAATCGTGAAAGAGACCCCAAGATACTTGAACTCCTTCACTTGAGGCAGTACCTCCTCCCTGACCTGAAGAGGGCAACCCACCCGTTTCCGGCTGAGAACCATGGTCTCGGACTTGGAGGTGCTAATCCTCATCCCTGCCGCTTCGCCCTCGGCTGCGAACCGCCCCAGAGCACGCTGGAGGTTCCCGGCAGATGAAGCCAACAGGACGACGTCATCCGCAAAAAGCAGCAACGAAATCCTGAGGCCACCAAACTGGACACCCTCAACACTCTGACTGCGCCTAGAAATCCTGTCCATAAACATTATAAACAGGACAGAGGGCAGCCCTGGCGGAGCCCAACACGCACTGGGAACACGTCCGACTTATTACCAGCAATGCGGACCAAGCTTCTGCTCCGTTCATATAGGGACCGAATCGCCCACAATAATGGATCCCAAACCCCAAACCCCCGAAGCACCCCCCCACAGAGCATCTCGGGGAACACGGTCGTAAGCCTTTTCCAAGTCCACAAAACACATGTAAACTGGATAGGTAAACTCCCAGGCCCCCTCCAGTACCCTCGCAGGGGTGTAAAGCTGGTCCAGTGTTCCACGGCCAGGATGAAAACCACATTGTTCTTCCTGAATCCGAGATTCGACAATCGATCTCACCCTCCTCTCCAGCACCCCGGAATAGACTTTCCCAGGAAAGCTGAGAAGTGTGGTCCCCCTGTAGTTGGAACACACCCTCCGGTCCCCTTTCTTAAATAAGGGGACCACCACTCCGGTCTGCCAATCCAGCATCACTGTCCCTGACCTCCACGCGCTGTATAGAAGGCGTGTCAGCCATGACAGCCCCACAACATCTACAGCCTTTAGGTACTCTGGCTGAATCTCATACACCCCGAGGGCTTAGCCAATTTATCCATTTAGCCAACCTTTGACTGCTTATCTTGGACCTGGTGGTGGGTGACTTAGAGTCTATCTGAGGTGGCATAAAGCAGGTGTGCACCTTGAATGGTACGCCAGTCCGTCACAGGGCACACACACACACACACACACGCATGCTAAATCTCTTTGGGGGGAAAATACTGTTTAGTTCAACTTAACCTTCCTATGGTGTTGGGGTCGGCACCGACCCGTTTGTAAGTTTTAAATACATACAAGCACCACATAAATTTGTTTACTGCACCAAGGCTTTTTGACTTTGTCAGGAACTTCTATTTAAACAGATTTTTTTTTAAATCACTAAATTATAAATGCTCTGGTCAACATTATGACAGCTCTGCTGTTGGGGTCGGCAACCGACCCCTTTTTAATGCATAAAAACACCACATGAATTTGTGTACTACTGTACATCAGGAAAATATATATTTAAAAAAAAATACATAAAAAAACAATCTACCATTTTACTATTTTTCATTGAAAACGAGAAATATGCTGTCAAAAGAAAGGTCCAGAAAGCCACAATAAAAATATTAAACCAATCTTTTCATGGAAAAGGAAGCCTAACAAGGTAACCAAATAGGTAAGAAAACAAACTGGATGATAAATAATTGTTTTGAGGGTATTTTATGGCTGATTTAAGACACGGGTCGGCACCCACCCGTCTAACATAAGAGATGCGTACAGAAAGCGAACACAGGACGAAGGTTAAACGCCCGTCCAGGAAAAGGCAGGACTGATCCTTAAGTCGGCCGCAGGCCCTGTCGTCGTTTTAATTAGATAAAACAGAGCGATTGTCTGGGAAAAAAACTAAAACAAAACGTGAAGACAGTGATGCATGACAACAGCAACACGTGTGCAAGTCAGGTGGTAAAACAGGAAGGCTGCCTGCTGTAAGAGGGGGGCCGTTTATTTCCGGTATTGAACCGTATCCTACGGCGGTATCCGGGCGAGCTTGACGTGTGCTTGGCTTTCTAATTATACATTTACTCATCAGTATAATTATAGTACTTTGTTACAGAGCCGGCTATGTTAGCTAAATGCCGCATTTCCGGAGTGACAGGCTGCCCGGCTCTCTCTGCTTAGACGGCGCCGATCGGATTCGCTTGTCGGTCGTACGGCCGTGTTTCGGACCGATGCCGGGGGCGAAACGGAAAAGCACGTTGCGGGATTGAGGAAAAGCCGGAGTGGTGCGGGGAGGAGGACGAGGGCAGGGATGCAGTCACCGCCGTGTTCGTCAAAGGATGAGCGACGCGGGGCAGGTAAACGCGTCCGCGGGTCTGTGTAAGGAAATGGCGTTTGGACGCAGAAAGGGGGAGGAGTGGAGGCGCCGGAGCACGTCTGCACATCGAGTGTTCGGATCGTATTTATAATAATAATAATAATAAAAATTATTATTATGATGCAGCGACGCCAGGCGCGCTGATGTTGGAGCTGAAGCCTGTGCACCCGCCGCCGCTGGACGGACGCGCAGGGTGCGAGACGTGGAGCGTGCGCTTCTCCCCGGACGGCGGCTGCTTTGCATGGTCCCTGGGACACGGCATCGTAAAGCTGCTGCCTTGGCCCCTGCAGGACGTCGAGTACGTCGTGCATTGCAGTCCGTGCGTCCTCCCAGCCCCCGCTTACCGTGTCGCCTACCTAACCTCATGCTGTCACGTACAGGCGACACCGGAGCGCGGAGATGGAGGAGGCCCCGAGGAGCAGGGAGCGGACACTGCAGTGCGGCCACAGTGTGTGGAGCCTGGCCTTTGGACCTGTTACCTCCAAGTTTGCAAGCCACACAAATGTCAAAGGCGTACCGCCCGAGCTGCTTCTGGCAACTGGCCTTAACAACGGAAATATTAAAATATGGGAAGTGGCTACAGGTGTGTTTTTAAGATTATGAAGCTATAGCAGAAATTCCTGACATTTTTAATGCATGGTTGGCATTTGATAGCCTACATAGATGCAGTAGTACACTACAGGTAACATAACTAAGCAGGCAAAACATTTTGTTTAGATGGGAAATACTGTTATGCAGTGTCTAAGGAATTTGCAAGGAAGCTATTATAATGAATTTGTTGCTATTGTCATAGAGGTGCATGGTTTGGGGGCTGGGGGTGGCTTGGCGGATTAATATACTGGTTCAAATCCCAGGTTCGAATTCCAGGTTCAGTGGGGTGATGTCACCACTGGGCCCTTGAGCAAGGCCCTTAAAATCCCCTACAACGTAAAAATACATGTGAATCCCTCAAAATTCAAATGTGATTCCCCCCCCCCCCTTAGCATCCTATGGGTAACCAGCATCAGAATTTACATTCTTTACTCATTATACTTTAACTGGCAGTACAGTGGGTCAGTGATTAGCGCCTCACATTTCCATGGTTGTGGGAAATACTGCCCCACCCAGATGCACATCTCTATCTGTCTGTGTGGGTGTCCAGGAATGTGGTTACATGCCTGTGAATTGTATGCAGTATAGAAGTGTGTGTCCGCTATACTGGGATCCTAATCAAGGTCCAGTGTTTTTCCTGGAATTGGCTTCAGGCCTGCCAAGAATAAATGGCTTTGGAAGATGGGTTGTCATTGGAGGGATGTGTGTTCTCTCTTTTCAGGAAATCAGCTTTTCCATCTGACAGGCCATCAGGGGGTCGTTCGGGACTTGGCTTTCACGCCGAACGGAAGCCTCACGCTCGTGTCCGGATCTCGGGACAAAACGTTACGGATTTGGGACTTGAGCAAACCAGGTGGGAGGAGCCCTTCTCTGGCCTGTTGTCCTGCTTGCCTGCCCGTAGTGGCAGGCTGTGTATGGGGATGGCGTGATAAACATCCATTTGAACACCTGGCCTTGCCTCAAGTGTTCCTACTGGAAAAACTGGTATGACTTCAGCATGGTGTAGATTCATGTAACTGAGGGCGTCAACAAGCTGTGAGAATTACTGGGAATTCTGAATTATGAGTAACTCTTCAAAAACATGGGTGGTGCAGTTACTCGCCATGTTCTCATGTAGACTCTTGTAACACAGTTGTCTGAGGATGTGGACTTTCGCTTAATTAGTGTCTTTAAATTGTCATCCGGGGGTTCCCCCCAGGCCATGCAGTGGGTCTCTGGGGCCAGTTCTGACCCTGCACTGGAGGGCTTTTAAAAATGTGACATTTTGGAAGGAGAAATTGAGGGAATAAACGTTAAACGATTGGAATAATTTTCTAAGTCATAAATATAAGTTGTGGTTTATGCTGTGGTGACTTCTGCCAGAAGAAACTAATGTCGTCGTCCCCCCCCCCCCCCCCCCCCCCCCCCCCACCAGGCAACAACTTCCATGTTCTGACTGGTCATACAAGTTGGGTTTACAGTTGCAGTATCTCCCCGGACTCTAGCATGATTGCATCTGTTTGTAGGGGGAACACGGTAAATCCCTTTTTTTGTTTAATTAGGCAATCTGTTGTTTCCTGGCTTCTGTGTCTCTATCGGACTGGTTTTTCTGGCTGCTCCCCTCTCTGCCCAGAGGGTGTACCTTTGGAGTCTCCGCTCTTACACCTTCATGAAGAACCTGCAGGGCTTCGACATGTTCCCCGTGTCATGTGACTTCTCGCCTGACGGGGCGCTGCTGGCCATCGCAGCTTTCGCCACAAGGTGGGAAATTGACGTGTTTGACCCCCACTCCGGCGAGCGTCTCATCGTGTTGAGGTAAGATGCCTCTGCTGGAAGGGTGTGGGGTGTGTGCACTTGTCCATGCTGCCTGTGTTGCAGAAGCATCATCATTAACACGTACAACACATTTAATCCAGGGCTGTTTTTGTTCATCAGGGACTGTCTATACTGTGATCACGATATCATGAACACGCCGATCCGCGCCGTCTGCTTCTCTACCGAGGGCCTGCATCTGGCTTTTGTCACGGAGGACAGGTATGATGACTGGAGAAGCTCCGTTCGTTATGTCTCCATTCACAGTCCAAAGAGATGTTAATGTTAGTGGCTGCTCTCGACAGGGAAGCATGGATATGGAAGATGGGGGGGGGCTTGTGTCATCCCATCAGACGCAGGGGGCCTTATTTCATGGTTGATCTTGGTGATTCCCAGGGCAATACGGATTTGGAAACTGGGTCAGGACAACCCAGCCATGGAGACTGATCTCCTTCGCTTCTCAAATGGTCTGTGCTGCACATTCCATCCACATGGAGGCGTTGTTGCGACAGGGTAACGGCAAACCTTTGGTCCTTGCAATAAAACCGCAGTGCTTTATGTATTACGGCAGCAAATGGGTTTGAACTCAGTTTCTGGCTTCATCTGAGCTTTCTGATGTTGGCAGCACTAGGGATGGACACGTGAAGTTCTGGAGGACGCCCCGACCTGTGCCGAGTCTTAGCCACCTGAGTCGGGTGTCCCTGCGGTGCCACACCTCTACCCACCAGGTGATGGCTCTGCCCATTCCCAACAAGATAAAGGACTTCCTCACCTACAGGAACCTGCGGGGGTGTCACGAGGCTCGCTGTGGGATGCACCAGCTACCGCTAGACTGAACGGGGACTCAGGACCCTACAGCTTTGTGCTGAGGACTCCTCTGGTGGACTGGAGCCGCGCAGCTGTGTAAATAAGCCATAGTGAATGGTGCCGAGGACCAAAACGACTGCTAGGGAGCCAAAATTTTAAAAAATCAACTGACATCCCACTAATGACCTTGATATCAGCCTTTTTTGTTGTTACTATTAATCATCAAAATAAGTCCCAGAATCAGGGCTGACAAGTTTCTTTGGAATCCAAGTCGGAACTGGTGTTCATGAAAATTATAAGCATTAGCTGCTCGTATTGTGGGTGAGGAAATAATTCAATGCTTAATGTGCACAAGTATCAAATCGGGAACAGAAATTATCCATTGGAAACTTCTCACCTTAATATTCAGTTATGAGTAACTTTCAGGTAATATTCTGTATATTTATAGATAATACTGATATTTCTCAGTCCTCTGGTTCTCTATTCTGTTAATCTGCAGGTGGAGAAATAATCATCTCCTTTTTTTTGGGGGGGGGGGGGGGGGTCTTGGTGTGAGGAAATACTGACATGACATAGCAGGATGGATGACCAGGGAAAAAATAACCTCAGAACAGGGGCAAGAGTTCACATTGTGTATCACATCTCCCCGTAGATACAGCACATCCCTTACCGATATAACTCTTTGGGAGGAAGGTTAACTTCCACTCAGAAATAGAAACGACCAGCCGTGTTTAATGAACAAACTACTGTGTAAAGGGCGTGTGGTTTAATGTGGCACAGAGAGGCTCAAAGTACTGCTCTGTGAAACAAATACTCATTTCCGGTTGGATACATTTACTAAATAACATTCCTTGGTCATGCAAGTGCAAAATATTTATTTCGAAAATCATTAAAGCATTTATAACTACAAAAGTGTTGTCTCTTGGGTTGGGGGGCCACCACAGGGAGGGTGACGGCTCATGTGCTGCTGACCACCAGGTCTCGCACAGCCTGGAATGCCGCCACCATTGAACTCAGCTGAATCTTCTCACTTGTCCCAGACGCTAAGCGGTACCTGATTTACAGAGATGGAACAAAAACACTTAATCTCCGATAGTGAGACTGTTCCCAGTTTAACTGTAGACTAAGAAGCCTTAGTTGTGGCTTGATACCGAGAAGATGGTGGGAGTTTTGGCCCGGAGTGAAATGATACTGACATCAATATCAAAACTAGACAATATGTCGTCTGTCTCCTAAGATGAAGGTTGACGTGTAAAAACTCTGACCTCTTAGGGGAAATCAAGCTCAGCCTACTTGGAATGAGCTTCTGCAATCCAAAGAGCAGAAACCACGCACAGGGGTTTTGTTAAGTACACACAGCTTGCTGACGCACTCACGCCTTTCACTAAACTCCAACCCTCACCTATCATTTCCTGAAACTCAACTCAATGACGTGGGAAAATCAAGCAGATTAAGATTAAACACCCAACTCTTTAATGAGCCCTGATTAATTATGAGCAAGACGACTCGGCCAGGGCACGTATCTGACTTAGTTCCCAACCTGCCGGGGAAGAATCGCAGCTGTGGATCATCTGTAACCGTAACAGACTAATTTGCGTTGTGTTCCCCTCATATAAAACAACCGCTGCTCAAAAAGCAGCAGACATATGCTCAGCGAAAGGCTAACATATCAAGATATTCAGAAACATAACATATGAATTGCATATTTATTACATCTATTACCTAAAATTTGGATCAGCCCGTTGTAACCCAATTTAAAACCCCAAATACTTACTCGATGTCCGCCAACTTGATGAGCAAGCCTATTCGAATCGACGGTGGGGAAGTCCACTGTTCAAAAATAAAATTAAGTTAAATAAATCATCAGCAACTTTAAAAAATAAAGATAATATCCTACGGCAGTGATTAACAGTAGTAGGAGGAACGACAGAGCACATGCTAAAAAATGCTGTGCTAGTCATTCCGAAACCCATGAGTGATGTCAGCAGCCTGTCTGACTGGGCAAACGGTCTGAGTAGCACGATGGGACAGGAGGGGGCTCGCTGGTAAACGGGCAGAGCTGCAAGCGTGGCTTTCACTTTTCTGGAAAGAGCTTCTGCCCAGGCAGACGGTAAACAAACCCACATCTATTTTTGTTTTGGTCTGAAAATTTTCCTCTGGAAACAGAAGCGTTTCCACCTGAGTCTGTGACAAAGGACAGGGGCCCCCCGACTGCCTGCAGATGGGGGGGGTTACTGCATTCATAGGATGGCATTTGGAGGAGAAAAAAAATGCACTGTGGTCACATCATAAAGGAGCTTTCAGGTCTAACGGGGGATTCCCTCAAAGTTATTCCAAGAGGCTTTGTTGAGAATCACTATTGGAACATCATGCCACGTTTTATCTAAACACCGTCCAGCAAGGCTTTCTTTGTGTAAGGCTTTTGTTTCAACCATTCTTTAAAAAACACTGTTGCTTCAGGCGTTTGACATTCAACAGGGGAGATACACAGACAAAGGCTCCTGTCAAGTCTGTTATTCCAATGAAGTTATAGAAATAAAGCTTAATATTTAACACAAGTTATACATAACAAGATAACTCTGCTTTTTGTTTTTGTTTCCCACCCCCAACTTAGCAGAAGTAAAGCGTGCGGTAAATTCAATGCTGGCAAATGGCTCCTCCTACAGTAGGAACGTCCCGTTGCCATGCCAACCAGAAGGGTCTCCAGGGAAACCGGAACAAGAAAACATCTACACCGTCACTATGCAGATGGTGTCAGATCCAGGTTTAGGCCTCTTCTGGGCATTGCCCCGCGCTGGGCTCTACTAAAGCCCACTGCAATGAGCTAATCCTCCGTTTCACACCGGTACTTCATGTTTAGACCCAGCGGAGGATTTCAGACAGAGGCTGTGACCGAGTCAGGATGCACGCCATAATGCATCGTGGGAGAATTTTACCACTGAACTGGGGAGTTCTATGCATATACTGAGTCGATGCGGTTTAACGACATGACATGTGTGTCTACTGCATTTCCAAATACCGTCCCACTCGGGAAGGGAGGGGGGAGTGCAATACCTCTGTGGATGAGAAGATGGACCTCAGTCAGGATGTCCTGCAATGCCAGGCCTTTGAGGGTTTTGAGATGTAGGATCTCTGTGGGAAAAATTAAGGACGGACACTTATACACGCCCAAAGTCCATTGAATTAGGACACTATGTACTAGCAGGACAGGGAAATCGGACATCTTGATATTCAGTGTTACCTCCAAAAACCAAGGGGGCACACAGACAGAGTTCACAGAGTGAAAGGTCTCCACCTCACATGGAGCACAAAGCCCTGGGTGCATACCCAACGCTTGTTACACACACCTGACCTCAGTGCCATCAAGCACAGTGATCCCTTTAAACCACACCATGTAATGGTCAGCAAGACCAATGACTAGCCTGTTGACTACCCCACAATTCTCTTCCAAGCATCATCTCTCAGGAATCCTCCTGCATCTTCTTTACATGGTACGTCGTCTCCCAATCAGAGGGGGTCACACTGAACATGAATACAGAGATTAATGTGTTGCTGCTGCTTCACTGAGCGATTTTAACTGCCAACGGTCACAACTAAGACAGACCAGAAAACAATGTTGAATAATTACTTAAAAAAATAATTTGTAATTAACTATAATAAATTTCTGCCTCAAAAAGTTAGTTTCAGGATCCATTTCTGGGATTGTCAACAAAATGTTAATTGAAAGAGAGATTAAAAATGCCCAAGTTAAAGTGGAAGGGAAAGAAATGCAACGCAGGATGCTGAAGTTACTTAATCTGTTAAAGTCATCAGGCTTCCTGCTGAGCTGAAACATTCGCTGTTTTTAACATGACAATGAGAGCCAGTTTACTAGTATAACTCATCTAAAACCAAAAAATGTTTACTAAAATTAAAAAACAAATTATTTCATCATAGCTGGCCAGAAATTAGAAAAAGCCAACTCAAAATTTTTATCTGCTTGAAGAAATGCAGATTTGAAAAAAAAATATATAGATTTTATCAGAAACTTTTTTATCTCAACACAGTGCAGCGTGTGGTTCAGTGCTCTAAGCCTGTGTGCTTGTAATCACAAGGTTGCCGGTTCAAGCCCAGCCTCAGCACGTCTATCCCCCAGCTCCCTGGGCGCCCCAACAGCTGGCTGCCCTTCGCGGACAACTTACTCTACAAAGAGCTAGTGGAGGGAGGTGTAACATTTTTATTGACTAAATAGTAATAAATACATTTTTTGAGGAAGTAGATTTTGCAGAGGCGATGGACGCTTCTGCCGTCTCTGATAAATCCTCTCTGCTTTCCGCCCAGAAGGATACGCTTGTAGGCCGAGGTGAAGTCTTTGTTCAGGGCCCAGTCCAGGATGTTGGCGATGTCCGACTTCAGCGGATGGCCTGTGCATGTGTGCACAGAGTCCTCTGTCACCTTCCCGTATGCCATGCTGGTGCTCTGCAGAAGACCGGGCCCGGGGGGTGAGGTGGGGAGTGGGTGGTGCCAGGGTGTAGGTGCACGCAGGACATTCACGTACCTGCAAGATGTTTAAGGCCTTCCGCATATCTCCCGAGGACAACGTGACCAGTGCCTTCACTCCATCTGGGCTGATGTCAATGCTGCAAAGACATGCTTCATGATTAGCCTAGCGCCCTCATCAGGTCAATCTGTGTGGGCACAGTCAAAAACACCATGGTTGCTGGTTCTAGTCCCACACAGGACTGCACTGTGCTCTCCTGAGTACGGTACATGCCCTGAACGGATCGACCGAAAATATCCAAGTGATAAACGGGTAAAAGTCACTTTGCCAGAAACCGGCAGTAACAAAATACTAGAAGTATGTATTTGCTACCATACAGATCATATTCAAAAGAAAAACACATAACAATATACATAAATGTATAAAATATATAACATATGAAATATTACTTGTGTTAATCGTACGTATGAATACATATCTATATGCACAAAACAAGAATTGTCCCCTATAACATCTCAGATAAAATAAATGCCTATAAGTGAGAATAGGTTTTGCATTATTTTTATTTCTAATTACTTTAGAACTGTAACTTTCAGAGTTACACATATTAATAAATTTACTCTTAAAGGTCACTTTCAGTTGCTGCTTGTTCTTCAGTGCCATCAAGGAAGGGCAGGCAGAAGACCCCCCCCCACACCCCCTGCCAAGAAACATACTTCTCCTGCTGGGTGACATACTCCAGCCTGGGGACGATCTGGTCCCGGGACAGCGGGCCGAAGCGGAAGCGTGTGCACCTGGACTGCAGGGCTGGGATGATCTTGGACAGGTAATTGCAGATCAGGCAAAACCTGGTGTTCTCTGTAAACTTCTCGATAACTGCATGACAAACAAATAACACAGTGGGGCGATTACTCACGCTTGGACGACCGATGGATTCCTCAGTTAGTAACACTGCTGCTTAGCGGATTGATGGCGTGCAATTAATTAATTAAGCAAAATAATCTCCGTCCTTCCAAACCTAGCCCCACTTCCATGTGCTTCCTGTCACATGGCCCACTTATCTTGCCAACTAGCAAACAGACCTAACCCAGTAAACCAAAGACTGAGGTAAACAAGGGCTCCGGCGGTAGCGGAGCCTCCAGAAATTACGCTCTGCGAGGTTGGAGCCAGAGCTGAATGCAGAGTCAGGATACAGGCAAGCAGGCAGTGTGAAAACCATAGGCTCGTCATTGGAGACCTTGGCCATTTGGTGCTCAGCGTGAAGAAAGGCGAGGCAGATGGTTTACCTCTCCTCAGGGCGTTCTGTGCATCCTGGGTCATGGCATCTGCCTCGTCTAATATAACCAACTTGAAGCCTTTCCTGGAGGCAGGAGAGCAAAAAAAATATTAAAAAATCACACATACACCATATTTCATCAATGGAGAGCCTGAGATCCACACAGGGGCAATGGGGAGAGAGCGCGGGGGGGGCTCACTTGAAAATAGTCCGTGTGCTGGCGAAGCTCAGGATGGGCCCTCGGACGACGTCAATTCCCCTGTCATCCGATGCATTCAACTTTTGAAACATAGGCCAGTCCAATTTATCAAATGCTTTATGCAAATATATTATCCAAGTGCAGGCGGCTCAGCTACAGTAAAGTAATTATTTACTCAGTTCTGTTTCAGCCATTTTTCAGTACAGAGGTCCCAGTTCAAACAGAGCTGTGTGACCTGTCCGTAACTGCCTCGCCTGATTTAAACAATCACGGTAAATAAAAGATAAATAACAGTTTCAGGATAAAGTGATTTATTGCAGTGACTGTGTACTAGTGGTGGGAAACATAAGATTTGGAAACCCATGGTAGGCAGGATCACTGGTTGATTTAATATAAACGGAAACCCGTAAGTCAATGGGAATCTGGCTAAGTCCGCGGTGGGTGGGATCACTCGTTAGTTTCACATAAACAGGAACCCATAAGCCAATGGGAATTTGGCTAAAACTTGACTGGCAACGTGAGAGATGGGATACCTCCAAGACCATGGAATTGAACTCTTTGTCCTTGTACAGCTGCTTGGCACAAGCGAGAATAGTTGAGGTCTTCCCCGTTCCCGGAGGTCCGTAGAAGAGGAGATGCGGCAAGCGGTCCTCATTGATGAACTTCTGAACTGAAACATACACCCACGGCGCTGCTGATTACCTACGCTGGCCAGCATTACTCAGCTCTGTCACACACAGGCAGTGGGCTACCTACTTGTACTCAGGATGTCTTGGTGAGAGATGAGATCATCCAACGTCTGTGGCCTGTACTTCTCAACCCTGCGAGAGTAATGCAATGAACTTGCAATGAACGCCAGTCATGTGAACACAGAGTGACAGGCTGTCAAGCTCCACCCAGGCCCCCAGGGGTGGACTCAAAAGCCACCTCTCTGAACAGCACATCCACTTTCGTTACACTGGCACATATTTGACAATGCAGGGCTCCAGACTGTGACTATTATATTAGTATGACTAGGCACACCAGTACGACTTGAAATTTGTTTTTCCTCTTAAACCATTATCGTATATTACGTGAAACATTGGGAGGGAGCGAGGATTGGTGTGTAGGGTTGGATATTGAGAACTGGTTTCAAGTTATAAACAGTTCTAAATGTTCAAGAACCGGGAATTTGATAAGACATTTGAATTACGGTTGCATTTATTGATTCCTACATGCACGCTTTTAATCAACTATGTAAGGGTTAATGCACGACAACTCCACTTAACAGGTTTTTACTTGAAATTATTGTCATGTTTACGAACCAAAAAACGCATTTACTAAGAGACTTAATATTTAGGTTTGGATGGTATAATGGCACCACAGCATACCACGGTATTTCCTTTTAGTGAAGCTGTATCTTGGGGGATTTCAAAATTCCGGAATAGTTTTGCTTTTTAAAACAGTCTAAATACTTGAATGTAATGTCTGGACGGTATCAAAAGTTACGCATCACCAATTAATTACTATTAAATATTTTGGTTAAATATGACCCAAGCCACTGTCATTAATTGAGAAATACTCCAACAACAACAACAAATTTATTTTTGTATAGCGCATTATCACAACATTACATTGTCTGAAAGCGCTTTACAGCATCCTCACCCAAAGCCCCCAGTGAGTAAGCCAAAGGCGACAGTGGCAAGGAAAAACTCCCTAGAAGGAAGAAACCTTGGGAGGGACCAGACTGAAAGGGGGAGCCCATCCTCCAGGGGCCGGCAGGGATTGTCAAATAGAGAGACTCCATTACTAAGACAATAAGCCAGTGATTAGTTTCGATACTGACTGCTGCTAAACCGGTACTAGAGTTTGGAAAATGGTACAATACCAGCATTTTGAAGAAAAAAATAAAAACAATATGTTTATTTATGTGAATGGCTATTTCATCTGGCTAAAAGGAATCTGTCTCATTAAGCTCAACGCTGATAGCAGTAACTGTGCATTAGTGGAGGGGTGCCCAATACATCGATCGCGATCTACTGGTCGATCGCAAAGCTAGAGTGGGTAGATCGCAAGGCATAAAAAATAGAGGAAGGATGCCGCGATCAACCGCGCCAGCTGCTGCAAAACTCCAATTTATTTCTACTAAACTTAAGAGGGGGTATAAAACTGAATGGGGGAGCAGGACCAAGTACGAAGCCAATAACCTACCACTTCCATGCGGAATGGAAGGAGGAGTTTTTTCCCCCCACAATGTCATATTCGAATTGCGTTCATCTGTCAGTCTACCGTTGCTATTGCGATGAAGGGAAATGCGAGCGGCATTTTGGACTGTTCATAGAAACTATGACGTTAACTTCCCTCCGAAAAGCGAGCTGAGAAAGAGGGAGGTGAAGGAACTAAAATCCCAGTTCAATTAAAAAATGCTTAATTTATGCCAATGGAAATTATTATTATTATTATTAATAATAATAACAAAGAATACTCAGTATATCTATAAATAACTAAATGCTTTGTATTTTTATAGTAGGTAGATCATTTTGATTTTGTCATTTATAAGTAGCTTGCAAGCTGAAATAGTGTGGACACCCCTGGTCTACTGGGATGTGTGATGCTGCAAGAAACACCAGAGAGCAACAGCAGAGAGCGGTGCACTTTTTCCACTTTGTTCAGAGGTTAGACTGGAAGAGACTGCAGCGGCTTCAGCAAAGCCTGAGCTCGGTGACAAAGAGGAGGCCTGAAGTGAAATATGGGGATGTTTCAGCTCTAAAGTCAGCAAAAAGGACGAACCCCTAATCAAAGCAGCACCGCTCTTCAAGGGCTGTTTTGAAGTGCATCTCACAAAAGGAGGCAAACACGTGAAACCTGGAGAGTGTTCATGAAGCAGGATTTCACAGTTAGCTGGGTTAACTAAAGCTAGAAGTCATGATTGTCCAAAAGGAGTTTAGTTAAGGAGCATTTCTATTGGATTATCACGACTTCTGGCTTAACTTAACCAGCTAACTGAGAAATCCTGCTTCGTCGAACACCACCTAGCCAAACAACTGTTGGACAAATATCCCGACCTTATCAACGAATTTAAAAACAGACAGGTGATAGCTAATTCGTTCGCTCCCCTATTTCGTCCATGAAAGAAATCAAGAGTGATGAAAAAGTCTCTCCGTAGCGGTAACATACATATTCATAAAGTTTACAGAGATGCGTGGTTCCATTTCATGAGTGACCCAAACTTAGCAATTAATTCAACCCAACAGACAAAAGAATGCTTGCCTTTTTGACTAATACACTTAAATTTTAACAGACCTGCCTGCAAATGGCCTGAATTTCATTAAAAACATTTTTGTTTGACATAAAGCACAATAACGACATTTAAGCACATTTCCCCCTTTTTTGTCTGAAAAATATAAATACATATATATACAAAAAATAGCATCAGTATTGAAACAAATATTTTGGCATTGCAACAACACCACGGTCTTCATGTACAAATGTGGCTTAAATGGACATTATATGTATTTTTAAACACATGGCTACAGTGGATGGAAAGTGTGTCTGTGTGTGTGTATACACAAACACACACAAATTCATTTGGTTATTGTTTCACTAAGTTAGCCTCAAGTACCATGCGATATTAAGATGCGTTATGGATAAAACCTGATTTATGTACCACTTACCTATTTATTATAAACTGGACCTGTGTTCCATCCAGATTAGGCAGATTAAACAGAAAAGTATTACTGACAACAGTGGCAAGCCTCTGGTTTTATCTTTAAACACCCTGTTTTTCTGTTAACAAAATATGGAAATCACATAACTGCTTTAAGTAACCTTTGTGGTAAAAGCTGATCTCTTTTAAGGGAATAAATGCAATGTTTTGTTATTAAAATTTATAATCTGGAACAAAGAATCAATAAGAACCGGATTTGATGAGGAGAATCAGAATCAGATTTGGAATCAGTAACATCTAAACAATACCCAACGCTATAACTGTGTGTACGTGTGTGTGAGAGAGACAGCTCTCCACTCTAATCACGCACAAACACAAGGCTGTCGTCATCATGACAACGTGGGTTGGGGGCGATCCTGCACAGGATGTCATTTGCCTGTGTTCGGTCCATATACACTCTCGCTTGTCTCTTTGGTGACAACGAACTTTGGTGTTTATGTTTAATTAAAAAACAAAAACATTTAACTTAATGATTATTCTCTTAAAGCACTACTTCTACTTTTTTAAAAATAAAACAAGACCTTGTTATTTCTGTAAATTATATGTTTATTACTAAACCATTTATCAGTAATACGGATAAGATGGCATAAAAATATGAATGTGTTGCGTTGCATGTTGGTTAAAATGGTGCACCTGCATTTTGTATAGGTGCTCCTAAAATATTCAGTAAGGACCCCCAGTGCTACAAGTGGAAGAAGTTGGTTTGGAGACCTGCAATGTGTTATGTTTAATTCACTGACCACTTTCATACACAAGCATAAATACATCTGCTCTCTGCATGTAAACGCTGCATCTAGAATTTCATTTAACTTAAAAGAAGCACTGTCAATCTGCTACATACTTGTAGGATTAAGGGTGTTATGAAGGATTGTAGCTGTTTTGCGTATAAATCAATGTGCCATCCATCCATCTTCCAAACATGTATTCTGAACAGGGTCATGAGGAGACCAGGAGCTGGTGCCAAGTCTACAGGCCACATTGGTCAATCCATCACAGAGCATGTGCACACACCCTCTCTCTCACATACTGCAGGCAATTTAGAGAAACCAATTAGCTTAATTGTATGTCTCTGGACTGTCTGATGAAACCAGAGTTCATGGAGGTACACACAGACTAAAAGCAGGTTTCGAACCCACTCTGGAAGTATGAGGCAAAAGCGCTTAACACTGGGTAACCACTCATCACATTTATTTTAAAATATTGCGACTAGTAGATTAATAATAATTATGTGTATATTATTCATATAACTTGTTTGATATATATTTGAATTTTTGTCTTTTTGACTTTTTTTTTTTAACTAGCTCCTGTTAGAAAATCTGACAGGATTTCCCCCTAAATCATATTCAAATGGAATTTTAATAAACGACGGTTAAATTTAACCGTGGCTGCACATTTCCAATCATCACTAAATGAAGTGTATCGTAGAAGAGCACGGTGGGCGGGGCTTTTTTGTGCTATCAATCACGGTATTGGACCTTCCCCGTTCTCGGTTACATACTACTTTGCGATTGGGCTACCCCAGTGATTGGCAGCACGGGTTAATCCCGCCTACCACTGGTTCAGAAGTCTCCATGTACCGATGCCCGGTCATAATAAATATTTGTTTACTGGCTACAAGTATATTAAGCCAGGTAGCTAATTCGCAGTTATAATAGTTATATATTTTTTTCAATTACCGAATTGCTCTTGGCTGTATAAATAACACTGCAATATAAGAAGAAAAAGCCAGCACAAAGAGAAGCTAGTAGGGAAGCACCAGTTACTGACACCCACCCCTTGCAAAGAAGCACCACATTTTCTTCAGTGATTAACGATCTTACCACGGTAGATTTCTTGTCTGTAATGCCGCTTTACTCGTTGAAGCCATGTCCTCTTGCTACACTTCCAGCGTGTTTTTCATGTAACTCACACAAACAAATTTCTGCAGAGCGCTCAGTTGGCGCACTTTTGCAAAGTCTGCGCCAATCCCAGATTCGCACAAACCGCTTGACGGCAAGCTATCATCCAATCGGATGCTTGGCATAAAGCCCCAGAGGCGGGATTTACTGCAGAAGGAAACGCGCAACTTTCGTTTTCCTCAAGTTCCAAAACGCAAATGCTGCGCTTTGCGCATACGTGATATCGTCACGTATACTCTAAATGAACTATTGCAAGTACCAATATTGACACATAACAATAACAGGTACTAGGTGTTATAAAGATTTCCAGTCGATATGTTGCATTTTACATATGTATATTGTCAACTTGTATTTAAATCGGTTTAAAACCAGGGATTAAGAAAACACATGTCCTTATATTTAAACGTAGCCACTTCTTTATTAGCAGAAGGTAGGAACTGGGACAAGAAATGTTTAACAAAATTATGACTTGTCATGATTTTGACTGGGAACTTGACCTGTCAAACGTGCCCTATAGCATCAATAAACGGCGATCATGTCCAATTATACTTCCGAGAAAGCATGAAAACATGAAAACTGCCTTAGACAGCGGCTACGCTTTAAACAGGATAAGGTAATTGCATTATTACTGTATATTATTTATCATTCATATTAATTTATCGAAACCACTTATACAGCTCTCATTTTTTTTCTCCATACTGCATAATAGTACAGCTTATACTGATCAGGACTATATAAACATTTTTAAAAAATAAATTTATAAATTAATCCATACAACTACAGCAAAACGACGCAAAACTAATAAGCCGCCAGTTTTAAGTTAAATTTGCTTACCTCTGCTGGTGCACTACAGTTATAAAGAAAGCGAGTGGGGGGCGGGGGGTGTCGGAGGGTGAACACATCTCGCGAGATTTCGGGCTGGCCCGTCCGACGGCGCCGCTGATGCTGCGAAAGCCGCTCGTTTGATTGACAGGGAACATGTCGGTGCGGAGGGAGAGCGCCGGGATGCGGCTGATGGCTCGGGAGACGGGGAGTACGTACACCCAATGTACACGCCACCTTTAAAAAAAGAAACAAAAACAAAAAAGAAAGAAAGAAACAAAAACGGTTACGTTTGCCGTTTAGTGTTTATTCATTGTGCAGTGATGTGTTAAACATTTTTTTATTATTTTATTTATCTTGACTCTGAGCCACGCAATGGATCCAGGAGAGGCGAGCGCTGTGGTCAAATTTTATTTCTCTCGAAATTGTGTATCTTGCTGTTAGCTCAGCTCTCAGCTTCAGTACCACTACCTGAACTACCCTTATGAAAACACTTCGTCAGGGAATACAAAAAGGACGTTTACAATGAAGTCGCCTTCCAAATAGGGGGAAAAAAAACCTTTTTTAAAACACATTTAAATAATTGATAAATCCAGCTACTTTGCGTTTACCAACTTGTTTCCATCTGATCGGCGATTCATTTGAACGATACTTTAGGATCAAATTCGGGAAAGTGAGATACAAACGACCACTGCTCGCAAACTATGGACGAGGAGAATATGACAAAAAGCGAGGAGCAGCATCTGAGTTTGCAAAAAGCGCTGGAGCAGTGTGAGCTGGTGCAAAATATGATAGACATTAGCATATCCAGTTTGGAAGGTTTAAGGACCAAATGTGCCACATCCAACGACTTGACACAAAAGGAAATACGAACACTGGAGGTAAGCGAATCCTCAGCTTTTTTTCACATGTAATAAAATGTAGCCATAACGCACCCAGCAAAGAGGTAGTGATGTCTCCCTGTGCAATGCAATTATTTATATTGTACGATGCATATGTTTGCAATTGAACGGTGCAATACTGGCTAAATTTAAAAGAATCGGGTGTATTTCTTAATTTTTCCCCCAGCTATATGTTGGCTTGCGTGCGGTGTAATAAATTAAAAAGCTGCAGTGTTGTGAGCTTGCGCGTTCTGCAGGTGGTGAACAAGGCGGCTCTGCCATTCAATTCCCATCATATTTTCCCAGCAAAACCTTAAGGCCCTACACTACGAGCCTCTGTCGGCATTTTAAATGTATATTTTAAAAAATTAGCTTGCTAATTTCTAAAATGGTCAACTGTATCTCATTGCGCAGAGGATTGTGGTACATTTGCGCGTTCAATTTTGAGACAGTTTAAAAGTTGACCCATTTTATTCTTAATTATGGAAGGATTATTTTAATTGAGCAAAATAGCGTTTTATCCTCAGTTTTGCAACGGACACCTTGTATTCTTGTACACTTGTATTCCTACATAGGCTACGTATGTGTGTGTGTCTGTGTGTGTGTGTATGTATGTGTGTGTGTGTGTGTGTGTCATGCTACTTAAGGTAACGGAGCAGTGGATTTAGGTTCACATGTTTTCAGGATGGTTTAAACCAACGACCCCCCCAGTGGACACATCCGTAGGCGGGGAATTTTAAACCATTTTAACTAAATTTACCGGGGTTACTTAAATAAAATAAAGAAAAATATTATAAATAAATAAACCGTGAGTGTGACTGACGCTTTTATGCTCTGAACATGTGTTTTTCTTGCTGTTGCGGCTTTACTTGATTGCAATCGGTGGTCGTGGATAAACTCAAACTTGGGCCTTTCCGTGATTTAAAGCGTAATCTGAAAGTCAGCCCACGCGTACAGCTGAAATATTTGTCATATTTGGCATGGCCGTATATTACCAGGGCTGAAGTCGGTGTTTCTTTATGCTTATTATGGTAGAAGGAGCATAATGTATTTCTCGGGCGTGCTGAAAGACCCTCGTTGTTCTGCAAATATTGATTATGCCAAATACATGTAGGTAGGTGCTATAATTTTCAGGATTGCTCGATCTCCAACATCTAAGTGAAAACTTAAATGGTTTTCTGTGTACTGTGATGTGCTCAGATATATTCTTGAATGTTTTTCCTCAAAAACTGGAAAAATGTTGAGTTTTTGATTTCTCAGCGCAGTGAATGTGTGTTGTCACGCAGAATCTGCATTATAAGAGTAGGGCCTGTGATGAAGGGATTTAACATGCGGAATGGTGCACCAGGTTTGCCTCGCTTCTGTGGGCGAAAGTTTCGCATTCAAGTACGATAAATAACTCGCAGTTAAACAGGTACAAAATAAGAGCACGTTGAAGGAATGACAGGGGTAACAAGGGGTGTGTGAGGACCACCTACAGTTAGGCCCAGAATGACAACAGGTAGGGAGCCAGCTTTGGTGATGTTATGAGGCGTGACATTAAAGATGTGAAGTGAGGAGATTCCCGCAGTAGCACGAGTGACCTTTTCATGCTTTCAGATCTGAATAGCCAGACTAAATGGCTTTCTCTTAAACATTATTTGACATATTGTATTTTATTGATATCTCATAAAAAAAGGCTTTTCATGAAGTTGTTTAGAAGTTCATTGTAAATACTTTGTTTCCTGGCAAGGAAAAAACCTTAGACTAAAAGAATATCAATGTGTATCAGTTTTGCTGAGAAAATCTCAATTTGTGTCACTTTATTTATAGAAAATAACTTGCATAGTTTACATGGTACCCACTGATACACTTGAATAAAGGATACAGTTATAAAGGATATGAATCTACAGCTTAAACAGGATGCTTCCTGGGAAAGCTTATCTGTCTGGTGTTTTTATACAGTATATTATTTATTTACTCCAGTTTAAAAAGTCTTTAAACAAATTAGTTTGAGCCATTTAAAGTATTGCTAACCTATTTTTTAAATGTTTACTTTTTAAAGTATCTATTTAAAGTAACTTTTTCAGTAGAAATATGAAACATAGCACTCCAAACTTAATATTAATGATTTAGGACTGTAAGAAGTCAAAATCTAAGAAGAGAATCTAAATGTTTTTTTGCTGTACCATTGTTTAGATGTTTAGTTGGTAAAATGAATTCAGCAAAAATTTCTGTCCAAAGGATTCCTCCTTAGGGAGGAAGTTTCAAAACATCAGATGAGAAACACACATTCCCTGACACTCTGTTTGAAGGCTGGACTGGGAGCAGCTTCTGGAAGTCAATTATGTGACTCCAAGCACATGACAAGCCACAGACCCAGAGACCAAATGGTAGCTGGTTTTTAGGACACCAGGAATAAGGGTTTTAATGTGTGCGGAGTTTGCATGTTCTCCCCATGTCATTGTGGGGTTTCCTCCGGGTACTCCGGTTTCCCCCCACAGTCCAAAAACATGCTGAGGCTAATTGGAGTTGCTAAATTGCCCGTAGGTGTGCATGTGTGAGTTGGTGTGTGAGTGTGCCCTGTGATGGGCTGGCCCCCCATCCTGGGATATGTTCCCTGCCTCGTGCCCATTGCCAATGGCTGGATGGATGGATGAATCAATAGACAGGCTCCTGGTTGAATTTTGGGGAGCTGATGCTGTGTCATGGCAGTTTGCTGGAGGCGGGGCATGGCAGAGCTTTTAAAGTTCGTTCAGTACGTGTGTTTGTGGCCTCGCTTTTGAGTCAGTAACGCTCCCCACTTATGGCTCTCTATAACCCATTCAAGCTAATCCAGCATCCAGGTCCCTGAAGAGAAAATGTGACCCTTTGCACATTGGCCGGAGCAAGCACAGATCAGAATGCTGTTTATTAGGTCAACACACTTATAAAAAAGGCATCAGAGTATCAGATGATATATGGACATACCCAAAATTAAATCCCCCCCCCCCCCCCCCCCGGGATAATTTGTTAATGCTTAGATCAGGGTTGATATTTGTGTTTTTTATTATATTTTTTTAATGTAGCACAAACATCACTTTTATATAATGTTGGTTGACTCATAAAAACCCAATCTGTAGGTAGTGTGGGTGGTCTCCTGTGGATGGAGTTCAGACTTTTAGCTTGAAATCAATTCCAAAATAACCATTTTAAGATAAGAAAAATCCCATTGGGACTGATTTTCCTCCTGTGTCCTAAACATAACAAAATGAAGACTAATATTAATAACAAGTCATTCACAAAGTTCTTCAGGCTATAACTGTCTTTTATTTTCTTTTATATTGTATTATAATAAAGTGGAAAATGTGATTCTGTTAATAATTCATACTCTCTGTAGTGTACAGAGGAATTTTAAGAGTTGCAGCATGAAATTATGTAAACAAACGCTTCGTTTTCTCATCCTCATATTTAAATCCAAGAACAACAAGTATTTAGTGATGAACTGAACAGTATGCAGAGAAAGAATTGTTTTCGCATTCGGCCATATGCATTGTTGTTTGTACAGTTTTCTATGCGCTCATCTGTCTGGTAGCATCAAGATTGCAAGTTGACTTGGCTGCGAAACTGAAAAATGTAGGTGGCTCTCCGCTATGTCTGTGTGGTGATGTAAATGCGGAGTTTGCTCACAGTTTCTGCGTGGCTGACTTTATTGGGAATGGTGCGCTGAAGCTCCGCGAGGTAACGGCATAGAGATTCCTACCCCCCGCGCCCTCTCCAGGCTATGGATGGCATGTTGTGTTTCGTTCTCATCTTTATCTGTCGTATTTGAGTGATTTCAATGGATAGGGAGGCAGTGTGCCAGTCAGCTTCAGTCCGTCCAAATCCACAGTTCCCATCAGCTGGTAAAGCCAGTCAGCTTGACTGCTGACGCCTTCAGCCAGTTCCCATTTCTCTTGAAATCGACAGAACACCGAGGAATCACCTCATGTGATTTCAGAAGCCTGGGTATGTATTTTTAAAATTACACAGATTCTGATTTTATATTATAGGTAAGATGTCTCTTATAAATGCAATGATACTCTAGGTTTAGGGAAAACTACAGCTAAATACAATTAAAAATCAGAACATTTTTAACTGAATATTTACTGAGCATGCTCAATGAAATTCATTTCTATTCTTAAATTTTGTTTTCTTATTTTACTTAAACTTTATTTCAATTTTCAATTGTTGCTCTTCTCTTGCATCCAGAACTAAATATTACAATCATAGTGCCAAATTCATTTAAAAGGTACCTGTGTTTGAGGTTTGGGTCATCCAGGAGTCGTCTTCTGACTTTTTAGTTGTTAGACATTATAAGAAAAGCTAAAAGATAATCAGATGCAGTCTGGCCACACTAAACTAGGAGAAGATGAACAACTGTGCTTGTTTGAAACTGTTATGTTTGTTTAACTGTTATATAAAAATGCTATTTTATACCTGTTATGGCACCTGCTATGTTTGATTTTAAACACAGTTATTATATTTGTTGAAACCTAAATTATCATTATTTCATGTTGCCCCTGGACTAAGGGAGAGTGCTTATGTCATGTGATTGGGGTCTTTGGGGGGTGTACTGCCAGCTGGAGAGACAATTTGTACTCTCAATCCATAACTTGGGCTGAAGACTTCTGTAAACTGCATGCAGATGTCCTCCCAGATATGGTGTTTCCCGGAAGCTGTTTGATTATTAAGTTTGATGGTAACTGTAAAGCAGAGGGACCAGTGCAGCGCTTCAGCGGTAACCCGCGTGACCTGACACCTTCACGGTCGTGAGTTTGATTCCCACGGCTGCCTCTGTGCGAGTGAAGCTCATTCTGCAGCACAAAACACATGCAGTTCAGTAGTGGTAACTCCTGAAGCACTTGCCAGGTGGGGGCCGTGTAAATCCGCCCTGAAGGCTGCCACATCCAGATCTCTTCTAAGTACAGTTGCCATGTTGCTGTTTCCTCTTTGGAACCCATATGGGACACGATTTGTGCTGTATTTTCGGACCACGCAATTGATCCCCCCCCCCTCCCTCTAGACATTTTATTCTTGGAGACCCGGGGACGAGGGGTGGTGTCCCTTATATATTCACACTGTAAGTGGCAACCCTATGAAATCCATCATTCTCCACTATGGAAAATGGCTGTCCATCTAAGGCAGTCATCTCCATTATTTTAGTAGTTATGTCTTTAGCTCTGATGCTGCCAACGTTTAATACTGGTAAACTTTCAATATCGGCCTGCAATAGCAGCCAAGACTGACGCGTTCAACCGATACTGATATCTTAATTTTATAACATTAAATAACAAAAATCAGCCAGTACCGATATGTTAATCTATATATCGTGCATCTCTACAGATGCTCCTGTAACATATAGGTGTCCTGCGACCGCTACTTCCTGGGATAGGCTCACCTTGACCCCGTCCTGGAAAACAGATGCTGATAATAACTACATGATATACTAATCAGAAATATAACAGTGAAGCGAACAGAACTTGTGCTTTAATAACAACAGCATAATTATAAATTATGCTATCGCAAAAATAGTCTGTGTATTTGAAATGTTTCCAGGCATGTAGTAAAGGGCGCGAGACGTTCACTTGGTTAAGTGCTGGATTTGTTTCGATCGTGTGTGAATTTTCCACTCAGGGTGTAAGAGGCGTGTGCAGCATCGTGCGTGGTGGCGGGCGGAAGCTGCAGCATGTCCAGGTACACGGGAAAACGCTCCCAGCTCCCAGCACGCGTGAGGGAGACTGGAAGCCTTCTTGCTTTTGCCTTAACCCCATTCACCTCTCGCATTTGCCACACAAACTGAAAATAGACTGAAACTTAAAAAATGACTCGGCAAAATAACTATTGTGATTGAAGGTTTCTTGGAAGATCACTCTTTTCCATACATGTAGTCATAAATGTAAATGTACCATCGTTAAGAAAAGGTGGTGAGTTACTCGGTGGGGGGGGGGGGGTGTAATCCTGTCGTTCACCTAGAGGATGCCATTGATATTTTACAGCTTCAACTCAGCTAGTTTGTGTGGTTCGTCTCCCAGTCTCTCAGATTCTTGACTCTGGTGGAAGTGATATCTCCGAACAGAAGAGCAAATTTCCAAAACTGATGTATTCCAGTGAAAAATGTTTGGTAAATGTCCAGATAGCATTGGTACTTGCTTATGGAGTTGTCCTGCCCACGTATCCCACGGATTGAGTGAGTTTTAGAAATCTGCTCTTCTGTCATCCCTGCTGTCTGCGTTTGTGTATCACAGCGACCACCTCTCCACACACCACACTGCTGTCTGCGTTTGTGTATCACAGTGACCGCCTCTCCACACACCACAGTGCTGTCTGCTTTTCTGTATAACAGTGACCGCCTCTCCACACACCACACTGCTGTCTGCGTTTGTGTATCCCAGTGACCGCCTCTCCACACATCACACTGCTGTCTGCATTTGTGTATCACAGTGACCGCCTCTCCACACATCACACTGCTGTCTGCATTTGTGTATCACAGTGACCGCCTCTCCACACATCACACTGCTGTCTGCATTTGTGTATCACAGTGATCGCCTTTCCACGCACTAGAGTACTGTCTGCGTTTGCGTATCACAGTGACCGCCTCTCCACACACCACACTGCTGTCTGCGTTTGTGTATACCAGTGACCGCCTCTCCACACACCACAGTGCTGTCTGCGTTTGTGTATCACAGTGACTGCCTCTCCACACATCACACTGCTGTCTGCATTTGTGTATCACAGTGACCGCCTTTCCACGCACTAGAGTACTGTCTGCGTTTGCGTATCACAGTGACCGCCTCTCCACACACCACACTGCTGTCTGCGTTTGTGTATACCAGTGACCGCCTCTCCAAACACCACAGTGCTGTCTGCGTTTGTGTATCCCAGTGACCACCTCTCCACACACCACAGTGCTGTCTGCGTTTGTGTATCATAGTGACCGCCTCTCCACACACCACAGTGCTGTCTGCGTTTGTGTATCACAGTGACTGCCTCTCCACACACCACAGTGCTGTCTGCGTCTGAGTATCACAGTGACCGCCTCTCCACACACCACAGTGCTGTCTGCGTTTGTGTATCACAGTGACTGCCTCGTCACACACCACAGTGCTGTCTGCGTTTGTGTATCACAGTGACCGCCTCTCCACACATCACACTGCTGTCTGCATTTGTGTATCACAGTGACCGCCTTTCCACACACTAGAGTACTGTCTGCGTTTGCGTATCACAGTGACCGCCTCTCCACACACCACACTGCTGTCTGCGTTTCTGTATCACAGTGACCGCCTCTCCACACACCACAGTGTTGTCTGCGTTTGTATAACACAGTGACCGCCTCTCCACACACCACACTGCTGTCTGCATTTGTGTATCACAGTGACTGCCTCTCCGCACACCACACTACTGTCTGCGTTTGAGTATCGCAGTGAACGGCTCTCCACACACCACACTACTCTCTGCGTTTGTGTATCACAGTGACCGCCTCTCCACACATCACAGTGCTATCTGCGTTTGTCTATCACAGTGACCACCTCACCACACACCGCAGTGCTGTCTGCGTTTGTGTATCACAGTGACCACCTCTCCACACATCACAGTGCTATCTGCGTTTGTGTATCACAGTGACCGCCTCTCCACACACCACAGTGCTGTCTGCGTTTGTGTATCACAGTGACTGCCTCTCCACACACCACAGTGTTGTCTGCATTTGTGTATCACAGTGACTACCTCTCCACACACCACAGTGCTGTCTGCGTTTGTGTATCACAGTGACTGCCTCTCCACACACCACAGTGCTGTCTGCGTTTGTGTATCACAGTGACTGCCTCTCCACACACCACACTACTGTCTGCGTCTGAGTATCACAGTGAATGGCTCTCCACACACCACAGTGCTGTCTGCGTTTGTGTATCACAGTGACCGCCTCTCCACACATCACACTGCTGTCTGCGTTTGTGTATCCCAGTGACCGCCTGTCTGCGTTTGTATATCACAGTGACCGCCTCTCCACACATCACACTGCTGTCTGCGTTTGTGTATCCCAGTGACCGCCTCTCCACACACCACAGTGCTGTCTGCATTTGTGTATCACAGTGACCACCTCTCCACACACCAGAGTACTGTCTGCATTTGTGGATCACAGTGACCGCCTCTCCACACATCACACTGCTGTCTGCATTTGTGTATCCCAGTGACCGCCTCTCCACACATCACACTGCTGTCTGCATTTGTGTATCCCAGTGACCGCCTCTCCACACACCACAGTGCTGTCTGCGTTTGTGTATCACAGTGACCGCCTCTCCACACACCACACTGCTCTCTGCGTTTGTGTATCACAGTGACCGCCTCTCCACACACCGCAGTGCTGTCTGCGTTTGTGTATCACAGTGACCGCCTCTCCACACACCACATTGCTGTCTGCGTTTCTGTATCACAGTGACCGCCTCTCCACACACCACAGTGTTGTCTGCGTTTGTATAACACAGTGACCGCCTCTCCACACACCACACTGCTGTCTGCATTTGTGTATCACAGTGACTGCCTCTCCGCACACCGCAGTGCTGTCTGCGTTTGTGTATCCCAGTGACCGCCTCTACACACATCACACTGCTGTCTGTGTTTATGTATCACAGTGACCGCCTCTCCACACACCACACTGCTGTCTGCGTTTCTGTATCACAGTGACTGCCTCCCCACACACCACACTGCTGTCGGTGTTTGTGTATCACAGTGACCGCCTTTCCACACACTAGAGTACTGTCTGCGTTTGTGTATTACAGTGAACGCCTCTCCACACACCACATTTTTGTCTGCGTTTGTGTATCACAGTGACCGCCTCTCCACACACCACAATGCTGTCTGCGTTTGTGTATCACAGTGACCGCCTTTCCAAACACCACAGTGCTGTCTGCGTTTGTGTATCACAGTGACCGCCTCTCCACACACCGCAGTGCTGTCTGCGTTTGTGTATCACAGTGACCGCCTTTCCACACACTAGAGTAATGTCTGCGTTTGCGTATCACACTGTTCGCCTCTCCACACACCACACTGCTGTCTGCGTTTGTGTATACCAGTGACCGCCTCTCCAAACACCACAGTGCTGTCTGCGTTTGTGTATCCCAGTGACCACCTCTCCACACACCACAGTGCTGTCTGCGTTTGTGTATCATAGTGACCGCCTCTCCACACACCACAGTACTGTCTGCGTTTGCGTATCACAGTGACCGCCTCTCCACACACCACACTGCTGTCTGCGTTTCTGTATCACAGTGACCGCCTCTCCACACACCACAGTGTTGTCTGCGTTTGTATAACACAGTGACCGCCTCTCCACACACCACACTGCTGTCTGCATTTGTGTATCACAGTGACTGCCTCTCCGCACACCACACTACTGTCTGCGTTTGAGTATCGCAGTGAACGGCTCTCCACACACCACACTACTCTCTGCGTTTGTGTATCACAGTGACCGCCTCTCCACACATCACAGTGCTATCTGCGTTTGTCTATCACAGTGACCACCTCACCACACACCGCAGTGCTGTCTGCGTTTGTGTATCACAGTGACCACCTCTCCACACATCACAGTGCTATCTGCGTTTGTGTATCACAGTGACCGCCTCTCCACACACCACAGTGCTGTCTGCGTTTGTGTATCACAGTGACTGCCTCTCCACACACCACAGTGTTGTCTGCATTTGTGTATCACAGTGACTACCTCTCCACACACCACAGTGCTGTCTGCGTTTGTGTATCACAGTGACTGCCTCTCCACACACCACAGTGCTGTCTGCGTTTGTGTATCACAGTGACTGCCTCTCCACACACCACACTACTGTCTGCGTCTGAGTATCACAGTGAATGGCTCTCCACACACCACAGTGCTGTCTGCGTTTGTGTATCACAGTGACCGCCTCTCCACACATCACACTGCTGTCTGCGTTTGTGTATCCCAGTGACCGCCTGTCTGCGTTTGTATATCACAGTGACCGCCTCTCCACACATCACACTGCTGTCTGCGTTTGTGTATCCCAGTGACCGCCTCTCCACACACCACAGTGCTGTCTGCATTTGTGTATCACAGTGACCACCTCTCCACACACCAGAGTACTGTCTGCATTTGTGGATCACAGTGACCGCCTCTCCACACATCACACTGCTGTCTGCATTTGTGTATCCCAGTGACCGCCTCTCCACACATCACACTGCTGTCTGCATTTGTGTATCCCAGTGACCGCCTCTCCACACACCACAGTGCTGTCTGCGTTTGTGTATCACAGTGACCGCCTCTCCACACACCACACTGCTCTCTGCGTTTGTGTATCACAGTGACCGCCTCTCCACACACCGCAGTGCTGTCTGCGTTTGTGTATCACAGTGACCGCCTCTCCACACACCACATTGCTGTCTGCGTTTCTGTATCACAGTGACCGCCTCTCCACACACCACAGTGTTGTCTGCGTTTGTATAACACAGTGACCGCCTCTCCACACACCACACTGCTGTCTGCATTTGTGTATCACAGTGACTGCCTCTCCGCACACCGCAGTGCTGTCTGCGTTTGTGTATCCCAGTGACCGCCTCTACACACATCACACTGCTGTCTGTGTTTATGTATCACAGTGACCGCCTCTCCACGCACCACACTGCTGTCTGCGTTTCTGTATCACAGTGACTGCCTCCCCACACACCACACTGCTGTCGGTGTTTGTGTATCACAGTGACCGCCTTTCCACACACTAGAGTACTGTCTGCGTTTGTGTATTACAGTGAACGCCTCTCCACACACCACATTTTTGTCTGCGTTTGTGTATCACAGTGACCGCCTCTCCACACACCACAATGCTGTCTGCGTTTGTGTATCACAGTGACCGCCTTTCCAAACACCACAGTGCTGTCTGCGTTTGTGTATCACAGTGACCGCCTCTCCACACACCGCAGTGCTGTCTGCGTTTGTGTATCACAGTGACCGCCTTTCCACACACTAGAGTAATGTCTGCGTTTGCGTATCACACTGTTCGCCTCTCCACACACCACACTGCTGTCTGCGTTTGTGTATCCCAGTGACCGCCTCTCCACACACCCCAGTGCTGTCTGCGTTTGTGTATCACTGTGACCGCCTCTCCACACACCACACTGCTGTTTGCCTCTGTGTATCCCATTGACCGCCTCTCCACACACCGCAGTGCTGTATGCGTTTTTGTATCTCAGTGACCGCCTCTCCACACACCGCAGTGCTGTCTGCGTTTGTGTATCACTGTGACTGCCTCTCCACACACCGCAGTGATGTCTACGTTTGTGTGTCACAGTGACTGCCTCTCCACACACCACAGTGCTGTCTGCGTTTTTGTATCTTAGTGACCGCTTCTCCACACACCACACTGCTGTCTGCGTTTGTGTATCCTAGTGACCGCTTCTCCACACACCACACTGCTGTCTCTGTTTGTGTATCACAGTGACCGCCTTTCCACACACTTGAGTACTGTCTGCGTTTGTGTATCCCAGTGACCTCCTCTCCACACACCACACTGCTGTCTGCGTCTGTGTATCCCAGTGACCGCCTCTCCACACACCGCAGTGCTGTATGCGTTTGTGTATCTCAGTGACCGCCTCTCCACACACCCCAGTGCTGTCTGCGTTTGTGTATCACTGTGACTGCCTCTTCACACACCGCAGTGCTGTCTGCGTTTGTGTGTCACAGTGACCGCCTCTCCACACACCACAGTGCTGTTTGCGTTTGTGTATCGTAGTGACCGCTTCTCCACACACCACACTGCTGTCTGCGTTTGTTTATCCCAGTGACCGCCTCTCCACACACCGCAGTGCTGTCTGTGTTTGTGTATCACAGTGACCGCCTTTCCACACACTAGAGTACTGTCTGCGTTTATGTATCACAGTGACCGCCTCTTCACACACCACACTGCTGTCTGCCTCTGTGCATCCCAGTGACCGCCTCTCCACATACCACAGTGCTGTCTGCGTTTATGTATCCCAGTGACCGCCTCTCCACACACCACACTGCTGTCCGCGTTTGTGTATCCCAGTGACCGCCTTTCCACACACCACAGTGCCGTCTGCATTTGTGTATCCCAGTGACTGCCTCTCCACACACCACACTACTGTCCGTGTTTGTGTATCCCAGTGACCGCCTCTCCACACACCACAGTGCTGTCTTCGTTTGTGTATCCCAGTGACCGCCTCTCCACACACCACAGTGCTGTCTGCGTTTGTGTATCCCAGTGACCGCCTCTCCACACACCACACTGCTGTCCGCGTTTGTGTATCACAGTGACCACCTCTCCACACATCACACTGCTATCTGCGTTTGTGTATCACAGTGACTGCCTCTCCACACACCACAGTGCTGTCTGCGTTTGTGTGTCACAGTGACCGCCTCTCCACACACCACAGTGCTGTCTGCATTTGTGTGTCACAGTGACCGCCTCTCCACACACCACAGTGCTGTCTGCGTTTGTGTGTCACAGTGACCGCCTCTCCACACACCACAGTGCTGTCTGCGTTTGTGTGTCACAGTGACCGCCTCTCCACACACCACAGTGCTGTCTGCATTTGTGTGTCACAGTGACCGCCTCTCCACACACCACAGTGCTGTCTGCGTTTGTGTGTCACAGTGACCGCCTCTCCACACACCACAGTGCTGTCTGCATTTGTGTGTCACAGTGACCGCCTCTCCACACACCACACTGCTGTCTGCGTTTGTGTGTCACAGTGACCGCCTCTCCACACACCACATTGCTGTCTGCGTTTGTGTATCACAGTGACCGCCTCTCCACACACCACAGTGCTGTCTGCATTTGTGTGTCACAGTGACCGCCTCTCCACACACCACACTGCTGTCTGCGTTTGTGTATCACAGTGACCGCCTCTCCACACACCACAGTGCTGTCTGCGTTTGTGTATCACAGTGACTGCCTCTCCACACATCACAGTGGTGTCTGCGTTTGTGTATCACAGTGACCGCCTCTCCACACACCACAGTGCTGTCTGCGTCTGTGTATCCCAGTGACCTGCTCTCCTTACACCAGAGTACTGTCCCCATTTCTGTGGTGCTCAAGTTCACAGGAAATAAATTGCTGTGTGATTTTTATTCAGACTGGAAGCCAAAGTATTTGTTTTTGAGAATCTCTTGGTGTGAACCTGTTTGTGTGTGTTTGAGGAAGTTTAACCAGAATGTGACTAAAACACGCACTTCTGAGTGATTCAGTCTCAAAGATGGAGTTGGGGGCTCTGTGGCTGCTGGGGCAAAAACTCGGGGGAAAAAACGCCAAAATACCCTCAGCTCATGGCCATCAGTGTGGGTTACAGATGTAAGGAAATATATTTATATTGTGGTGCCACACAATACACTGGTACAGTATCAGAGTTTGTTGTGTATTTTGGAATAAAAACACACTGCACAGGTTGTTTGGAACACTTTTTAGAAGTTGAGGACCAGTGTCCATTGCTACATGAGATTCTTTCATGAAAATTACTACTCTAGCTGCTATTTATGTTGGCTAGCATCTCTGTTTCTTGTTATCAACATTATTGGGGCTGCATGTTCCCTTTTCTGCAAACCACAACGTTCTCAAGAAGGTCCAAGGTGTTTGATGTTCTTAGGTGACAATCTTGTACAGAATCACAGCCATCAATTGTAACAGCTTATTTTGTTTTTCAGCACAAATCTGGTGTTTACATGCCAGTAAGACTGGTTGTCTGCATTAAAGTTTGGAGGTAGCTGTAGTTCCAGTATTTGAGATTGGTGCCGTTGTTTTTGTAGCTATGTAATGTTGCATCCATAGTGTGTGTAATATAAGGAAACAGTGATATTTTGGATTTGAGGTCCATTGGATGTTCCGGAAGACCGGTTTTTGTTATGGTGTTTTGATTCGCTTGCGGTTTGGAAGGCGTTTTCATGACCGAAGGACCCCTTTGGTCATCTTTTAAACTAGCAGGTGTTTTTACACAGCTCTCATCTAATCAGTCTGTAGAAGAATGTCGTAGCTTTCGTGACTATTTTAGTAATGACAGTTATGCCAGCCCACAGCAAGGAAAGCTTTTATTATCGTTTCTCTGAGTAAGATCTTCTAACACATCTTAAAAATCCCCGCTTGGCGCCATATCTAACCACCAGACACCATCATCTGTAGATGGTTGGTGGTCTTGTTGTGCCTTAGTGGTTCAGGGCTGCTTCACAGTGGATTATGGGGGGAAAATCTCTCAGAATGTTCTTGGGAGTTCATGCTTCTGGCTCCCGGTTACCTCTTCTGAGAAGACATTGCTTTTTGTGAGTATAAGTAATGCTTTTCTATCGCCGTTATCTAGCATAATTACATAGCTGTACAATTCAATGGGCAAAAAAAATATTCTTAAAACTAATATTGCAGCAAGCTTATATACTTTCCCATGCTGTAGGCCTATTTTGGAGAGGAGAAAGATTTTATAAAGCAGACAAGGTTTGTTGTATGTTTATGGGGTGTATGGGTATGATTTTCTGGACGGTGATGCGAATTAGAGACAGTGGTTTTATCTGCTTGCAGGAATAGAGGTAAGTTCAGGAAAGACAAGATGAGAGGTCAGAAGGTCAGAGAAGGGCCTGCGATGGGGTGTGGGCTTGGCCCTTGAGGTCTTGGTGTCTGCAGAGGTCAAGAGAGACACAGCAGCCTGCTTTGCCCGTTTTTAAGCCCTGAGTTTCAACCTAGGTTACGGGAGCCATTCTTCCTCCGCCTCCCTGTGAGCTGACAGCTCTGTTTGCGTCGCCATGTTCCTCGAAGAGTGCGTTGAAGTTTTGCGCCGCTGAGCTTGTTCCCGCGGAGGTTTTCCCCTCCCGCCGCCTCGCTTGGCTTCATCTTTCGTGCCGCCCGCCTGCCAAACAAATACAATTACATCATTGTCACAGGGGAGCCATCCAATTCAGGAATCACATGTATCCCGAAACTCTCCATGATTGTCTTGAAAGATTTAAAGCTTTATCACGCTATAGTATCGCCTGACAAAATTATCTTATGAGTGGGGGGATGGGAGGGCTGTAGAGAGGTACCACCGGCTACAGAAGAGACATTTTTTAATAAACCCAAACACTAAACTGGCGTAGGGCCATTTGAGGCAACACCAGGTAACAGATAGGAACATAAATGTATATCGAAGGCTAACAAAAAGCTTCTTTAGCTCTCCAAATCCTCCTTTTCTCTTCTCTCAGCCCTGCTGGTCCTCACCTAAAGACCAGCTAGGCTGCAGGCTTGCCCACATTAAGGGACTGACTGCATGACTTTATTTAATTTCTGATGGGCAGGGAAGTTGTTAAGACCAGGGGAGCCGGGCACGGATCTGGATGCGAGTGACACTGACAGAAAGTGGGGTAGACACAAAGAGGAAAACAAACAATCTGTCGTGTTTGTTTCCAGTACAGCTATTGTGGTTCAGGCCTATTTTACAGCTGCTCCTCACCAAGGCTTTCAGAAGGTCAGGTGACCTTTCTTATGACTATGATTGGCTGGAACAGAATCTGGTGTAATGTGGGAGATAATAGATATAAGATAAGGCCCTAAAAATGCAGGAATTTTAAGGGGTCCGTGTGCATCTTTATATCAATTTACTGCCTCATGTTGCGCTGTATAATAAATTACACATAAATATATATATTGTCCCTTAAATTATACTTTTAATGAATATATTATGAAATAGTCATCAGACACCTAGAATAGCATAAAAAATTGTATCACATATGCAGATACAGTAACTAGGTAGCGAGTTAATGTTAATTCCCTAAATCAGGGGCCTGCAGATGAAGACAGACCAGATCTATGCATGCCTTACCACTAATACATGGACGGGTTTTTGTCAGTGCACAGTACGTTTCGGAGCTCTGAGAAAATCCCCTACACTCTGTGTTTCGGTGCTCATTTTTCCCGATACGCTGTTTTGATGCTGACTAATGCCCTCTTTGTCCCATACGATGTGCTGCGTTGACGTCAGTGGTTGGTATCCTTGGGGAATCTCAGCTGGAAGAGGCGTCACTGTTCCCTCCTGGGTATTCTTTCCCGTTTCCTCACGGGTACCTTCTTGTTATGCACGTTCCACCCGTGCTCGCCTGTGTTATTGGATCATATCTTATAACATTTCAGGATGCTCTTTCCGACCATGATGGTTAAGACCGTCGCTTGCTTGTCGGTTACAGAGGGCTGAGATATCATGTCCGGTCACATGAGGACAGTCAGAGATCTCTTATCCCTACAGTATTATTAATTTAATCCTCGGCTGACTGTTTTACTCGAAGCAAATTACATTTTTTATCTGTTTATTTAAAGGCAGGCAGTCTGGGATAAGTACCTTCATTGAGGGTACAATATCAGATACCACTTCAAGTTACAAAATGTTTTTCCCAGGGTGCTTTGTGGAAAAGAGCAAATAAAGAGATGTTTCCCCCTCCCCCCACCCAGTACACAGAGATATAGTTGAAATGAACTAAAATTGCCTAATGTTACCCCTATGTAGAGCTCCAGAAAAATGGATATTTTTATAATTAATTAATCATCAAGCAATCAACTAATTGAGTCAAAACACGGGGTTTGAAAGAAAATCCATTATATGAAACTGCTTGTCCTATTCACTCTCACACCATTCACTCTCACACCATTCACTCTCACACCATTCACTCACACGCCATTCACTCACAGACCATTCACTCTCACACCATTCACTTTCACACCATTCACTCACACGCCATTCACTCACACACCATTCACTCACACACCATTCACTCACACACCATTCACTCTCACAACATTCAGTCACACGCCATTCACTCACACACCATTCACTCTCACACCATTCACTCACACACCATTCACTCACACACACCATTCACTCACACACCAGTCACTCACACGCCGTTCACTCACACACCATTCACTCTCACACCATTCACTCTCACACCATTCACTCACACACCATTCACTCACACACCATTCACTCACACAACATTCAGTCACACACCAGTCACTCACACGCCGTTCACTCACACACCATTCACTCTCACACCATTCACTCTCACACCATTCACTCACACGTCATTCACTCACACACCATTCACTCACACACCATTCACTCTCACACCATTCACTCTCACAACATTCATTCACACACCAGTCACTCACACGCCGTTCACTCACACACCATTCACTCACACGCCATTCACTCACACGCCATTCACTCACACGCCATTCACTCTCACACCAGTCACTCACACACCATTCACTCTCACACCAGTCACTCACACGCCGTTCACTCTCACACCATTCACTCACACGCCATTCACTCACACGCCATTCACTCACACACCATTCACTCTCACACCATTCACTCACACGCCATTCACTCACACACCATTCACTCTCACACCAGTCACTCACACGCCGTTCACTCTCACACTATTCACTCTCACACCATTCACTCTCACAACATTCACTCACACGCCATTCACTCACACACCATTCACAATTTGGTAACTCCAGTTAACTTCAGCATGTTTTTGGACTGTGGGGAGGTGGGGGGATCAGTACCTGGAGGAAACCTCACGACAACACAGTGAGAACATGCAAACTCCACACACATGGAACCCAGACTGGGACTAAAACACAGGTCCCAGAGGCGTGAGGCAACAATGCTGACCACTGCACCAGTGTGCCTCTGTGTCACTCTGTAAAAAGCACTGCAAATATGTTATTTAAAAAAAAAAATCAAGAGGTATTTTTTAAGTAATTGTAGTAAAACCTTTACACCATGTAGAGACAGTGACATAGAATCGCAGATCCACTGTCTCCATTGTATTAAGCTTGCTAACATTTGTACCATATATGATATTTTGGTAGCATTTTCAAAAGCAACACTATTCCAGCATTTTGATATCTTTGTAATAAAATTAACTGGTTGGGGGTGCTGCTGATTTTTATTTTAATTTTTTTGGTTTGTTGCAAAAATTTTGCTCCCTGCTGTTCACTGTGTATGTCTGTGCCGACCGCGTGTACAAGAGTCCTCGTGCACAAGAGTCCGCGTGCACAAGAGTCCTCGTGCACAAGAGTCTGCGTGCACAAGAGTCCCCATGCACAAGAGTCCGCGTGCACAAGAGTCCTCGTGCACAAGAGTCTGTGTGCACAAGAGTCCATGTGCACAGAGATGCGTGGACCATGGTGGCATGCGGGAAAATGAAGTATGAACTTAGCTTAATACACCAACGTAAATGTTGCTAGGTGGTGATGTCATTATATGCAGTTTGCTCTCCGGGCTGCAAAAATGCAACCAGTCAATGTCAAAATTCACCGTCAACTATATTTATTGCTGATTTATTATACAGCATTATTGATGAATTGATTCAGTCCTACCCATGAGTATGCCAGGCATTTTTGGTGAGTCTGCCTTTGTTTGTAATATTGGCCTCCAAGTTGAAATTAGGAGACACGTACAGTGGAGGTTGAACATTTTGTAAGACTGTTTGATGTTGTACTGCATGCATCCTGATGGTGTTACTGTACATGTATCTGCAACAGGCAACAGATTGTTTGCCAATGAATGTCACGTTCTCATTTCGCAGAGGGTTATTTCCTGAGTGATAAAACAAATGCTCTCCGCAAACCACCGGTGTCGTTTTGCGAGACAGTGTCTGTCTGGCACCTTCCTGACCTTCCTCGCTCAGTCTGTCTATTTAACCGGAACACAACATTCCCCTTCCGGAATACCGGTGTTATGACAATGCAAAGAAGGATTGCAGAGAAATTGCTGGTTTGGAAAAATACTTAAAAAAGCCCAGCACGGGATATGCTAAGATGGTGATCCACAATTTCACTAACAAAAGCAGAACAACCAGCCTGACATGTATTTTTCTACCACAGTAAACAAGCAGAACAGATCTGTGAGAACTATTGTACTGTTTATGAAGTTTGGGGCCTCACTTTCGACCTATTTTTTTAATTAAAGTAATGAATAATGGATTAGGACATACGGAAGCAGCTGCAGAACTTTAATCATTTAATTACATGTGGGGTGCGCTGGGTGTCCTACTCCTGGATTCATGCGTATGATTTTAATACTGACCCTGACCCTGGCCTAGTTTTCGCTGTAGTCATTACATCAGCACCACCAACACCAACAAAGAACATCGTAAACGTAGCCCATTTATCACTACGCAGACGTGAACCTTTTATTGTTGTTACGCAAGACATGTTTTCACTCCCATGGTTTCCTGCAGAGATGCATTTAGACACTGATTTATAATAGTAGATCTGTTTTATACCACAGTTCCAAAACATACAGCAACACTGATCCTAACCCAATTGCCCAAACTAATGCTAGCCTTAACTGTAACTCTGAACCTTGTGGCAAACCTAACCCTAACCCTAATAATAACCATAACCTTTTTGCCAACCCTTACCATAATCCTGTAGCTACAATACCCCTACTCCACACCTAACCCTAGTTTACTATCTACCCTAACCCAACCCTAATTTCCTATCTACCCTAACCCTAACCCTAGATTTAAGTCTTATGTAAACTATGTTACCCCTAAGCACAGCCTTACAGATTTTCTCGATTGCTGTGGCACATTTCATGAAACATACTTAACATACTGAAGACTGTACGAGCATTTCTTAAAGCAGTTCATGCATATAGCACAACAGTATGGTTTAGCTGCAAAAGTCTGTAACTTACTCAAAACAGTTAACTAATGTCTCAAAAGTAAATAATTCCACCAATGAATTAGTCAGTGGCATCAAAATGAAAAGTACGATAAGCATTGTTTTAACCATGACAGTCAAAATGCTTAAATATATCGCCATTATATCTGAGCTCCATAATTCTGAATGATAGTCGGTTCCCACTTTCTGGTTGTTACTGACTGATCATTCTTCTTAGCAAACTGATACACATTCATGTGAAAAACACCAGTTTCAGTTTTGTTAAGCTCCATATTACAGTATGTAAAGTTCACTGTTGAAAGCACTCGCATATATTTTTCAGATCTCAAGTCACTGTAACAAAAAAGTCACACAGAACTTTTAACACAAAAAGAGCAAAATGCCAACACAAGAACAACAAGATCATGTACTGTGAGAACCAAATACAATTGTACTGCATCACTGCAATTTAAGGAATATATTTTTAAAAGTTTGGTGAACTGCTTTGCATATAGTGACTTACCGACATAAACCATTTTGACCATCAAGACTAAAGCAAATGAAAATTATGTACAAAACATTGCATGCATGCTGTAAAACATTTGGAAATTTCTGTGAAACCATGAGAAATGATGTTCTTCTGTGCAGAAGTGACATTATGGTGTAGGGATCACACTCATTGTTTTGCAGATGTTAATTGTCATTTGAGAAATGCTCCACAGCAATCAGGAAAAACTGTAAGCCTTATGGTAACAAACCCCAAACCTAGCTAAAGACTAGAAAGACTCTTACAGATTTTCTCTATTGCTTTGGCACTTTTCATGAAACATACTTAACATTCTCAAGACACTAAGAACATTTCTCCAAAGTTCATGCATATAGCACAAAGGAATGGTTAAGCTGAAACTCACAAAACAATATTTCAAAAGCGAATAATTCCATCAGATTATTAGTCAGTGCCATTAAATACTTTCAGAAAAATTTTTATGATGCCAGACAAAATGCGTAGACATATTGTCATAACGTGAGCACAAGTACACTGACGAGCTCCACGATGCGGAATGAAGTGAAGGTTACCCTCGTTCTCATTGTTACTGACTGATCGTAATTATTTAGAAAACTGATACTTATTCATGCCAAAAACACTAGTTTCAACATTACAAAACTTTGCATCACAGGATGTGATATTCACTGGTAAAAGAAAGTGGTCGCATGCACATGTAACTTCTTTAGATCTGAAGACACAGTACAATAGTGAACAAAAGAGTCACATGTCACTATAACAATGCACCATAACATGTAACTATAATACCAATACAGCAAAATGACAACAAAACCATGTTCTCTAGGAACCAAAAACACAGCAATCTATGCAATTTATGAAACATATTCTTGAGTCATTTTGAGCATTTGGTGAACTGGCTTACATGATGATCACTTATAGTTCTGAGTGTAAACTTACTTCACTGACAAAATACATACTCTATTCTGACCGACAGGTCTTAAGCAACTGAAGATTATGCCAAATGGATGAGAAATGACGTTCTGCTGTGCAAAAGCGACATTATGGTGTGGGCATCACGCTCATTTGTAAATGTAACTGCTATTTGAGAGTTGTGCCAAGGCAATCTGGAAACGGCGCTTTTAAGATATTTTTAATGTGTTTTTCCTTATTTTCATTACAATGATTAGTTGTCATATTATTCCAGATATTTTTGGGAACCTTTATTATGGTGTTGGTGTCAATATGAAGGTTTTTTCACGTTTGGACTAAGTATATTTTGGTGTTGATATCCAATAAGCTTGTTTGCCTGCTGTTGTCTTCACACCAGAAAGTGCTACTCAGTGCTGCTTGTTACTCCCTCTGGTGGACAAATAATCTTATTACATCTTCCGACCGTACCATAATTATATGCCTACTTTTTATGGTGCCTGTGACATTTTGGCGGCCAGAGATCTGTTATTCAACATCTTATTATATTCAACACGTTAGCTGTTTTTTTTTTAATTTTGTTTACAGGATTGGCATCTTGAGAACAACTTTGAGAACAAAATTCGTAGGTGCTCCAGAATTCAACAGCAAAACAAATGTTAAAAATAAAAAAGAAAGCTAATAAGCATGCAAAAATAATATTTTGTATACAGCTACATATAGAAATTCATATGAAAAGCTGAAAGCGTTTTGTAAATCCATTTTGAGCCGTTTGCACACAGAAGATAACTAAGGAATGAGGAATTATATGTCCAAAGGAACTGTCACATGTGAGATTTGTAAAGCACGGATTCTGGATTCTTACTGACTTCATTTCTGCCTCTTTCAGGGCAAACTGGTGAAGTACTTTAGCCGTCAGCTGTCTTTCAAACGGCAGGTGGCGCTGCGGGATCGCAGTGCTGAGCTGGACGGCTTCCCTCACCTGGCCCACTGGTTCCGCATTGTTGACATGAGGAAGGAGGTGATCGAGGTGAGCCAGCCGACGTGCGTCCCCCAGAACGTGGTGTGAGACGTTGGGCTTACATCCAGACACAAACGGACAGACAGACGACTACTTTTAGCATTTATTGCTAGCCAGAAAAGCAGATGGATATTGATAATGGAAAAAGCAAGTGAAGTGTTTCAAGTGAAGTAACTAGCTTATCACTTGACCTATACCTTACTGAAGGTCGTGGATTGGAATCTGTGTATCTCTCATCACCAGAAAACACACTTGAACTTGTGTACAATAGAATCAATCAATCAATCAATCAATCAATCAATCAGTCTATCTATCTATCTATCTATCTATCTATCTATCTATCTATCTATCTATCTATCTATCTATCTATCTATCTATCTATCTGTCTATCATCTGCAGTGGCTCACACACAACCAATTTGCTACATATAACTATAAGAGTTCCACTTCAGCCTACGCACAATGTTAGCATGATCATAATTTTGTTTTTAGCATTGTAACTTAATTATTTTTTATCTCACGCAACAAATGATTTTACAACACTAGCTTCGTCATGCAAGTTTTACGAAGAACTCCAAACAGCAAGCAGAGTGTCTTGTAAATGTGTTTTTGGAGTTCTACTTTCGATTTTTTATTTTTTTACTACAGCATTTATTCCATATTTGTTTAGCTAATCAGGTGTACGCTACAGGAAGTACAGAAGGCTCTCGTCAATGTCAATATCACAGACTTCATAATGCTGTTTACTACTCCCCTACTGAACTGGTGTATGTTTTCCCAAAAGGATAGTTGCTAGTAACGTTACATAGTTAAAACTAGAAAACTGAACAGTTCCAACTACTGTATGTAAGTTATCATCGAGAGCCTTTGGGAAACATACCCCTGACTTACCCGTTAAAGATGAACATGAGACACGCCTGCTGACAATTCCTTGGGAAGGGCGTGGAAAGTCCTGCCATCCCTGTCACAGCCTTGAACGGCAAACTTATACACTTATACATACAGCCTGCTATTTTTGCTGTTGTCCTCCGCTTCGGTCTTCACAATACCTGCACAAATGTTGAAGTCCGAATGTGCATTGAGCTTGAAAGTGGGTTGGCATATCTTACTTTTGGGGGTGTGGTTAAGACTGTTACATAACAGAGAACAGTCTAGGAATTTCGCTGATACTGTTTTGCCTACATTCATTCCTGTCCAGTTCAGATCCCTGCTCCTTTTCTCTCCCACTTGGTATTCAGGGGCCACTCTCTTTGCAGGGTCATTTGACCATTATTTGGTCACACAGACAGGCAGGCAGACAGAGATACAGGCAGGCAGACAGACAGAAACACAGACGGGCAGACAGACAGACAAGCAGGCAGACAGAGACACAGACAAGCATACAGACAGACAGACAGGCAGAGGCAGGCAGGCAGACAGTCCATGTTTTTGCTTCCTACCAGCTAGAATGCGGACTGTCTGGCAGTGAGCTGGGAAGGAGCAAAAACATGACTGTCTGGGGGACTCCAAGGACCAGGTTGAAAAAGAATGCTTGAATTAATAAAAAAAAATAGAACATCCATCCATCCATCCATCTTCTGTGTACTTCTCCTACTGATGGTTGCATTATTTAAGTAAGCATATTGTTTAAATATAATGTTTGGAGTGAAAGTGACACTAACAGCGCAAACAAACAGCATGTAACAGTTTTTTTTTTTTTTAGCGTTGAACATACTCATACACATAACTGTGAGATCGTTACCGGCTAGAATGCAAACAGAACCACGTGACACAGCAACTTGGCAGCGAGGAGCCAGTTTATTTATGCTTTTTTTCCCTTTTTGAGGTTAGGCAGGGCTAACACAACAGGAACAGTGCGACCAAAACAGGGGCTTCCTGCTCACAGACGCAGGGGATCAATCTCACCGGAGGAGACACTGGGTCTTGGGCCTGGTGTCAAACTTGTATCCGGGTTGCCAGGGGCGAAATAAGACAGAATGTACTGGGCCGTACCCTTTCCCTCCACCAGGGAATCAATCTGAATAATCAAGGTCACATGACTCTCCTGAAATGACCATTTCTTTGACTGTGCATTCCCAGTGTTTCAGGCCATAGACTGACAAATGTGAGAAGCTCCTTCTTCTAGGCCGCACTCTGCTATTTGTTTTTGCCTCCAATATTACATTTCGAACAAACATTCAGGGACCAAATATGTGTCGTTTGATAAAAAATTCAGTGTTTCTCCTTGGGTGGCCAGACAACCTGAGTTTAGTATCCTCCATTCAGTATCCTCCATCCAGTGCAAAGTCTGGGCAAATGCTTATTAGTTTTGCCTTTCACCATCGGTGTAATTTGTAAGGGTTAATGTATGGCTGCGTATCAAATAAATGAAATACACGCACTATGCTAAATTTTAAATATTTTATTACTTACTGCAATGCTTCCACTCAAAAAAATTAATGGAGAAATAAAAGTTCTGAGAAATGGAGTTCAGGCTCAGGCCCTGTCACATAAATGGAGTGCAGGCTTGGGTTCTGTCCCTGAAATGGAGTGCAGGCTCAGGCCCTGTGACTTAAATGAAGTTCAGGCCTAGGCCCTGTTACTGACATGGAGTACAGGCTCAGGCCCTGTCCCTGAAATGGAGTTCAAGCTCAGGCCCTGTCCCTGAAATGGAGTGTAGGCCCTGTTACTGAAATGGAGTACAGGCTCAGGTCCTGTCCCTGAAATGGAGTGTAGGCCCTGTTACTGAAATGGAGTACAGGCTCAGGTCCTGTCCCTGAAATGGAGTGTAGGCCCTGATACTGAAATGGAGTGCAAGTTCAGGCCCTGTCCCTGAAATGGAGTGCAGGCCCTGTCACTGAAATGGAGTGCAGGCCCTGTCACTGAAATGGAGTGCAAGCTCAGGCCCAGTCCCTGAAATGTAGTGCAAGCTCAGACCCTGTCACATAAATGGAGTGCAGGCTTGGGTCCTGCCACAGAAATGGAGTTCAGGCTCAGGCCCTTTCACTGAAATGGAGAATCAGTGTCAGACCCTGTGACTTAAATAAAGTTCAGACTTAGGCCCTGTTACTGAAATGGAATACAGGCTCAGACCCTGTCATTGAGATGGAGGGAAAGCTCAAGCCTTGTCAATGAAATTGAGTTCAGGCTCAGGTCCTGTCCCTGAAATGGAGTTCAAGCTCAGTCCCTGAAATGGAGTGCAAGCTCAGGCCCTGTGACTTAAATGAAGTCCAGACTTAGGCCCTGTTACTGAAATGGAATACAGGCTCAGGCCCTGTCATTGAGATGGAGGGCAAGCTCAAGCCTTGTCAATGAAATGGAGTTCAGGCTCAGGTCCTGTCCCTGAAATGGAGTGTAGGCCCTGTCACTGAAATGGAGTTCAAGCTCAGGCCCTGTCAATGAAATGGATTTCAGGCTCAGGCCCTGTTCCTGAAATGGGGTGCAGGCTCAGGTCCTGTCCCTGAAATGGAGTTCAAGCTCAGGCCCTGTCCCTGAAATGGAGTGTAGGCCCTGTCATTGAAATGGAGTACAGGCTCAGGTCCTGTCCCTGAAATGGAGTGTAGGCCCTGTCACTGAAATGGAGTGCAAGTTCAGGCCCTGTCCCTGAAATGGAGTGCAGGCCCTGTCCCTGAAATGGAATGCAGGCTCAGGCCCTGTCACTGAAATGGAGTTCAGTGTCAGGCCCTGTGACTTAAACGAAGTTCAGGCCTAGGTCCTGTTACTGAAATTAAGTACATGCTCAGGCTCTGTCATTGAAAAGGGAGTGCAAGCTCAAACCTTGTCAATGAAATGGAGTTCAGGCTCAGGTCCTGTCCCTGAAGTGGAGTTCAGTGTCAGACCCTGTGACTTAAATGAAGTTCAGGCCTAGGCCCTGTTACTGAAATGGAGTACAGGCTCAGTCCTTGTCAATGAAACAGAGTTCAGGCTCAAGTCCTGTCCCTGAAATGGAGTTCAAGCTCAGGCCCTGTCCCTGAAATGGAGTGTAAGACAGAGAAGTGGTGGTGTGCTTTACACCACTGCATCTGACTCTTTGCAGTGCACTTGGTGATGTAAGGCTTGGATGTAGCTGCTCGGCTATGGAAACTCATGAAGTTCCCTACGCACTGTTCTCAAGCTAATCTAAAGGCCACATGAAGTTTGGAGGTCTGTAGCTATTGACCCTGCAGACAGTTGTCAACTTCTGCACACTGTGTACTGTCCCCACTCTGTGATTTTACGCAGCCTACCACTTCATGGCTGAGTTGCTGTTCTTCTCAATTGTTTTCACTTTCTTATAATACCACTAATAGTTAACCGTGGAATATTTAGTAGTGATACTTTTGGCCATACAGTGTAAATTAATTAAGGTGTGTCCAAATGCTTTTGTCTGTATAGTGTACATGTAGAATATTTGTGTAGATTTTTTGTATAAGGTTGATACTGTATAAATATATTGTATCATACATTGATATACAGTATATGCAGTATTGGAATATTACATATCTTTCACGTCATTCTATCTGGATTATCCGATCATCAGATTACATAATGCCCTGTGGTTATTTTGCTGTGGGGATTATGTGCACATATTTTATTCACTGCCTCACTTTTGGTTCATATTGTTGCCACAGATTCTCAGTGATTATCTGGAAATATTGTCCATAATTTCATCTTCCTAATAACTTAGGGGTCAGGAGATAATCTAGCAAGGTTAACCTCTGTCAGTCTGTTGGAGGACAAGCCTATGTTATGCAGCATTTGATATATATATATGTTTGAACCTTTGGATGAACATGGACGTCCAGAATGGAAAGGAAAGGTAGTCCTTGGCAGTGACACAGCCATCTAGAACAAGTAGTGGGCCTATGGAATGCCATGATACCGCAGCCCAAACCATCATTGATCCACCCCCTTGCTGCACTCTGAGTAGCTCTTTGGGACGTCTCCACGCCATAACTTTCCCAGATGTGGGAAAGACGGTGAAGGTGGACTCATCAGACTAGAAAACATGTTTCACATTGTTCACAGCCCATGGTTTGCACTGCTGGCACCATTGAAACTGATATTTGTCATTGACATGAGTTACCAAAGGTTTGGCTATAGCAGACCATGAACATTGACCCTGTGGAGCTCAAGGGAAATAGTTTTAGTGGAAACAGGATAGTGGAGGTGTGCTTGTACTTTTAATTCTGCAGTGAGTTGAGCAGCTGTTGTTTTATGTTTTTTGGTTACAATCCGGGTTAGTGTCCGGACATCCCATTCAGACAGCTTCCTCTTGCGGCCGCAGGTACTTCTGTTGGATGTGGTATGTCCTTCATGGTGATATCAACTCTGAATCCAGAATCCACGGTAAACTATACTTTACCCTTGATTCTGTGGTTCTTGATGCACCTCAAAGAGAGTGTAAACTCCCCTCAGAAATACTAGAGATGATCAAAGCCTCAACCCTGGATGTTTGAGGCTATGCAAAAGTACTGCGCAATCGTTTCACGCTACAATCTTGGTGTATTTATTGTCAGTCATGGTTTTGGAGTACTGCATGAGAATGCAAGCAGGTCAACTCAAATAGAGCATTATTGTCACACCAATCATATTCAGTACCCTGCAGGCGGTGGCATGAATTAACGTTATAAAAAAAATCTAAATAAATAAAATTAAATATAAGCAAACAATATTAGGATAACCCTGCCTCGTGCCCATTGCTTCCGGGATAGACTCTGGGCCCCCCGCGACCCAGTTGGATAAGCGGTTTGGACAATGGATGGATGGATATTAAGATAAATGGACATTATTGGGGGGCGGCATGGTGGTGCAGTGGTTAGCACTGTTGCCTCACACCTCTGGGACCCGGGATCGAGTCTCCGCCTGGGTCACATGTGTGTGGAGTTTGCATTTTCTCCCCATGTCATCGTGGGGTTTCCTCCGGGTATTCCGATTTCCCATGCTGAGGCTAATTGGAGCTGCTAAATTGCCCGTAGGTGTGCATGTGCGAGTGAATGGTGTGTGAGTGTGCCCTGCGATGGGCTGGCCCCCCATCCTGGGTTGTTCCCTGCCTCGTGCCAATTTCTTCTGGGATAGGCTCCGGACCCCCCGCAACCCAGTAGGATAAGCCGTTTGGAAAATGGATGGATGGATGGACATTGTTGGATATGACCTATACACATGTTTGTGAGCTGCCTGCTGTCAGTTATGAGGCATTTTTATGTTATGATCTGGCTTTTCAAACATTGTGGGTAACTGCAGAAAGTGAAAGCGACCCAAAGTCTGGAGGGTTAATTACAGGCTCGGTACAAGAACTTAAAAGGAAAAAGTGTGGATGAAATATTTCGGTGTATTCAGGCTAAGTACGAGTGTAATTCACATGCCTATTATTCATCATTAATTATTATATATTGAAAAGACTGTCTGGGTCTGTTCTGTGCCTGTGATGCTGTCAGACTTCACACTGGCCCATGTGCCACGTTCACTGTTCATTTCCAGTGCTTCTGTCATAGTGGCTAGTTCGCATAATGTGAAAGGAAAGGAGCAGTACGGCCTTTAGGATACGTTTCCACATTGCATCTTTAAACCAAAGAATAATTTTGTCATTGGCTTACTTCTCATTAATTATATAGCATATAAAGCAATAAAATTGCTTGGTGTCTCCTTTTTACGTTGCAAAAAAATGACACTGGGAGCAGGGTGCCAATAGATGCGTAAAAACAACGCAAATACGCACGCAGAAAGTATTCTAACTGTAGACTGAATGAATGAATGAATGAAGGAATGTTACATTTATATAGCACTTTTCAAGATACCCAAAATGCATTACAGAACCAATGAGGAGCCACTTTAACCACCACCAATGTGTAGCACCAGTTTGGTGCAAGGATACCTGTATGTTTGCTCCAGCTTTCTGTTTTCCCACGTCTTATGGTATATACAGTCTTTCTGGAACCTTCTCAGGGTTGGGTCTCCTGTATCATGCACCCCCCCCCCCCTTCTTTTCAGGAGATCAGCCCATGCCAGCTTACCTTGGAGGCGCTGCTGGACATGAGTGAGGAGCAGGTGTGTGAGACTGTGCAGAAGCTGGGCGCCAGCCCCGAGGAGTGCGCGCGCCTCAACGCCTCGCTGTCCTGCTTGCGCAGCGTCCACCAATCAGGTGAGGTCCGCTGGCATCACTGCCCCCTACTGGCTCGAAAAGCAAAAGACAGGTAAACTAGTCAAAGCATCTTTTCCTGATTTTAGTGTTTAACTGTGCCACTTTAGTTCAATAGTTATTCATATGCGCTCAAACTTACTCTGCACTGCAACACATTTTTATGATATTCACAAACTTTGAGAAAGCTTTTGGTTATTTATCCGAAGTTTTGATTTGCTCATATGTCTGATCCCCTGACAAGCTTTTGACATAAAACCAGGAACATAACCAGTCTAGTGTTTCAGTATATGTTTGGCATAATAATATTAATCTGGTTTTAATGTTTTTTTCCTCTAACTATATTTAACGTGCAAATAAACTTTGCAGATCTTAAAATACACATAGATATTCAGTAGAAGAGGATTAAGTACAAAGAACGGAAGCAGAGAAAATCAGACTGAATCATCTGTAATTCAGAAATATGTCAGGGGCTGTCAGCTGGCTGGATTCTCGCTGCCCTCTGTGGATTATGTGTTAATTGCAGAGCTTGGTGGGATACTTACAAGAGCCTGAACGCTTGGGTCCCACACAGAGCTCACACTTGATTACAGGAAAACCCCCCTTAATAGTCTGCAAATGTAATTATGAGCAAAGACAGATTCATCACGTGAGTGAGGTGTTCGAAGAAGGTTAGGCACTTAAAATATACTACCGTTGATAAACTGAGCATTTCTATGTGGGACATTTCCTAGAATATTCCTATAAATGTGAAGTTTTTGGAATGTATAGACAACTCTTATTCTCTGTAAATAGCAAATGGGTATTTCCTACCTATGCTCTAGAGACAAAGTAAAATGATCTTTTTAGTAATACATTGTCACAGTCTTTGTTGAAATTTAGATTTGCAGGTTACTTAGTCAAATTCAGTATATGATGCTCACGTGAGATATGGGGGAATTTGTAACATTGTATCATGTTTCATGTAGGAAGGCCAGGAGCCAGAAAGCGCAGGGCTGGGGTACGCTCTGGGTGGGATGCCGGTCCCTCACAGGACACAGGGCTGGGGTACGCTCTGGGTGGGATGCCGGTCCCTCACAGGACACAGGGCTGGGGTACGCTCTGGGTGGGATGCCGGTCCCTCACAGGACACAGGGCTGGGGTACGCTCTGGATGGGATGCCGGTCCCTCACAGGACACAGGGCTGGGGTACGCTCTGGGTGGGATGCCGGTCCCTCACAGGACACAGGGCTGGGGTACGCTCTGGGTGGGATGCCGGTCCCTCACAGGACACAGGGCTGGGGTACGCTCTGGGTGGGATGCCGGTCCCTCACAGGACACAGGGCTGGGGTACGCTCTGGGTGGGATGCCGGTCCCTCACAGGACACAGGGCTGGGGTACGCTCTGGGTGGGATGCCGGTCCCTCACAGGACACAGGGCTGGGGTATGCTCTGGGTGGGATGCCGGTCCCTCACAGGGCAGAGGGCTGGGGTACGCTCTGGGTGAGATGCCGGTCCCTCACAGGGCAGAGGGCTGGGGTACGCTCTGGATGGGATGCCGGTCCCTCACAGGGCAGAGGGCTGGGGTACGCTCTGGGTGGGATGCCGGTCCCTCACAGGACACAGGGCTGGGGTACGCTCTGGATGGGATGCCGGTCCCTCACAGGACACAGGGCTGGGGTACGCTCTGGGTGGGATGCCGGTCCCTCACAGGACACAGGGCTGGGGTACGCTCTGGATGTGATGCCGGTCCCTCACAGGACACAGGGCTGGGGTACACTCTGGGTGGGATGCCGGTTCCTCACAGGACACAGGGCTGGGGTACGCTCTGGATGGGATGCCGGTCCCTCACAGGACACAGGGCTGGGGTACGCTCTAGATGTGATGCCGGTCCCTCACAGGACACAGGGCTGGGGTACGCTCTGGATGTGATGCCGGTCCCTCACAGGACACAGGGCTGGGGTATGCTCTGGGTGGGATGCCGGTCCCTCACAGGACACAGGGCTGGGGTACGCTCTGGATGTGATGCCGGTCCCTCACAGGACACAGGGCTGGGGTACACTCTGGGTGGGATGCCGGTTCCTCACAGGACACAGGGCTGGGGTACGCTCTGGATGGGATGCCGGTCCCTCACAGGACACAGGGCTGGGGTACGCTCTAGATGTGATGCCGGTCCCTCACAGGACACAGGGCTGGGGTACGCTCTGGATGTGATGCCGGTCCCTCACAGGACACAGGGCTGGGGTATGCTCTGGGTGGGATGCCGGTCCCTCACAGGACACAGGGCTGGGGTACGCTCTGGGTGGCATGCCGGTCCCTCACAGGGCACAGGGCTTGGGTACGCTCTGGATGGGATGCCGGTCCCTCACAGGGCACAGGGCTGGGGTACGCTCGGGGTGGGATGCCGGTCCCTCACAGGGCACAGGGCTGGGGTACACTCTGGATGGGATGCCGGTCCCTTACAGGACACAGGGCTGGGGTACGCTCTGGATGGGATGCCGGTCCCTCACAGGGCACAGGGCTGGGGTACGCTCTGGATGGGATGCCGGTCCCTCAGAGGACACAGGGCTGGGGTACGCTCTGTATGGCATGCCGGTCCCTCACAGGGCACAGGGCTGGGGTACGCTCTGGATGGGATGCCGGTCCCTCACAGGGCACAGGGCTGGGGTACGATCTGGGTGGGATGCCGGTCCCTCACAGGACACAGGGCTGGGGTACGCTCTGGGTGGGATGCCGGTCCCTCACAGGACACAGGGCTGGGGTACGCTCTGGGTGGGATGCCGGTCCCTCACAGGACACAGGGCTGGGGTACGCTCTGGGTGGGATGCCGGTCCCTCACAGGGCAGAGGGCTGGGGTACGCTCTGGGTGGGATGCCGGTCCCTCACAGGGCAGAGGGCTGGGGTACGCTCTGGGTGGGATGCCGGTCCCTCACAGGGCAGAGGGCTGGGGTACGCTCTGGGTGGGATGCCGGTCCCTCACAGGACACAGGGCTGGGGTACGCTCTGGATGGGATGCCGGTCCCTCACAGGACACAGGGCTGGGGTACGCTCTGGGTGGGATGCCGGTCCCTCACAGGACACAGGGCTGGGGTACGCTCTGGATGGGATGCCGGTCCCTCACAGGACACAGGGCTGGGGTACGCTCTGGGTGGGATGCCGGTCCCTCACAGGACACAGGGCTGGGGTACGCTCTGGATGGGATGCCGGTCCCTCACAGGACACAGGGCTGGGGTACGCTCTGGGTGGGATGCCGGTCCCTCACAGGGCAGAGGGCTGGGGTACGCTCTGGGTGGGATGCCGGTCCCTCACAGGACACAGGGCTGGGGTACGCTCTGGGTGGGATGCCGGTCCCTCACAGGACACAGGGCTGGGGTACGCTCTGGATGGGATGCCGGTCCCTCACAGGACACAGGGCTGGGGTACGCTCTGGGTGGGATGCCGGTCCCTCACAGGACACAGGGCTGGGGTACGCTCTGGATGTGATGCCGGTCCCTCACAGGACACAGGGCTGGGGTACGCTCTGGATGGGATGCCGGTCCCTCACAGGACACAGGGCTGGGGTACGCTCTAGATGTGATGCCGGTCCCTCACAGGACACAGGGCTGGGGTACGCTCTGGATGTGATGCCGGTCCCTCACAGGACACAGGGCTGGGGTATGCTCTGGGTGGGATGCCGGTCCCTCACAGGACACAGGGCTGGGGTACGCTCTGGGTGGCATGCCGGTCCCTCACAGGGCACAGGGCTGGGGTACGCTCTGGATGGGATGCCGGTCCCTCACAGGACACAGGGCTGGGGTACGCTCTGGATGGGATGCCGGTCCCTCACAGGGCACAGGGCTGGGGTACGCTCGGGGTGGGATGCCGGTCCCTCACAGGGCACAGGGCTGGGGTACACTCTGGATGGGATGCCGGTCCCTTACAGGACACAGGGCTGGGGTACGCTCTGGATGGGATGCCGGTCCCTCACAGGGCACAGGGCTGGGGTACGCTCTGGATGGGATGCCGGTCCCTCAGAGGACACAGGGCTGGGGTACGCTCTGTATGGCATGCCGGTCCCTCACAGGGCACAGGGCTGGGGTACGCTCTGGATGGGATGCCGGTCCCTCACAGGGCACAGGGCTGGGGTACGCTCTGGGTGGGATGCCGGTCCCTCACAGGACACAGGGCTGGGGTACGCTTTGGGTGGGATGCCGGTCCCTCACAGGACACAGGGCTCTTTATATGTCGCTGAAATCTTTATGTAGAACAATGAAAAATCCATAGACTAAATCTGTAATCTGTTTTCTTTTCAAAACGTCCATTGTTGGAAGTATTAAAGTTCTTAAAATTAGTTGAAATTGGCAAAAAGGTAAACCATGTCACCTTTCTTTGTTTTACCTGCATCGGAGGAGTGTTGCACGACCCCCAGCTGAAGATTGCTATTCGCATTTTAATGCTAATGTCACAGTTTTAATGCTCTGCAGATGTTTCTTGTATAATACCTTATATACTGAAACACACTGCAGTATTTTCTCATAGATCTGTGGGTTTCAGGTACGATAGGCAGGACTAGCAGCTGCTAAGTTACCCTTGGCAAAATCTTTTTTGCCTCATTCAATAAAATACAGACTACATAGAAGTGTACACTAGAGGGCGATAGACACTTTCTGATAAGTTCTTGATCGCCGAATTTCTTGTTCATGCAATTATCGGGAACTGCCAGAAGATGGCAGCATATTGACATAAAGCTGTTAAATTGTTCGTGGATGTAGGTGGGTTTTCTCTTTACTGACTTTCCCTTATGTTGTGCCTCACAATGGGAAGTATAAAAAGGAAAGAAAAAAAATATTATTTATCACTTCCCAAGTCCTCTTCACTTTCTTGCTGTTGCCTGTACATTACTGTTCATCATTCAAAATATCAAATGTATTTCATGAGCTACAGAAATGTTGTTCGGTAGATGTAGACCCAGTTCCTGGGCTTTTATTGGCTGATGACATCACAGACATGAGCAAATATTGTTTTTCCATTACTGATGCACTTATGTTTGGAAATCAACCACCAGGAATCACAGTAGAATGCAGAATGAAAGTGAAATTGCTTCAGAAAGAAACCTTCTTTGACATATTTTAGCATTAATGTCACATTTCAGAGACCATAAGTCTGCCCTTACTTTTTCACTTTAATCAACGGTAATATGAAGAAACCAGTCAACTTGAATAAGTTAGTAGTCCCCAACTTGCTAGCCACATCCATGTAGCTCATCTCTCTCTTTTTATCTTTGTCTGGTTATAACTTAGTGACTAACCATAATTCACAGTATTCTCTGAGTGGTCATGTGGGTTTTTGACAATTATGGGGTCTGAGGATCAGTCATGAGGCGGCAGATGCTGCTTATCTGACTGACACCCTCCATGTGGGTTTGGCTGCCTTTCCTGTCGGAGTAGACACTCCATGGCTGATGCTTTGAAGGCATCAAGCTGGGCGTCTTGAGATCTCACACTGACCCTTGAAGATGCGTGTAGGACGAGGCTGTTTCTCCGAAATTCTGTTATTTAGATCAGGGGTTTTTAGCATTTTTAAACCAGGGACCCTAAAATGAAATCAGGCCACAGTGGAGCCCACACCGCTAATGTGTGATTATATGTGATTATAAAGTGCTGCAGACTTTAGGTTGAAAACCTCTGCTTTGGGAGTCCTTCGGTTCAACATCCTTGAAACCGAAACGACAACCTGTCAAATTAATGTGGGGATCCAAACATGGGACATGACAGAGACGATGTTTCTCTCGGAGGAGAGACTCTTTGGTAAAATCTGAGACTAACGATCATCTCTGAAATATATGTTGTTCACTTTCGTTAGATTGCAAAAGTCTGCTTTTGGATATGAACAAATAAGGTGACCAGACGGATATGCAATTACAAAATCCAGCTGGTTATATAATTAATTGCATCTGTCCTTTTTTGCAGTTATTTTATGCTTTTCATAGCATCCACCTGGCAGAGCCTTGTGTGATGTCACAGGGAGCATAATAATTAGTGAGACCATTTTACTCTATTAAAGATAATAAAGTCTCAAAACAAGCACTCAGCTATGGGTCAAATGCATCGCGTATGTAATTCTGCTATAATCGTTCAGGAATGAGGGTCACAGCAACGAATGGGCCCTCTCATGAGGAACCCAGATGAGGGACACTCAGGAGTCGGAACACATTTTTGAGGAATGATAAAACTAAAATAAAGGAAATATATTGCCATGTAAACATAGTTTTACACTGATATATTACGTATAATGTAGTTATTTGTTTCACGCGGTCGTGAATGTCACGCTGAATCCTTCGCCTGCCTGGTAATTGCAGGTGCATGTTTGGCAGGCATGTCCGCTAAGTGCTAACATGCCTCGCGGAAGCATCTCGAAGGCGAGGCAAGCATGGGGTGAGAGAACGGAGAACGCAGCTAATTAAAAGGAGCTGGTGTGTGTAGGTGCATGGGGCATTACTCACCACGCAGCGCGGGATGCGGGGGTGGCAGTCTCCGCGTGGGCACTGAGGATCATTTATCATCTGAAACACGTTAGTTGGGGGGGGGGGTTCTCTCTTAATGCTCGCATATCAGGTTTGAGTCATGCTAAGCAATGCTGGCATATGGAGAAACAGCGACTGCCTGCCTCTGGTCAGATGGGTCAGTGATCATACAGCAGCAACATTAACCATCCAGGGTTCAAATACCTGCCTCAGCTGCGCCAGGGTGTGTCACTCAGCTTTCGCTTCCTAATTATCAATGCCAGTACCTCCAGGTTAGACCCGACAAAAGGATCCCGTGTCACGGGAAGCCGCGTCGCAGCCTCCGAGAGGATATCGGTGGCCGGCGTCGCCCACGGCACACAGACACAACAGCGACGGCTCACTTGTTAGTCTGATCTGACACGTTACAGCTATAAAAAAAACCAATAAAATAGCAAAAGCTTGACGAATCCTAAAGTCCATTGATGTTTGTCTGTCTTTGGAGTAAAAAGCTGTCAGGCCAAAATCCAAGCTGAATACATATCAGGCGTACTGCATTTTAAATGAGGTAGCTAATACCCTGAGTTTATTAGCTTATCTTAAGTAAATATAGTTTTTCATGACTGTCCATTGTGCCTCTGTTCTTGTGAGTCTCAGGAATGTGTAACTGGGTTTATTTTAGAACAATTAATGAATAGTGCTGAATGGTACGGATTGGTGATGAAGGTTTGGGAACAGGATGGGCCTTTGCTAGCAACGTCGCTAACGCGACGTTGAGTTTTAAGGGAGCATACGGAAAAGGCAGCCGTGAATTCTCCACTCGGAGATGTTTTTTGAGATGATCCTCGAGACTGGCCAGTCCGGCTAAGTCCCCCTGAGACACGCCGCTGCCAATCAGCAACAACAGTATCAGATTTGCTGTAATTCCGCTGTCATTACGAGCCGGTCTTCTGGAACCGTGAATTCCACCTGAAGTCGGAGTTGCAGATTAATGGGAATAGATGGCTTTTCTCACCATTAATCAGGCTAAAAATGAGCAACTATGAATCTCTTTGCTGCATTGATATCCATAATCGTAGCCGGTGCTCGGGGTGGGAAGGGTCCTTTTTATGAACCACGCGGGGGGGCTGTGACCTCCTTGGCTTGCTGCTGACAGGCATGTTCACACCTCACTATGGAGTGTGGGGCCGAGAGTCACGTGGGAGCACAATCTGGATGAGATACAGGGGATTATCTGTCTATCCATCCATCTATAAATCCATCCATCCATTCATCCATCAGATCTGTCTGTCTTAAAAACAGATATCATAGTTCATATAACATGCATAAAATATTTTTAATTATTACCACAAATATTTGAAGATATGAATGTACTGTACAGGAGTAATTCTAATTTCTTTGTTTATATCTTCTTGATTGCTTTGGCATATTACTTAACATTCTCATAACTATAAAAGTATCCCATACATCAATTTTGCATACAGCACAGCAGTATGGTTAAGCTGCAAAAGGCTGTAACTCAACAAACTCATGTCTCAGAAGCAAATCATTCCATCAGTGAATTAGTCAGTGCCATTAAAATGAAAGTACTGTCAGAATAGTTTTGACCATAACAGTGAAAATGCTTTTTGTCAAAATGTCAGCATAAGTACATCCGCGAGCTCCACGATGCTGAATGAAGTGAAGGTTTCCTGCTTTCTCCAGTGAAGGTTTCCTGGTTTCTCCAGTGAAGGTTTTTGGTTTCTCCAGTGAAGGTTTCCTGGTTTCTCCAGTGAAGGTTTCCGGTTTCTCCAGTGAAGGTTTCTCCATGTTACTGACTGATACTTGATACATATGTCTGCAAAAAACTCCAGTTTCAACATTACACAGGATACGAGACTTAGCATTACAGTATGAAAAGTTCACTGGTACAGTTTTACTCAATTGCTTTGACACAATTCAGGAAACATACTTAACATTCTCACAATTATAAGGACATTTTGTAAAACAGTTTACGTTTAAGCTGCAAAAGGCCATATAACTCAAAAAAACAATCAATGTTTGAAAAGCAAATAATTTGATCAATGACTTATAGTCGCTGATATGAAAAGTACAATCAACATTGTTTTAACCATGAGAGTCAAAATGCTTAGATATATTGTCAGTATGTCAGGGTAAGTATGCTCCTGAGCTCTGTAATTCTGAATGATAGTCAGTTCCCACTTACTCATTGTCGCTGACTGATCGTTCTTCTGATACTTATTCCTGTCACACACCAGTTTTATTGAATGGCTCTACATTACAGTATGTGAAGTTCACTGGAGAACACATGCATATTTCAGATCTCAAGACACAGTACAATAGTGAACAAAAAACTCACATCACTGTATGACGCCAGTGCAACAAAAAAATGGCAAAAAAATCATGTTTTGCTGGATCCAAAAACACAACAATGTTGTATGACTGCAATTTATGAAATATATTCTTGAATCATTCTAAAAGTTTGGTGAACTATTTTGCATGTGGTGACTAAAATGACACACACACACACACACACATATATATAGAGTATTTTGAATGTAAAATTATTTCACTGCGAAGCTACATAAGCTATTTTGAAGTAGTATACTTAAGCAACTGAAGAATATGTTAAATGGTAAGAATTGCTCAAGATTGTTTGCATACATGTGCTAAAACATTTGGAAATTTGTGTGAAACCATGAGAAATGATTTTCTGCTGTGCAGAAGTGACATTATGGTGTAGGGATCACACTCATTGTTTTGCAGATGTAATTGCAATTTGAGAAATGTGTCAAAGCAATTGAGAAAAATTGCAAAAGCATTTTAACTTGACAAAACATTTTATAAAAATGCCTCCTTATAACACAGGTGCATGTTGCCGAGTGGGAGAACAGTAAACCTACTGCTAACTGTAAATACCACTGAAATGTCACTGTGGTAGATGAAGACATCCGAGTCTTGCTCATGACTTTAGGGCTGTCTGATAGTCGGCTGGCGTTTATGGCCGAGTTCGCAAAGAAAGTTTCTCTTGAATCCACGTGATGGTGGAGTCGTTTGCCTTGGGGCTTTCAAGTGAGCACTCCAAAACCCCCACGTCCCAATAAGTAGCCTGTGTCACTAATTAAAAGCTGCACATTTTGAGCACACAGTTCAGGAGACCTGCAGCACTCAAGCCCCCCCAGCCTGCCCACTCACGCCCCCGGGTGCACGGGCTGGCTGGGAGGGAGTGCTGCTAGGAAGGTCCTTCTTGAAGGACTCCCAGAATCCCCTGCCCACTTCATAGTGCCTCTCCCTCCTGGATTTTAAGATATTTAATTATGTCAATCCCTTATAGCCAGTAAATGAACAGAGGCAGCAGTTAGTATGCGGAAACCTTCAGGGTGAGGGTTGGTTCTCAGAGAAACCCCAGGTGGAACCCGAGATCGGGGCAGCTGTCGAGGCATAGGATGGCCAGAGTCACTGTTCACTCACTCACTGGCTCAATACTATTCCATTTTCACTCTCTAAGAAATGCCCAAGTAAGACTTGAATTGATTCATACAATATGTGTGTGTGTTGGGGAGGGCTGGGTACACTAGGGTAAAAATGTGATTGCAGCATTAGATTCTGTGATTGATGAGCTTTTATACCCAATTTGACTTTGATACAATGACCCTACAATGACCCCAATGCACTCAATGGTTTAGAAACAATGCTGCAGGTGCATTTGAAACTGTAATCACAGGAATGGTAGCACAGACAGATAGAACAGCTGGCATTATAGAAACACAACTGATACAAGAAAAGAAAAACTTATTAAGCAGATACAGGTGGATGGAAGAACACCAAAGTGAGTTGGTGCCGGGCCAGACAGCTGCCCAACACTCCGGGGCAAGCTGACATCTTCCAGGTCAGGAAGGTAGGTGCTAAATGTTGTTTGAAGGGAAATTGAAAGCGGCTGTCAGCTTTTCCTCTATTAGGTCAGGTAGTGATGTTTACCAGGACAGCTTCTGACATGCCATCCAGAATGGGTTACGTTGTTTGGCCTGAATCTTCCGTACACACGGGAATGCCAGTGACTGCAGGTTTGTTCATTTTCAACCCTGATGAGTTTCGTTTGAGGAAGAACAGAGATATTGTTTTGGTGGTATGGTCGTCCGCCCCAGCTCTTCCACGCAGCGTGCTAAGGGCCAGAAACTGCTTTTGGGAATTGCAGATTTGTGTATTACTTTGTTGCCTGCCTGTCATTCACATGCATTAGTGATGCCGGTGGCGATGTCTCCGTTCATGCCGCTGATTGTAATCACACAGCGGAGGGATGCTTGTTATGCATTACAATGTGGTAACATGGTGAGCAGTAACAATCATCACCAATATATAGACAGGTGCCAGACTCATGTTTAGGGAATGGGTTTGGGTCTTCTGAACAATGTGCCTGACAACATACACTTGTATAAAGTATTTATAATATGTTTTGTAGGGCAGCATGGTGGTGCAGTGGTTAGCACTGTTGCCTCACACCTCTGGGACCCGGGTTCGAGTCTCCGCCTGGGTCACATGTGTGTGGAGTTTGCATGTTCTCCCCATGTCGTCGTGGGGTTTCCTCTGGGTACTCTGGTTTCCCCCTCACAGTCCAAGGACATGCTGAGGCTAATTGGAGTTGCTAAACTGCCCATAGGAGTACATGTGTGAGTGAATGGTGTGTGAGTCTGCCCTGCGATGGGCTGGCCCCCCTCCTGGGTTGTTCCTTGCCTCGTGCCCATAGCTTCCGGGATAGGCTCTGGACCCCCCGCGACCCAGTAGGATAAGTGGTTTGGATGGATGGATGGATGGATGGATGGATGGATGGATGGATGGATGGATGGATGGATATATTTTGTTTGAATATGATGTAAATGCTTCGGAAGTCATACCAGAATAGTGAAAGAGTGCTAGTTAATAAATCATCGGTTTATAACTAGTCAATCTGAGCGGTAGATCACACGTGCATTGACTGATTTTGTGTTGAAACCCTGGGGTCTGAATGAACCCCATCCCATCTCCTTGTAGAAGCACCATGTGACGTCATTATTGAAATGTAGGGTTTTGCAGCGTCGACGGCAATTTACAGAGCTGTAACAAATCCAGACCACTGTTGACAGAAGACACTGCCGCACAGAGAAATCGCTGCATGCTCCAGTTTGCGCCTGCAGTTCAAGGACACGCAGGGCATGCGGTTTGGTGAACTGGCATCTGGAAGTTGGCTGTGGTGTGTGTGTGTGTGTGTGTGTGTGTGTGTGTGTGTGTGTGTGTGTGTGTGTGTGTGTGGAGTCTGTCCCTGCCTTGTGCTCTATGCTGCCAGGGACAGACTCCAGTCCCCTTATCCCTGTACTGGTTAGAAGATAGATGAGGGAAGAAAAAAACAGCCTCAAGATGCAAAATCAATCCATTCCCTCTCATTTTTTTTCTGTTAAAGAAGCTATAAAATATGACTGTAATGCAGTTACTTTTGTGACTCCCACCCCAGTGCTCAATGTTCTACTGCCCACACACCTGATTTACTTGTCAGCTAATTATAAAGCTGCTGATTAGTGGGTTTAGGCATGGTGGGGGGGGCTGCATTAAGAGCCACCGTGTTGAATTGTGACTTGCATTGTGAGACCTTCACCTGCACACAGATATCATCCTATTTTCTGAGAGCAGTCTAGGACTTCCAGATTAATTAATTATTATGTGTTTTTATGAATCTACCTGCAATCAGCCAGGAAATTCAATGTGTTAATTATGTATCTTATGCCTGTAATATAGTGAAGTGGTATGTCAGTGTAACTTTACTATTAATATATATCAAATATGTTTACATTTGATTCAGTGCTGTAATATACTTGCTTCATCAAAAAGGATTATAATTTTGAACTATTTTATTTAGGCTGCCCCTCTTTCAAAGCATTAAATCTAACTTTTTGTTTGTGTTTTTTTCTAAGAACAACTGGAAGATGACAAGCTGCACGATAATGGAGGTGAGATATTCAGCCACACAAGCAAACACGTCCCTCGGGTGTGATCTGCTCCCAACTGACCATCACACGCCCCCTCCCTTTCGTAGCTCGCACTCGGTACCAGGCCGCCGTTTTCATGGCCGCCACCCATCACTGCCCATGGCCACCGCGTTCCCGTGGCCCTCTGCTGCTCGTTACTGCTTTGTCTCCCCCCCCCCCGTCCTTCTGACCTGCTCGACTTTCTTTTCCGGCCCTCCCAGAAAGTGGCCCGGCCAAGCAAGACTGGGCGATCCAGTGGCCCGCGTCCGAATCGGGGAAGGAGAACACGCCCGCTTGCCCGCAGGAGCCCAGCCAGTGGATGCGTTTCCAGCTCTCCCAGAGCCCCAAGGTCCAGTCCAAATACAGCCAGCCGTTCAGCCCCAGCCCGCAGACCCTGGCTCCCTCCTACAGCCACGTGGACCGGCTGACGGTGGAGGCACATGCGGCTCTCTTCCCCGTGCTGGACACCGGCCATCGCTCTCTGCCTCCCTCGCCGCGCCAGCGACACTTCCCCCACACGCCCCCGAGGACGCCCCTGGTGGTGCACACCATGACACCCCCCGGTACGCCGCCTGCGAGGAGGAGAAACAAGGGCAAGGCCCCCGGCACGCCCCCGCCCTCCACTCGCAAGCTCATCCACCTCCTGCCCGGCTTCACCGCGCTGCACCGCAGCAAGTCGCATGAGTTCCAGCTGGGCAACCGCATGGAAGATGTCCAGACGCCAAAGTGAGTCAGACCGTCCCTTCCCGCAGGCCACATTCTCACGGGTGCTGCTTATAAACTGACCGTGGAGCAGATCATCTGCAGGTGGAGTGCGAGTCACTCAGGGAACGCCATGCTTTTAGGTGCCCTGGGTCATTCACTCATAGCAAAGCATTGCATCACATTCACATTTATCAATTTTGCAGAGATACAGCCGTCAAAGGGCCAGTTAGGTATAAGTGCAGCTAGGCTGAGCTTCCAATGAATGTGCAGTAACAAGGAAGTAGCACTGGAGCTTTACAGCACCTTTCAAACGCAGCAAGGACCTTGATGGTTAAGAGGGGAACTGATGAGCTCATCCCACCATCTTCACGCATGAGCAGTTTCTGGAGGGAAACGTCTGGAGGTGGAGGGATCTAGTTTGCTGGTCAGAGATGGTGAGATGGGATGTAGGTCTTCTTCAGTATCTTAAAGCAGATGGGTGCCTGTCCATTAATGGCTCTGATAGCCAGCACCAAGGACTAGAACTTGATGTGAGAGCCAGTAGTCAATGTAGTCAATGAACATAGACAAGGAGCAGGTTACAGAAAATAATCCCCGCAGGTAAATGAATAGAGAAAGTGATGCCCATGCTTAAATGGGGATTTAAACATGCCATCCCAGCCTTCCATCTTCTATCCACTGCAGTCGCACCCGTTTCCTTCATCTCTCTTATTGGATCACGGTGCCTTTGCCCTGGAGGCCATCGTCAGAGATGAACGTTTAACTCTTCGGACGGGGACAGGCCCAGACCCCAAATTCCTGCCGGCCGGCCGCGCCTGGCGCAGCCATGATCCAATTTACCCTGTCTAGTGTAACAGTAACCAGAGGATGCTACAGGTAGCCGGGAAGGGGGTCCCAGAGGAGTTGGAGCCGCGGCGGTAATCCGGTTACGCGGCAGAAGCCCGGCGTTGCTCCCGTTGTGAGTCGGCCTCCTGCTCTGGCCATCTGCGTTGTGTTGTTCTCGGCCAGCAGCGGGAAGCCATGCGGAGCAGGACGGATCATCTGCCATTAGGCCATCGATTACCGGTCCCAAGGCTCTGACACAGAGCAGATGCAGAGATGAACGCTGTAATCAAAGAGGACCCCCGGAAATGTCGCATAGCTAATCGGGTGGGGGGGTGCACTAGATCATCCGCGTAGTGACAGGTTTTATGGTTAGCTAGTTAGTCAGGAAAGACCCACAGTGGTTTAGTTTAACCGAATAGCCACTGGTCAATCTGGTGGTTGCCTACAGGTTAAATTAGGCAGAGTTGGTTTTATTGACATTGCTTAGCACACTATGTGCTTGAGTATTTAAAAAACATTTTGGTTTAACTACAATTTCAGATATGTGAGTGATATAAAACTGCAAAGCAACACACAAATCCCAAACCAAACATTGACTCACATACACACAAACGGGTGATTCTTGCCGTGATGACAGGAAGCTATTTGCTAATTCTGGAGCTCACGCTCATCATACCGTTCACCCAAACCATTCTCATCACGGCATCTGTCTTTTTCAGCCTCTAAACATAGTTACTTTACAACAGCATCAGTGAGACCCCATTCCTCTCTTCTCATGCAAATTTCAGCCTCTCTGTTCTCTCCATTTCCTGGGGAGCAGACCTGGTGTATAGGATATTACAGCCAAGACAAGACTATTGATTTCAGAATCATATGTAACTGCAAATTGTGTCCCATTAATAGTGGCTGCTGCGATGGGCTAGCCCCCCATCCTGGGTTGTTCCCTGCCTTGTGCCCATTGCTTCCAGGATAGGCTCGGGACCCCCCGCGACCCAGTAGGATAAGCGGTTTGGAAAATGAATGGATAATAGTGGCTGACGCTAAAATGATCGGTTTAACATCTGTAATGATACCATTAATGCTACGATCGATATTTCCCATTGATACATTGTTGTTGTAAAGCAATAATGAATACATTCACAGTCTACAATGCTCATTCACATGTGACAAAGAATGGCTGGGCGCACCTCTCTCAGAAAGGAATATCAGCATAATATTTACAATTCTTCTTCCCTATTGCTCTGTCTTTCACAGATGAAGCAAGCCAAAAATATTTAATGCCAATACATGTCATGCAGATTTTGAGGTTATTATGTGCAATTACCTTTGAGAAAGATAAAAGGTTTAAATTTATGCTTGGATCTAAAGAAACTCGGAAGAAACAACATGTACTGATAGCATAAAAAGAAGAGAAAACAGCAAAAAAAAAAACTACGGAAGTCAGTTGGAAAATGTGAAAAACAATTCGAACAATGACGACAGGAGGTAATAATGCTAATTATTTTATATGCTGTTATTGCTGTGGCGTTAGTGTGAGTATCTGTACTATCGGGACCGAACTGGCACATAGGCTTTCTCCCAAATCCGACTCATCCAAGCTTCCTTAATTACAGGCTGTGTGAATAACTAAGAATTAACCTGTGGCCTGCATCTTCCCTGCAGACAGGGTGCGCTTTCTGAGGGCCACCAGGTGTTCATCCGCATTCACATGTTCGATGCATTTGTCTCTCCAAACGAAGGACCGTCAGAAAGGCACAGCACATGAAAGGTCTGAGCTGTAAAACGAGGAGCGAGCTCCTATGCGTGCCTTGCTTCCCTTTCCTAATAAGGGAACCCAATTTTACCACCTCTTTTCCAGCATAACGAAATATATTGTCCCTGGGGTCATCGTTTCTGTGCTCTTTGCAGCTAGGAGCACTTGTAAAATTGTTTTGCTCTTCAAGGTGTTGGTCTTGCTCACTTGACCCTGCTTTGGACTCCACGAGCACATGTCAGGGCCAGGTGAGAACTAGCTATTGCTTTGGCTATGACAGACTTTCGCAGCGAGACTGTAGACCAGTGTTTTTCAAACTGGTCCTCGGGGACCCCCCCCCCCCCCCCCCCCAGACGGTCTGCCAGGGGGGAGCCAGTACGTGGACCGTCTTGGGCTCCCCAAGGACCGGTTTTGGAAACACTGCTATAGACAGTACAAAATAAACGGCACGTGCAAACATTCTAAATTAACTGTCCTTCAGGTTAATAACTGAAACACAAACAAGGTGCTTTCTGGATCAGACAATTAACTGAAAAGTAGTAGAGTTTCAGATTAGTTTGTGACAGACTGGGAAGTGATTGTGGAAGGTTCTCTTTGGATGACAACCTGTCTACTGGCCAAACCTTAGTCACCTGTACCCTTCTCACTGCACCGTCGATGGTTTGGAATAGCGTCAGTCGGTCTGCATTTCTGTTTGTATGCAAATGTCAGTCCTCTTCACTTCCTCTGTCTGCTGGGGAAAACAGTCGTTCGGCTCATGTAGAATTACAGCCTACACATAACATAACTGCGCATAAGGGTGGCTGACGATGACGACCAATGCCAGAATTAAAGGTTCTACTTTCGAGGGGATATTTTCACCATCTGTTTTGTATTTTGCCATGGCCACAGATTTTGAAATTTATGTAACAACAACATTTAGCCTAGTCTGGGGTGGGAGGGCATGGGAATTACATGCCCAAGATGTAGGAAATACAGATGGCTCTGCAGATATGACTAGCTAATCACACACAGTGTTGCAGTGGCAAACCTTGACTGGACAGTAATGGAAACTGGTAGGGTGGTAGATGATCGTGGTTCTCGGGAGGAGGACGCATGGACTGTAGATTGTGCACATGCCACAGAGCAGTACATAGCTTAAACCTTGGTAGCGAATGAGAGTAAAGTGGCTGCCATTCATTTAGCTTGTTTTGTTGTACTATCCCACCCTCGCCTATTCAGGCAAGTGTCTCTCTCAGCTTGAGCGATAATTAATGAAGCTCATTTGGTATGCTAATGTGGATCAACATGCTAATACAGGAGAGGGAGTCTCTTACGCACTTACTGGTGTCAGTGCCGTCCCTCTGGGCCTTCGAAGAGCGTTTCGGATTGAATCTCTGTGAGAAGACTCATGTCTCTGATAATGCCTTATGAAAGTCCCCTTTGTCTTTAATAGCTTTCTTGGTGATATGAATGTGAAGGATTCTGTTATTGAATTTGATATTTGCCAGTGAATCACTCGGCTCTGGTGTGGCAATGCAGGGGAGGCTTGGAAAGATTCGCCAGCTCTCTGCTTCCTTTGAGGACGGTTTCACCAACAGCCACCTGAAGGATGATATTGGCATCTACTCCGATGGCAGCTTGAAGGTTTAGCTTGATTACAGTGCCTGTACTCTCTCTCTCTCAAAGGCGCCATTGTCATAAATGTTTTTGTGTAGCTGCTCATGGTTTATTTATTGATTTTGAGATGTTTTCTAGTTTTTACAGTTTTTTTCCTCCCTTAAGAAAAAGGGCCAGACCACATTTTTGCTTCTGTTTGTGAGGAACCTGATGAAAAAAAAATATTTTTTATAAGGGTTTCTAGTGAGAATTGAGTTCTTTGAACGTTCTCTGGATGTCCTCATCATGCCTGTTTACCTTTTGTGAGATGAGAAGAACTGACTTTTTGAAAGTGCAGTGTTAAATGGTCTTTCAGCAGAAGGAAAGCCTTTCATCCAGGGCCACTTTCAATATGGTTTGTGAGACCATCAGTAAATATTACAAATGAGGGTCTACCGGTTGCTCTTTTTAGCTTCTAATTGAAATGGCTATACAGTGGAAATCATTGCCATCTCTATAAATCATTCATGCCGCAGATGCTTGTGAAGGGAGTTTTCCAGATCACTCAATATAACAGAGTAAACATGCTTTGTATGAAACATCTTTGACTGGTTATTTATGGTAATAGAATTACTGGAACCAGTCAATAGAGTTTGTGTTTACATTTTCCTCGGGGATCTGAAATGAATGTGTCCGGAGGGCATAAACCCTCCAGAGATCCTGCAAGGGGACACAGGGCCTCAGTGAGGAAACAACTAGGGGTATATTTGAAGAATTCATTTAATCAGATTATTGATCGACCGTCTCCAGACAAATGTTCCGGTGTGCCTTCAATCAGGTAGCATCATAAATAAGGGTTACTTTCATTGTCAGGGAATGTAACATTGTATGTTTGCGTGCGTGTGCGTGTCCACGTGTTACTCTCAGGGAATGTTAATCGCGTCTCGGCCACTCTGCCATTAATGACGACTCAGGTTAAAGGGGTGTCAACGCGAGCGGCGGAGAAGCTAATTCCTGACACAGTCCATCTGCTCTAATAAGCAGCCGAGCTCCTCCGAGGAGTTTGTGAAATTGAAGTCATGATTATGAATTTATATGAGCTCCCGGCCGTGTGCAGCTTTGCCCGCTGGAATGATACCGATTGGCCGTGCATAATTGATTTATTAGGTGTGGGTATTGATGGATTTGTGGGGAGCAGAGGGGCAGAGCAGGTCAAGAGTATGACCCAAGAAGCGGTGGGTTGGGTGGGGGGAGATTGAGCTAGATCAGGGTCTTTTGCCACATCCCAGCGGATGTTCCATTCCAGTCGGTGTCTGTGAGTCTGCTCTCTTGATTTCACAGCAGGGCCTGCCCAACACCAGGCAAATCACCTTACGTAAAGATATGGGTCTATTGGGAAGTAATGCGTGTCTATGTACTCTCAACGTTATTTAGAAAACAATCCTTCTGTGTGGCTTATAATTCCGATGTTCACTGTCCTTTTAGCTAGCTGAGTTTTTCTAAAGTGCTTGAAGGTAGCACAAGAAGAATCTCAATTCTCAAGCCACAGCAGCAAAATGACTCTGCCTAGCTTGTATCGCTCTGAATCCCACATTTCCTATTTGCTGCGGTTTCTGCTGGTATGTTAATACCTGAATTTATGCGCGCTGTCCTCACATTTACACCGTTTACCTTCAGCTAGCCGTCGTGGCCTGCTACTCGGAGGAGCCGAACAACCTCGGCAGGAGCATGATCCGGTCAGCTGGCGAATTTAGATTTTAGTTAGAAGGCGCCTATGGGAAAAAGACAAGCAGTGTTTCTGATGAGTGTGTCTTCACGGATCTCCAGGGATGGAAAGGTGGGATGCTTTAAACTGTGCTGGTGTCAGGCAGAATAAGACCCTGTTTCAGAGTTTTGGACCTTGCTTTAGTAATTTTCTGCATTAAAGATGCACAGCGTCTCTGCAAGGCAGACATAGTGTGCATCAGTCTGCCATTTATAGTGAGTGCCTTACATTTATTTATTTAAAACCTTAGCTGCTCTCAGGGTAATTGCTCTGAGATTTTCTGTTTTTTTTTTAGTATGGCAGGTGTGAATTTGAATAGCCAGGGCCCTTTAGAGGTGCCTCTTCAAGCTGTTAATAGCACCATCTCAGGACGTTTGGTGATGACCCTAAGACCTGCCGACTGCTCCCCCAGTCACGTCACCTCCTCGCCCTCTCGCTGCTGGTGGAGGGTGTCTGGGCGCCCAGGTGACATCGCTGGCGTCGGAAGGGCTCCCTAGGGATTCACTGTTTGCGCAAAGGAAATACGTGTAAGGCTGGTGACAGCCACTTAAAAAGCGGAAGGCGGCTGGCGGAGAGGAATAGCTCCGGAATTTGATATTTCCCAGAGCTCGTCAACAGGTTGTGATCTGACAAATAAATCAGACCCCCCCCCCCTCCCTCCCCACCCCACACGCACGCACGCACATGCCAGCTCCGTCAGTTATCCTGAAAGCATCTTCATTATCCATACACGGGCGAAGATCAGACAGTGCTTGTTGGAATAAATATGCTTCAAATAAAGCTAGCATTCACCAAGCCTTTTTAAAAATACACAAATTAAAATAAAGGTATTTTGAAGTGATGCTCAGCAAAGGAGCACAAACATCTTTATTTACATAGTGCCGGAGGACTCGATAAATATGTAAAAATATGAATATATAAAAATTGTCTAGAAAATGTTTTAATTCTTTGAGAGTCTTACTTCTGTTTGAATTTGGAGGGATGAGGGAGGGAACCACTAATGTTAATTTTGAAACACATGAAGTAAACAACTTCTGCATTACGTAAAAACAGTGATGAAACCGAGACGACAGAGGGAATCGTCCCAGTACTGTGGCTGTGATACAGTCAGACTCGGCGGCGAGATCTTCAGGGTTTCCTTCACATGTGGCATACCGGGGCCTGCTAATTCACATCATTTTTACAGCACCTTTCCGAGCACGGATACCCCAGAGCCCTTAACGGCGATATAGAAACACCATTAAAACTTGATTTGAAGCAGTGAAAGGAATAACAACGCCACAGACAGACATAACAGCAGGTAATATCGTTTGATTTAACGGGTCTGCGGAAAATGAAACGAAATGATGTAAGAACACAAGTTATGAAAGAAAAAAAAATGCAATAGGCTACTCCACACCCCCCCCCCACCCGGCCATGATAAAGCTTATAAAAGTCAGAAGTGGCGTGGCAAGCTTGCTGTCAGACCTCCATTAGCGCGGCTTCTGATGTTCAGCAGGTCCACTGGCGAGCCGCCGTTACCTTTAATCTACGTCTTATTCACTTACTTGCCGTCTGAGGGTCGTGTGTGGTCACTATGGCAACAGTGCACCTAGTGTGCTTGAAGGCGAAGGCATTTTTTACTATGTGTGGTTAGAGGAATATATGTAGATTAATGCTGTCAATCTGCTTATGACCAGGGTGTGCGTGCGGTGTTTGGGGGGTTGGCAGTCTGGGGGGGGGAGCACAGAAGGTTGTGGTGGGGGGACAACTATCCTCCCTTATGAATTTTTATCCTCCCTTTTTGAAATTCCTCACATATAGCCATGTGCTGGTGGCTTTGAAGAAATGTGCTGGAAGATAATTATTGGAAAAAAAAGATACACATTCAACGGAATTCCAGAATGCCATCACAAAAACTAATAAGCTAATATTTATGCTGAAACACGTGGATCAAAAGCATTCCTGCACATTGAGCCGGTCTGTGGAAGGCATATAACTTGGGTAACTTGTGGTTCTTTCTTGAGTTTCTGCTCATAGTTCAGAACCATGTGGTGTGGCGTCAGCTTTGCAGGACGGGTCTCCGTTCTCTCTCCTCTGTCACTGATTAGAGAGCCTCTTCCTGGCCCGGTTGTAGAACATTTTTGTTCAGTCTGGCACTCACAACACTCAGTGTTTAGACTGAGCACCCCCCCACGATTAAGGAAGGATAAATTCAATTACTGCCTTGTTTAAATGCTATATAATTTTCGTTATAGTCGCTTGCAAGTTACTTAAATTTGTAATTAAGTTAGTTTTATATCGTCGCAAGAAGCAGTAACATCGGAAAGTAGTTAATGGTGTGTTTCCAAAGCACCCAGCCTCCCTCTTCATGTCACCAAACCCCAGAAGGGTATCATCTGACAGGCACTTTAAAAACTCTCAGGTTAGGTTCCAGCATCGGCAAGAACCACACAAACTGCGTGGGCGTCCTCAAGTCCTACCGGCGTCCATGACAGTAGCCCAAAGGCTGCCGTTTTGATGCTATTTCTTGGATACACAAACATTCAGTATTTTTAAGAACCCCAGTATCGTCTTTTTGCCCATTTTGGAATGGATGATACTGGTACGGTCTGGCTTTTACATCTTCATTCATCCCTGGGCAAAGACATGCGTGGAGAAAGATGAATGGAGCAAATAAAATTGGAGGTTTGCATAATGTCGTGTTATCTAAATTGCAAACAAAGGCTTTGGTGAAAAACTGATAACCCGAAGCTCCCTTCCTTATTATCTCTGGCTTTTGCACCGAGTCGTGCCGCTTGAAAACATAATTGTATGATTCAGTTGAGGGAACATCCTAGGGGCAAAGTACACTGGTATTTAAACGAGCTGTCTGGCGAAGTCATCTTGTCATCGTGCCAGTCATCATGCCAGCCATCTTGGAACTGAAAAAAGCGGGCAAATTGTAAAAGAAGGGGTAGGGGAGGTAAAAAACCAAGCTCTGTTTTGTTTAAAAGATTCTGCTAGATGTTTGTTGGGAGTGCAGGACACGTGCTCGCTGAAGGACCTTCTGCATCATTCTGTGGTGAGCATGAACCCCTTGAACAAATTTGTATCAGAAGTGGTCAGATAGGACATGGCAGTGTTAGTTAGAATATGATGAAAATCAGTCAAAACAGGCACAGAATATAGAAAAAAGAGAACAGGTTATGGAGTTTATAAAACAAAGTTTATGTGCATATTTTTAAACAAATCTGCAATTTTAATTGCTGGTTTAATCGGGGTTCTGCTGGCAGAAGGCTACACTGAGCAGCAGGTTGTTTCCATGTTCAAAATCTCTTAGACAGCAGTAAACAAGAATGAGGTGAAGCAGGAGACACTGGGAACGACCAGAAACCAGGCAAAGGGTAGAAGCGACTAATGCCAAAGATGATCGCTAATTCATCTAACAGTTTCTCATGAATCGTAGGATGACATCAAAAAGAAAGGGAAACATTAAGTGCAGGTGTGAAGGGTCCTGCTAAGACAGCTCATATCAGGCTCCTAAAAGCAGGACTGAAGTCCCATAAAGCAAAGAAGAAGCCCTTCATTAATGGGAAACAGAGAAGAACCAGGCTGCAGTTTGCAAAAGAATACATACATTATTCACAGAAGCACACCCATAAATTGAGAAATGAGTGAATTGAGAACAAAAATTGTGCTGAGGTCTCTTAATTTTTTCCATGGTTGTATACAGTATATAAAACTTTTAGGTCCAACTTTTAGACTAAACTGAGAAATAATTTGGAATAGAGAAGACTCAAGGATGGTACTTTGGTGAACACCAAAGATTCACTAATTAGTGAATTTTGGGTTCTTCTCTCTGTTAGCAGTAGAATTCCTCAAATCAAATGCCATCCAGTGTATTTTGCTTCCTAAAACTTTGTTAGCAATACGGTGTCATGGTTTCCCCTGTGGTTTCTGTTTGTGTTCCAGAGCAAAGAAGAAGAACAAGCCCTTGAACCTGAAGATTCAGAGCACAGTGGGGAGCTGCGAGAACATCCCCTCGCAGCGCTCGCCCCTCCACACCGAGCGCACGCTTCGCTCCTTCTTCTTCCCCTCCTTCCTCCCGTCTACTCCTCCCGTTCACAGTGACACCACTTTCTCTGCAAGTGAGTGCAAAATTGTGATCAGATGCCTGCAATTATTTATAGACATCGGGTGCATTCTAAATCAGTCGCACTCCGGAGTTGGTGCCAGCTCGCGAGTGGGGCTTGTGAGACACCAGAACCCTAAACCCACATCTGTAACCCCATGCATGTGATGGTAACATCTCTCGGGCCCCTCGTACCTCCTCAGCTGTGATGATGTCCTCCGGCGCCCCCTGGTGGTACAGGCGAAATGCGGTTCATGATACCCGCCACTGCCGAGGCCTGGAGACATGCGGGTGCATAAATGCTTCCTCACTTGCCGGTGCCCTGGAAGCCATAAATGTCTCGTTGGCCTAGAGTTAGAGCCAAACGGTGTGACTCGGAATGCCTGAGGGAATGTTGAAAAGCAAGATGAAATATTGGGTGCAGATGGAAGCTTTAAATGGCCCATGGCTCTGACTAATAGAGCCTAATTCAGCGGCCTGCCTTTACCTTGTTCTCGGAATGTGTATGGTAACTGCTTGTATCCTGCTCACGCTCCCCTAGTAGTCATTCCGGAAGCTGGTAGCACATGGTTCATTGAATCTGTCATGAATCTGGGATGACACATTTGGGTGTGTGGCTGCGTGCCTCTGTGTGCCTTTCTGAATGACTCTGTGTGTATGTGTGTGTGACTCTCTATTGGTTACTTTCTGTGCCCTTTGTGGTAGTGTGTTTTTCTTTGTTTTGCTGAGTTAGTGGTTCCCTGTGCCGTTTGAGGTTGTGTATGTGCATGTATTGTTTTGAGTGTTTCTCCTATGGGTGTGTTTGTGATTTTCTGTTAGTATTTACGGCTTTGTGTATTCCGAAATGTGCTTGTGTTTAAACAAGCAGCTTAGTTATACCATGATACGCGTAAATGGGTAGAAACGTAGAAACATACTTGGAAAAAAAGCAATCAAATTGTACATAATATTGCCTTAGTCTCCTCTGTTTATTTCTTTCTCTGTTTTAAATGTTTTTCTCATTGTAGTCTAACTGTTTATTATCCTCACAGTGAAAAATATTTGGGGGGGCAGCGGAGGATTCTCCCTGGTCTTTAATCATTAGTCATTAACCACGTGTGAACATCCATAGCTCTGGAGCATTTTCATTTTGCCCTTCTCCAGTTAAGGAAAGACTGAAAACTAGTGTATACACATGTAAATGCAAATTATTATTCACTAGGCTTAGTAGTTTATAAAACAAAAGACTCAAGAACAGTTAATTATACTTCAATGATTATGCTGAAAGGGGATTCTGCATGGAATGTGTGTGATGGTGACTTTACTGTACATTTATATTTTTACTGCAATAGGAACCTATCCATTGAAGTAGCACCTCAGATTGAGAAAGACCGATGAGAGTTCTAGGAAGTTCTAAATGTAATCACTGAAGTCAGCTGACGGCAAGGCGGAAATAGCTGCTGGGCATTACGTGTATCTTTCGTGTAAAATTAGATCATCATTTCAGAGTTCTTATGGTTTTGGATGGCAGGGTTCCTCCAGAGTTGTATTTTTGGGACACCAGGCTAGTTTGGACCAGGAAAACAGTGATTAGGATGAGGCCTCGTCTTCCATAAGGAGCCAAATAATCTTATTGGGTTGCACCAGCGTCGATAATGGCATTATCCAGCTGCAGGAGCCCTGTGCCCAGGGTCCTGCCGAGAGACAAAGCCATATTTACCGGCCTCATTTGTCTCATTGCGTCTTGTAATTTATCTCCACTCTGTCTGCTCATGGAAAACATCAACACTCTTAATATTTTGAGCTCTTTATTGCTTTTTTTCCACCAGCTTGTAATACTGACTTACTGAGGTCTAATGACACTTAATGAACACAGAAGCTTGGGAGGAAAGCACAGGCGGAGTCCGAGTGTTGCAGGAGCCCTTTTCTGCGTTACGGATTCCATCTGGCCTGTTGCATGCTGGGTATTCCTGCCAGGCGAGAAGTAGTACTTTGTTAGCGGCCCTTGGAATGACACCCGTCTTCCCCCGTCTGCTGTGTCATATTTGGGAACAAGGACGTGCCATGTAGCTGGATATTTATAACTACTGTATGTTATTGTTACTCTCTATGAGTAACAAAAACAGCTTTGTTTGAATCAAGATATGAATTAATAATCTTTTACTTGTCTTTTTAAACTTGCATTCTTTGAAGTCAAACTTTGTGAGTGCTTAGAATCTGCTTGGTTTCAAATTGCAAGTAGTGTCCTGTAAAACCTAGCATATCGCTGTTTTGGTTCATTGGGACGGCGCCAGGAGAGGCTGCCCCGAGCACCGAGGCCAAACACCCCCGATTCAAATGGCTCTGAAGAAGATTGCTGCTATCACCTGTCAGCAAATGACACTCGGCATCAGAGCATTACGGTGTCAAAAATGTATCCAACATGTGAATCCGTCTAGCACCATCTTCCAAAATGACTGTATATGGAAAACATTTTTCAGTTTGGAAACACTTCGAGATCTTCAATGGATGTTGCGTTGTTGTTGTTGTAAAAAAGAAAAAACCTCAATACTTCTTCTTCCCACTGTCATACTGTAATTTAAAGATCAGTGTTGACACACCACAATGAAATGGGTCTTCTGCATTTAACCCATATTTCACATTGTGACATAGCAGGGGGCAGCTAATTCAGCGCCTGGGGAGCAGTACCTTGCTCAGGGTACCTCAGTGGTGCCTTGCTGGTTGAGGATTCAAACCAGCAATCTTTAAATTACAAGTGTGCTTCCCTAACCATTAAGCCACCACTGCCTCTTGTATATAACAACATCGGCACTCCACAAACAGGGCCTCAGCAAACACTTAACAGGCCATAACTGCTCTTTATGGAGATAATGAGCTCAATCGTGGAGCTTCCAAGGAACGTGGCCTTTCTGTTGCCACTGTTGCTCTGCTCACATTGGAAACTCGAACACAGGTGACGTCCTTCAGGCCGTGACGACCCACAGATATGCAAGATGCATATCCCTTAATACCTGTCCTTAATTTATTTTGTCTGCTGGCAGGCAGGTTTTTTCTGTATAGTTAAAGGAGATTAACTGAACTCCGTTAACCTCTAGAACCAATAAATAAAAGTCCAGAGAGTTCGGGAGAGATGATTTGGTTTGTCGGTTGTAATAAGATAGAAGTGGCACATTTCACATGTGCTACTGTAGATCTCTCTACAGTACTGCATGTCCTGGTGCAAAAGGATAAGAACAAAAAAGACATTTTTATTTGCTTAGAACAGTGTTTCTATAAAGGAATCTGTGTTTCCTTTCGGTCAAGGTGATTATACACATTTACCCCGGGACCGGAACTATAAACATTTAATTACACTATATTCATTTTGATTTTGAAATAAAATGCACTTTTTACCTTCGGCATTTCATGGAGAAGCTTTTTTGTTTGAATAATTAGCGTCCTCATCCATATGTCCCAGACTTCAGCAAAGGTGAACGCTACAGCCCAGTAACACATTTGAATCCCGAAGCTCACAGCGTGAGGTGACAGTCCTGCCCACAGAGGCGACATTCCCGCACTGATAAAGCTGTTTCTAAATAAAGCAGCATCTGCGGCAGAATCTGTTTTCATTAATTATGTTTTTTTTTCTTTCGAGTAGATTAATATGAACCTTAGGGATTACACTGTAAATGTCGTGTAATTCCCCGGTATTGCTTTAGAGTGCGAATTTGCAAATTAAAAGGAGGGACCCCTGAAAACCAGACGTGGTTTTTCTGGAACATCTCCCAAGATGGTGCCACATTTCATGGCCTCGTCAACCGGTTTTGCGGTTTGTTTTTTGCGATTACTATGATATTTGCTGTTCTCCTTCATCTGGTTCTGTTTCTGTTTTTTATCTCGTTTGATTGCATTTTGTTTGCTCTTGTTTCATTTGGTTATTCATCGTTGATGACGCATCTCACACAGTGGGAGCAAAAACCGAGGCCGATCCCGTTGGAGGTTAGGTGCTGAAGAAACGGGGGGGGGGGGGGGAGTTATGGTGAGGGAGAGAGAAGGAATGACTGCAAGCCCCACCTGTGGTCTGTGAAAGCACTTCCCAATAAGCTCTTGCCCTTGGTAAGAAGCCAAACAGAATGCCAGTGTAATTTTCATGCAGCGTCTTTACTGCAAAGGAACACACCGGACTTCAGCATTGTACTGGAGGGCTTCCAGCTGGTGCACACCAACGAAAGTGAAAAAAGAGTGAAAGGAGGTGGGATGATAATCTTCATTAACCCTGAGTGGTATAACCTTGAGCATGCGAAAGAACGAATCAAACTGCTGGCTATGAGCCTCAGGTCCCAGGATCTCTGCTCAAGTGAAGGATGCATATATTTGTGCTTCCCTCCCTCCCCTTGGGAGGTCAGACCACGGTCTTGTACACCTGGTGCTGTTTAACGGCAGCCTTTTACCATCAACTCTGAGAGTTTGGCCAGAAGACACAACAGAAGCTCTGCAGAATTGCTTGGAGAGGACCTTTTGGGCTCTATTGTGAAAAATTCAGCAGGCTTCTCTCACTGCATCACTCACTGTAACATTTTTTGTGGACATAATTATGTCTGGAAAACTTTCCAACTAATGAGCCCGAGATCAGAGGGGATATTAAAACACACTTTGGAAGGAAAAGGAATGCTTTCCTGTTCCTGACGGGGGTTCGAGAGGAGGTCAGGACTGTGGAGATGGAACTGAAGAATACAAAGAGAGGACTGAATGGAAGGCGGAGAATTTCAGCCTGAAGGAGGCCATGGAAAGGACTGAGGATGATCACTGCATACAGTGAGGCAGATGGCTATAGTGAAATTAGGAACCATCAGGGGCGAGACAAGTTATATGGCTTCATTTGCAGGTTTCACACATACTTCCTCAGCCCAGTGGGGTGGCTTCATTGACTCACACCTGTCTTGGTCAACCCTTCCATGTACCTTGATTCTCCCCTGTCAGCCTACAGTGCCTCTGCCTTTTCCCATGACTGTCTGTCTTTTCCACTTAGGTTGGCTGGCTACATATGACTAAAGCAAGCAGGCCTAATTGCATTAGCCCTAAAGTGATACATCCATCCATCCATTTTCCAAACCGCTTATCCTACTGGGTCGCGGGGGGTCCGGAGCCTATCCCGGAAGCAATGGGCACGAGGCAGGGAACAACCCAGGATGGGGGGCCAGCCCATCGCAGGGCACACTCACACACCATTCACTCACACATGCACACCTACGGTCAATTTAGCAACTCCAATTAGCCTCAGCATGTCTTTGGACTGTGGGGGGAAACTGGAGTACCCAGAGGAAACCCCACGACGACATGGGGAGAACATGCTAACTCCACACACATGTAACCCAGGTGGAGACTCGAACCCGGGTCCCAGAGGTGTGAGGCAACAGTGCTAACCACTGCACCACCCCTAAAGTGATACAAGCCTGTGCATTTTATTTGGAAGAGCTTCCACAGTACAGGATTAACATTTCAGTCTCAATACAAAAGACACCTGTTTCTGGAAAACCTCACACATGTTCCTTGTGCCCCAAAAAGGATAATTTTGTGCTCCTAATGTCTATATACCACTGGAATACAATCCCGTATAAAGGAGCTGTTTGAAAGCCAGATGCTGCAGCATCTCACGCTACTCATGAAGGACTTGCTAAACCCACAATTGTCTGCATGCATATTAGTATGGAAGATGTTGTTCTGTACCTGCTTCACATTCCCTGGACAAGTCAGCTAACATTGTCATAGGAATTCACGTTGTCTTCCTTGGCTTTAACACCCTCCAGCTTTCCCGGGTGGGGAGACACTTAAGCAGATACGAGTTGAGGATGCCATGGCGGCCCATATTAGAGAATTCCTCACCAAAAGGCCAGATTCATCTGCATAACTGTTTGAGTAAGACGTGGAGGTCAAAAATCTTGTGAAAAGATTTATTGGGTGATATTAGAATTATCACTTGATGCTCAACGTCTGAAAGGGAGAAGGACTGGTTGTAGACTTCAGATGGAAAAGGAAGATACCGGCCACTGTCACTATCTAAGGGGACTGTAGAAATGGTTTTGTCAATGACAAGCAGGGCTGACATGACAACGTGCAGCATGGTGGGAGTCTAAAAGAAAGCGAAGAGTACGTTGTTTTTCTAGAGGAGAATAAATTCCTCTGGGGGGTGCAGAAAAATGCTACACTTTTTACCAGTCCATCATCATGCATCATGCATCATGCTCTTCTCTGTTATTTTCTGAGGGATAATGACAGGCGTGACAGACGCTGGTTAGCTGAACAAACTTTTTAGGGCAAAAAAGTTTTTGTTTTTTTTTTTTCATCCGGAAGCTTATAAGACTGTGTTTGATTGACTTCTTGGAAGCGGTGGGAAGAATGGTGTCCAAACTTCATTTTGAATAATGAGATCCATTCTCTCAACAGAGAGCTGGTAAGACTGTCAGCCAGTGTCTCCTGCCTGAGATGCACAGCTGAGCACTTGAGATGCTCCTTGTCACCTACTACTAATTGTCCAATGCTTTTAGCCTCCTCGTGTCTATTCCCACCCAATCCGGAGGACACAAATTCAGCCTCCTTTGACCCATCGCTGGACTAAATAATGCACTTTCCATGTTTAAGCAAGCTTCTACCTCACTTGTGCCATACTCAACTCTCAACAGCACTACTGTGTGTTAGCTATTCGTTCATTTGTGTTTGTTTAAGTTATCTTACTTATAAAAGTATTAACAACCAATGTAGCTGTTGCTGTGGCAGGTAAACTCCCGATGGTGTCTGCTCCTTTCAATGAGCGTATTATGGCACTCAGGCTAAGGCACTCATTGGGTGTCTAGTCTATTGTCTCATTATATGCTCTGACTGCAGTGAGTGATGCCTTGACGAGAGAAACGTTTTTTTCTCAACTTCGCTCGGTGGTTGACGGGTGCCCAAAGAGTGACACTCCTCCGGTCATGGGTGACTTCAGTGTGACCACAGACACTGACAGGGCTGGCTATGAGGACTGTGTTGGTCCCCATGGGTCTGGCATCTGTAGTGAAAATGGCTCCATGTTCCTTGACTTTACAAAAGATCAGGGGCTGCGAGTCATTGGATCCTTGTTCCAACACCCTGAGCCGCATGATTGATCTCGGTAGAACTGTGATCTGGTGTTGTGGCGAAGGAGATCCATCACATCCTCGTGGACAGACACTGGAGGCTCCTACAGAACTGCAGGGTATACAGAAGTACCCAGTTTGTGAATTCTGTCCACAGACTTGCTGTTACTAATCTGAAGATTCAGCTTAGATCCAATTACCAGTTACCACTTAAGAGAATGAGGCTGAACCTGGCCAGACTCCAAGATCAAGCTGTTTCTAATGAGCTTGCATTAGGGCTGCATGATTCTGAATAAAAAGTGAATCACAATTCTTTTCCTTAGAATTGAGATTACAATTCTCTGTAACAATTTTTCTTTCTTAAATTTAAACGTTTATTGCACTTATTAAACTGCAAAAGGAAACACACCAAAACATGACTGTGCTGAAAATATGATAGATCCAAGACCTGCATATCAACTTCTGACAACAAAAAGGAACTTTGGGTACTTTGAGTAGAACTTGAAACGCTTTCTTTGTTGAATTGTTATGCAAATAGCCTGTCTCTGAAAAACAATACAACCACAGTCTTGAAAACAGTTGCGAACTCAGAAAACAACAATAAAAGAGGTACAAAATAATAATGGATTCGTGGGGGGCGGCATGGTGGTGCAGTGGTTAGCACTGTTGCCTCACACCTCTGGAACCCGGGTTTGAGTCTCCGCCTGGGTCACATGTGTGTGGAGTTTGCATGTTCTCCCCATGTCATCGTGGGGTTTCCTCCGGGTACTCCGGTTTCCACCCGCAGTCCAAAAACATGCTGAGGCTAATTGGAGTTACTAAATTGCCCGTAGAAGTGCATGTGTGAGTGAATGGTGTGTGAGTGTGCCCTGCGATGGGCTGGCCCCCCATCCTGGGTTGTTCCCTGCCTTGTGCCCATTGCTTCTGGGATAGGCTCCGGACCCCCCGCGACCCAGTAGGATAAGCGGTTTGGAAAATGGATGGATGGATGGATTCTTTTCCTATGTTTTAGTGAAACTTTATCTCCCTGTGCTATGATGTCCGTGTACAGAATTGAAAGTAAGAAAAAGCCTGATCTTAATCTAGCTGACTGGTGAAGTAAGTATTGCACACACACGACATGCGATGTTGGTATTAATATTGTGCATCATCCAGCCCTATAATATACAGCCATGTTTCGAAAGCAATACAAAATACCCGCCTCTCGCTGTGATGTCATTCAGTGCCAGTACCGGCTTTTACACCAGTGAAAAACCAGCACTTTGAAGCAATGTACGTTTGGTGCTGTCATGAAGTACCAAAAGTAAGGTACCTGATACAGTGGAAAGAGAATGCAGAATTATCGGATGCTTGACTCTCTTTGGGGAAAAGTAGGACCACTTGTTTTGATCCGGCTGATGTGATACCATGCAGAAGAACCATTGTAATTTAGAAAGGAGATTGCTTAGAGATGTGAATCAAGATTTTTATGATTAATTGTGCAGCCCTAACTTGCATGCAGCTTGTATGAGGAACTTGCACACTCGGGTGCGACTGCCAATTCTAATGTGAAGTAGTAGACCTTCCATGACAAGACTCTGAAGGTTGCTGAGGGTTGCATTGGTGTTGTCGGTGTTCCCAGAAGGAGTTGTTTCATCTCGCAGGGCACCTTGGATATTAGAGGAATCGCAGCGTGCAGCTTGATGGCAACTCCAGTCTTTACCAGGAACTGAAAAGGACAGCTGTGAGGGCCCTGAGGGCAGATAAAGATGAGTGTTAAAGGAAACTGTGAGCAAGTAATACACCATCTAAGGTCTTGCGACCCGCGTCCTGCTTTCAGAGGGATCTAAGCATTATGCAGTATCCCTCGGAAAGTCACGGTCAGGGCAGGTGATGGATGGTCCTTATGGATGACAATGCAGCTCTGCTGGTTTGACTTTGTGTTGAACGAGCGGTTGCTCTGGGAATCTCGAATGAAGCACATTGCCTGCATTGTGAGGGAGCATCAGTTATGGCACTATGGCCATGTGGAGTGATTCCCAGAGGGTGATCCAGGTTGCGGGATTCTCATTGCTGAGGACCTGGGCGGGTGGACCCGACCAGGGGGACACCCATGTAACACCTGCCTGTGGCAGATAGATGGGCATTTCCGGGGGGGTGGGCATGGACCTCATGTCGGCCTAGGGGGTTGCCAACTGGGATCCGGAGGTGATTCTTCATGTAGTGGGTACAGCAATGCTCTGTACCAGTGAACAGTGAACCTGACCTGACCTGACCTGTAAGTTCATCAGCAGTTATTAAACTCCAACATGTAGTTTTTCTTTCATTTTAATACAGCATCGAATGCAGTAAGAGTAATTGTGATATACAGCTGATTAATGAGTGACTGAGGAATATTTTCATTCCAAAAGATGTTTACCCGTTATCATTTTCATATGGGAAATTAGTGTCCATTAAAGACGATGAGGCTGAGCTTATTTGTTGCTAATTAGTGGAGGAAATTGGACAAAGGGGTATGAAAAAATATGCAGGTACTTAATTTTTTTTTGCAGTGTTGTCTGTTCCCATGCTATGAAGCCACTGGTGCTGTCTCACTGAGGTTTAAAGTGGTGAACAGTTGTCATAGAAACAGAACATACAATTGCACTGTGTCTAATATCGATTTTTTTTTTTTTACAATTTGAAAAAGCTGTTGGTTATTAAATTTTAACCCTATCATGTGCCAAACTGAAGCAAGTGTATATAAGATAAAATATTGTACATTCATCAAAGGGCACATACCCCATAGACAAATCTGATTTGTGCACTTATTGTATTATAATTATCAGCTATCCCCTAGAAATGTATTAGGGATGTGGTTGACTTTTTGAGCTTGATGGATTGTATGTAAGCTGATTTATGCGAGTTATACGAACACTACAGCTTAATTGTATCGATGCCAAGGATCAGTAACAAGGCAGGTCAGTTCAGGTCTTTGAGAACAACAAGGTTCTATACAGTATAATCAGCGACAGTATTATTGATGGGCTGGAAATGCATTACACTTAAATGATAATATCACATTTGAGGAGGCCAAATATTGCCATTTGTCGTTGGGTTCTTGTTAGTCAAGGCCAGAAGGCCCATGTTCTCAGAGGTTCCTGAGGTGCATTCTTAGATCTCTGTCTGTTGTGTTGTCCAAACCGCACTGCCCCAGAGCTGTAATCCCAAGTTTACCTTCTCTCTTCCGCTTGTTTTCCAGTTAGCAGCTGGTCAGCAGCTCTCAAATTAAGGAAGCCAGTAATTAGATGGGGAAGGAAACTGAATCAGAATGGAGGGGGGAGGTGATTAGTTAGACAACAATGCCTACTGCTTTCTGGAGAACCCCGGGGCTTTTGAGGCACATTTATGTTCCCTTAGAGATGTAAAATTCCCTTTGCAGAATGTATGAGGCTGATATGTCCTCTCAGGAAGCACAACTTCTGTGGGAAGGAACCTAAACTCTCCGACCGGTTGGCTTATGCGTGTCTCTGGCAAGTTAGACTGACAGTAATCCCATGGCATCTGTCTTATTATTAGATTAGTTACTGACTTCAGAGCTTCCCTTCCCCCTCCCTTTAATTGCCACTCTCATCCACTAAGTTCGAGGACAGCAATGGCGCCACAATGATGTCATGCCAAACATTTACGCAGTACCCACTTGCCGAAGATGAGATGTCGTTATGTTTTGCTGGTGGCTTTGGGGTTGAGTGAATGTTTTGGTATCACGATGCAAGCAGTGTTGACCTTAGAATCCATGGGAGATCTTTGGACCACGGCATGCCATTGCTGGAAGGTGTCTGCATATCTTCGCTTGCAAGTTGAGAAGTCCTTTTTGGTTTCTCCTCACACTCCTCCACTTGCATGGGTGTGATAGAATCCCACTCATTAGAGTTTGTAGTTTGGAGTCAGAATGGTTCTCGATCCATTTCATGGTCCCCAATTCAAATCTGCCACAGTTAGCCACCAAAATTCTTTCCAAAAGCGTCACAGGGCTGTGATGACCATCAGTTCCACTAAGTGTATGATTATGGCTTTCGGCGAACACTTCTTGGGGAAGGTAGCCAAGGGCCTGACAGTGTGATTACTTCTTGTGTGGTCCCAGACCTCTTTGTCTTAGTGTTTATTTTCATTCGGCACCTCTATTATTTGTTGACATACTATAGATTATTGCCTCCAGTCTATCTGGAACCTACGTGTAAGAGCATAATGTGATTCTTCACTTGCGTAAAATCTAAAAGTGACTTCTATTATTCCTGCATCTGGATTCATCTGGCTGCTCTTGGATTTCAACATCTGTGACAGCCTATTGTGTCAAGTCAGAAGGCTGAGGACTTTTTCTGCCTGACACAATGAATTGTCTCGCTTGAGACTCTGTGGCCATGTTGACAAGTCCCAGCATCTCCGGTGCATAAATCTGCCCATCACAGTCTGTGGCTATTGTCGTAGTAACAATATGCTGGGAATGTGGGCACGGTTCCCAGCAGGTCCAGAGCATCCAGCCCTCGAGGAGGAGATTTGGGTCTTCCCTGAGGTGGGTCACCACCGTTCCTGGGTAACCATGGGGGAACGGAGGGTGTCCAAGGGGAAGCAAAAACACCTCCAGAAAATGTAGCCCTCACACTTTCACATAGGTAAACAAAACATTCTTTTACTGGCATGATAAGTGGGTGGATGGTAGCCAGTGAAACTACAGGAATGATTTCTACAAGAAATGATGATAGATGGCTCCTTGGGGTCCAGTAAGGTTATTTTCTCCAAGATGATGCTACGAATTGAAAGGGCAATGGGTCATACCCACCTACAGTAGATGTGGGTATGTAGGGCCTGGTTTTAGTGGCCTGGCCGTAGGAATTCCATCCACCTTGCCAAATGTTAGCAGCTTCTGCTTCTTAAATGTGCCAGATGAGCTTAAATGTTGTTCAAGCAGATCTCAAGTTCACACACAGATGGCTGAACATCTCAGCAACAGGTCACTATGAGATCAAATCAAACTTTTTCAAATTGGTTCAACTACCTGTAAAGAGTAGCGTCAAATGGCAGTGACAGAAATGGGTGTGCTGTTTGTTTGAAAGGCTACAACAGCCACGTTAGCGAACGATTCTCCATGGTGTATCGATTCAGATTGCACACTTGCATTTCAGGATTACCAAAAGGTGAGACAAAGATATTTCAGGTTAAATTTATGGCAATCATTGCACCAAAATCTCTATGGACCTGACAAGCCCATTGTAAAAGTGTCTTGTGAGAAGATATATAATTTTGCTCAGTAATATGTTTCTTATTCCTTCGTATTTTGCTATAAAAATCAAAGTAATTGATAGCTTGATAAATGATTATCTGGAATAAATGTCCGTTTGAAGCTAACTAGGCAAGGAATTCAAAATTGGATTAATATTTTAGGTTTTATTAGGTTATCTACATTTGAGCAATGATGCCAAAATTCTGATTGCATTAATTCTCTGCAATTACATTGAATTAAATGAAATGGAAGGGTCCTGTGTGTGGTTTGTGATTGCTTTCTGATTCTTATTATGATATATATATATATATATATATATATATATATATATATATATATATATATATATATATATATATATATATATATTTGGTTTTGATGAAACTCTAATTTTAAGTATGAGAGTGTACCACCAGCAAGATAAAGCGTTAACTTAATATGTATTTTTTTTACATTTTTATGTATTGGTTTATATCAGTTCATGTGATATATGGAGTATATAAAAATGGTCTGTGTTTATTTATCATCCAAATATAGTTAAGAAATATAAATATTGTAATGTAGTAAGTTTATGTACCGGCATTTGCGGGTCATACATGTCGATAATTTGGTGCCTCTTAAATAATGTGTGCTTTTATCGATTGAACTGAAGGTTGCTGTGGCCTCTGATGAGGATTACAGTGACTATTAAGGCTATATAGGGGCTGAAATGTCACAGGGCATAAAGTCATGCTGTGAATTACATTGTCGACATTCGCTGCCATATTCTCCCGACTTCATCTACAGGTGGTGATTTTGCCTGTTAGTCACATTGCTAATGATCCTTGTTATTCTGCTTCTCTCTCTCTCTCTCTCTCTCTCTCTCCACTACACATCTGTCCTGACAGACACCCTCTCAGTGCCTCGTTGGTCCCCTCAGATCCCCCGTCGAGATCTGGGAAACTCGATAAAACACAGGTAACATCACGTTGCCTCTTTGGCAAGGGGGGGGGGGGGGCTTTTCACTTCCTCTACAGCAAAATGTCAAGCCAATTAAAAGGGGTAGACTTTTAGATCTCATCTCCATTTTTGGCTCTCATCTGAGATACTGATGGCCGTAAATACCACTCACTTAATGACTTATCGGCAAAATGAGAATCATGGCAGCTCTGCACTGCGTGTGGCTGTTGAAGCTAATGTTGCGCTGTGGGGAAAGCTGGCCTTGTCAACACACATTAATGCAGGTACACACAGAGCTTTGTATAATCCATACATGATTCATATCTAAGATTAAAATGTGTTATTATAGTCATTGTATTTTTGTAGTATTATGTATTGTATGGGAATTTAACACCCAGGAGATATTTAGAAAGTAGTACAATTCTTCTTTGATGTAATAATTCAGAACCTTGTTTATATTCTGATGGCTTAGTTTACAGTGCCTATTGACTGACCCCTTTTTGAAAGATGCTGGAGGCTTAATTCATGGTGGGGTTTCGATGTATGTCTTGTTTGGTGTCCACGGCAGGGTAGATCGTAGGTCAGCCAGCATGCTGATTTCTGTCTCGCTTTAAGTTTCAGCGTGTATGCGACCAAAGCGTCTATCTCCCCGCGTAGGAGAGGGTGGCATTAAATTGTGTTAGCACCGAGATGAGGTGAAATGGCATGCCTAATGAAGATATTTGGGTTCTGTCAAACAACATTAGTCATAATCCATTACCTGCTGGCCTCGTCTCCAGCTTCGGTAGGTAAAGGTAAATAAATCGAAGACTTCTGGAAGCACTTGTGTACTCTTCAGCTAAAGGGCTGGACTGTGTTTGTGTGAATTTTGCCCATTGCAGGGGAATGTACATTGCGGTGTCTACAGCAATCCTTATTGGTTATAACCTCAATTTAATTTTCACTGTGTTGATGTAGCAATTCTTTTGCCATTTAGTACCTTTCAGGCTATGGCAACAGCTAAGAATTCTGGGCAGAAATAAAGTGAGGCAGCCATCATCTAGAAGGCTACATAAAATATCGTCAAAATGTATAGGCACTTCTGTTTTTCACAGTTACTTTTACAGTTTGATCCTTTGTGCAATTGTTTATTAATATAAGGTATTTTCAAATGGCTACAGACAATAGTATCTCTCTCTTTTAATCAGATTGTGAAAAATTCCAAGTGTCTTGAATGAATGAATCCCATTGTAACTAAATAAAACAACCTTTTATTGTCTTTTTTGACAGATTTTCAACCAAGTACTGGATGTCTCAAACATGCATAGTGTGTGGAAAAGGAATGTTGTTTGGACTTAAGTGTAAAAACTGCAAGTAAGTAATATGACATTGAAATACTCACTGGAAAACCCCACTTGTCACCTCTTCATTGTCGTGGCCAAGCCCAACATTGTCATATATACAAGGCAATGGTTTAGTCTTCATGGAAGAACTCAGATGGTTCTGTCACTGGTATTTTTTGCTTCACCTGTCAAATAGTATGATGATATACATGATGGAAAATGTAGTGAACTGTAAGCCTTCAACCGCATCTCAAAGGCCTCTCAACACGAAAAAGATCACGATGGGTTTGAACAATGCCGAACAGGTTACATCACAAACTAACGGAGACTAGAAACAAGCATGGGGGAACGTAGGGGACTCATCTGGATGCTAAGTGAGGGTTACACTGAGGAACATCTAACACCTTCAACACAGCAACACTCATGAAACACATGCAACATATATAGTAGCCGACAAGGGAAGAGAGAACAGGCAGGGATTTATATATACCAATAATGAGTTCTAAGCAGGGGACAAATATGGAACATTAAATGTCTTATGAACTAAGAACTCAAAAATCAGGAGACACGAGGGACACAGGACATAGATACAAGACGGGGCACAGGCACGCTAGACCAGGAACAAAGACATTAAACACAAGGACCACAATGGAATACATAAACATGAAACTCAAAAACTCACAATGGTTTGGGATGCATGGTTCTTAGCCACCTCCTCAGCCCATTCAGCCATGTATCTGCCCATGGAAGAAGGGTAATTGTGAGGACTGTGAATGATGAATAAACCTTAGGAAACACAAGGGATAGAATGGGATGACCAGTGACACCCTCTGGTCAAACAGGGAACTGACGTACAGAAATGTCAGACAGAATGGGATAAGACAGGGACCGATCCGACAGTAAATTGCGTAGGTTCTGATATTTATCTGGAAACTGATCACTTTGGATTGCCCCCCTCGATCTATAGTATCATGGCAATAAACTATTTCCCATACAATAATATTTCTCACATTATTCGTTCAGAAACAAAGATAGATATACTAATAAATAGTAACTGATACATTATTGGAAGTTGTCTTTATGCCTCCCTCAACTTGCTCTTTGTAGAGTAAGCTGTCTGTGAAGGGCAGCTACCTGCTGGAATATATGATATCCTAATTAAATAGCCCTTGCTACTGAAGTGGCATGTTGAGATGCATGTAAAACTTATTCATGGAAAAAGACTTTACTTTGCAAAGGTCTTCTTTTAAATGCTTTTCATCAGATCAATTAGCAAAAGAGGAGGAGTAATTAAATAGGAAAGCAGAAAATCTGGAACCTTGATAGTTCAGAAAATTATAGATTATAGCTACAATTATCCTTTAATATTTAATTTCCCAATGTACCGATCCCCACGGATACAGGGGTTAACATCATCTTTTGTTTTTCATCTTTTGGATTCAGTGACATTTTTATATAATTTGAAGGTTAAAATTCATAATAAGCACATCTGAAAAGCCCATTATATAGCTTTAATCATCAATATAACATATCTGAATAAATGGTTTAGTCTGCCAATTTTACTGAGTGCATTTGACAAAAGACAATTAATTTTCTTTGTGTCACGCTGAACCGATTATGCTTATATTTATTTTGTGTAATTTCCCAAGTTTTGAATGTCGCGGAGTGTTTTGAAAATTAATACTACACAGCTGTTGGAATGTAGTTGTAAAAGGAAATTTGTGGGCTGAATGTACAAATGCCGCTTACATCAAAACATACATTATAATTTACAATAATTATAATATGCCTGCATCTAGTCTTGTTTTGTCTCAATGCCAACAGGAGCCTACATGTTGTTTATTCAAGGTTGTAGGTTTGAACACAAATCCAGCTCTGTAGTGTATGTGGGCTTCCTGTAGGTTCCCCTGATTTCTCCCCAAAGACATGTGCCTCTGTTCAGTCAGAATCTCTGAATCTGCAAACGCCTTTTAAAGGAGCGGTATTGTCCCCAGGAGGCATGCCAGACCCCCTGAGATAGACTCCGGATTAGCACAACCATACTGAATAGCTACTGAAAATAGAGGGACAGATGTACAGATTCAGTTTTCTTTTCGATTGTTCTGCAACAATCAAACAAAATGACCACATAAAGGTCAAAGGGTCTTTCATTGTGCCACTGACATAAAATGAAAATGTAGACAGTAAGAAGTTTGGCTGTATGGGCACTTTGCATCTGTGCATTCGGCCCTTTTTTTATCCAGGCTGTTTCTATACAGTTACTTTTGTCCTGTTTTTAATGAGAAGTGTTTAGGACTGCATTTAGCATTTCGTGAAAATTCTGTGGTAATTTAACCTTCCCTTGTGCTTGTGTAGGTTGAAGTGCCACAACAAGTGCACCAAAGAAGCACCGCCTTGTCACTTACTGATCATCCACCGTGGAGGTAGGTGTTCCGGCCTCCGATTGGCTGTGGGGTCGACACAGACTGAACTGCCGCCTCAACAAGTGATGTCATTGAAGAGCTGACCATAGCAGCCGTATACAGTCTCATTGGCAAAAGAAAATACATCCTGAATCTCTGGATTGGGGGGCGTTTGGGGTCACGTACAATAGTATAGTGAATATATTTTATATTCACATTAGTTTTGCATGGTATGTGATTTAGCTGTTATTTTTTGAGAGAGGCTGTACTCGTACACACACTGTATCTCTTTCTAATGGATCAGGCCCAGGAACTTTCAGGGGGGGGCGAGACTAAAGAAATCTTAGTGTTCAGAAGGGTCATCACGTGACCTCAGCACATCCCATCGAACAGGGTACTTTCTAGAAATCATTTAGGAAAGAGTTTTGTTTGCTGATTTCACAGGTCCAAATTTAGCTGAGCTCATAGAAGGTTACAAAGAAGAAAATGCTTAATGGAATATGGCAGGAGGTATACTGGGGCAGTGAATTATGTTATTATTTTGTTCCTGTAATTAATATTCTGCTACATTGCATCAATAGAATCACAAACTCAGGCAGTTGTTTTTAGCCTGGAAAGCTCAGATACTCAACGCTTTTATTCTATAAGTCACATTCTCTTAAAAACAAGATTAATTCGGTTGTCAAAAGAATTGACTGGGTAAAAGAAAAGTGCATTTTGTGGTGTTTGAATATGATATAATCTTCGGATTAGCTTTTGTGCTACATTCATAGTTCCTGCTGAATAGTGTTTTATCATATTCTTGCATAATTCTGAGGTCACAGTGTTTGAAACGTACTTTTTCTTTACGTAGGTTTCATTGCTTACAAATGAAAGCACGTTTAGAGTTATGAATAAATCAGTTCTGATCGCAAATTTTACTGAGCCATGAGTCTTGAGGATCTTTACTGTTTTATGGATTAATTCATATCACAACATAGTTCATTTGTAAACTGATGTCATCTTCTACAAGCTCTCGAAATAGGATGCGATAGGTAGTTATTTTCATTTCAAGGTATCAGAACGTCTTGAAATGGAAATTAAGTTCATGCTGACTTTGGGAAAGCTTGTTCTCTGACCAACGTATGGTTTGTATATCAGACCGACATCTCGTGCTTCATTGTGTAAAATTCAGTACATGAAAACAGCAGTAGTTTGAGTTTACTTGGAGTTCTTCCATTTTCCGATCAGTCTTGTCTTCCCTCAGAAGTGTTCTATATAAATCTCTATCCTCTCTTTTTTTTCCTCAATAGATCACCAAGGAACGACCCAAGGTAATTCTTGATTTATGCAGGTGGACATTTCTGATTACTCTAGCATTCATTCCAAGTTTATGGTATTGAAGGCCTGCTCTGCCTTTGATGTAGTGTTTCTAACAAGTAAACTTCAAATACTTCCAGTACATAAAATCACTTTCTTTGGAAATTTTAGCCTGAGTGGTTCCATCTTGTTTTCTGCAGCTCGCTTGGTCAGGACTGAGTCTGTACCGTGCGATATCAACAACCCCCTCAGGTACACCGATTTGCACATCAGTCAGACGCTCCCCAAGACCAATAAGATCAACAAGGTGCGTTCCCTTGACATGAAATTACATGTATGACAGTCTTATCAAGATGCTCTCTCTCATCGTTGCTTGTCCGTACAGCGGAGTTGACGTCCAGTGTAACTGTATCCCTCTGTCTGTGGTAGGGAGTTTGTCCTAAAGAATGAAAAAACCGTGGAATAAACAAGTAGATCGTATCACAATACTTTGCAAAAGTTATCAGGCACTTCCTGTGGTGAACATGACAAGTAATTTATTTTGTTAAGTATTGTGTTTGTCAGTAATTGTCTTTGCAGTATGGTTTAGTTTTGAAAAGTCTTCGTTGGCTTTTATTTTATAGTGAATTTTGGAAGATAAAGACTGGGAATTGAAAGTATTTCTATAGATTGGGCATTTGAAGAGGACCGTTCAGTTGTTCTGATTATTTCGATTGCGTTTGTTTCAAAATTGGCTAAGGAGGGAAACGATAAACACAAACTCATGGAACAAAAGCTATCAAACCAAGAAGTTGTGTGCTGTCATTATCAAAGATGTGGTGGCAACTTAGACAGACATCTCTGAAACCCTGCCAGACCTATACACAGCACCAGGGGTACTGTGTTATTAAAACCAGGATCTCTGAGGAGGCTGGTAAGCATGCAGTCTTGTCTGAGACTGAGTCTCAAATTTCAAGTGTCAAGGACAATGAGTCAGAGCTGGCAACGTTACACTAGGTAGAGATTCCATATTTTGAGCATTTCTGTTGGTCAGGAGTGAAGTATTACTGATTAATCTCCATGCTTATGCTGCCCTGAAACTTTGATCCTTGGATCCTTCGTTATTGCTAAACAAGAAACAAAAAAATAATAGGTAACACTGATGCAGGAACATTGATCATATTAGCTAGAGAAGCAGATAGGAGTCAGTGCATGTTATCACATGGTCGCCGATTCATGTCATGGCAGCCTGGCAGAGTAATAGCATCATTGTATTGCATTTGAACATGACTCTTAACCCCAAAAAACTGCTTTGGGGGAGGGCTGTAAATATGGCTAACCTCCAGAGCTTTGCTCTTATTTCTGTGTCTCATAGGAGAGCAAGATGACATGTGTATCATATTTATATCATAATACCGACAATATTAAGATTGATGACGATATATGTTCATAAACATGATGCAATGTTTTATTGATGTATTTCCCAGCCATAAACAGGAGTTTTCAGTTTTGTTTGAACCTGGCAACCCTTGAATTAAAGCAGACTATAGCTGAGGACCCTCGACCACTAATAAAAGACTTAGAAGTACAGGCTGTGACATTTCTTTGTAGTCTTCTCTTCATGGGAATTGGTGACATGCTTACGTGATACAGATGGAGATTGGCTCCACTGTCAGACTACGCGGAAGTCTCTGTAACAAAGAGAATCTGTAGGGTGATGACAAAAAGCCTTTTGATCTGAAAAAGATGGCTTTAGCGGTAACAGCCTGATTATCTGCAGATTTTAGCCAGCGATAGATTATGTGCAGAATATGGCTCAAATGAGTTGTCTGTATGGCAGAGCCGTCAACTGATGCTGAGCAGGCTGGCTCTGTGGAATGGGTGGGGCCCTCCTGCCGAGATGTTTTTGTAGGCTGTAGACACTGTTTCCCAATCCGGTCCTCAGGGGCTCACAGACAGTCCACGTTTTTGCTCCTGGTAGGAGCTGGGAAGGAGCAAAAATGTGGGCTGTCTGGCAGGGAGCTGAAAGGGAGCAAAAACGTGGACCGTCTGTGGGACCCTGAGGACCGGATTGGAAAACACTCGTCAAAGAGAAAGCTACTGCCAACAGGGTGCTTTATTACAGTATGAAAGTCTTCCTTATAGCTTTGTGGAATGTGGCACCGTGTATCAAAACACAAACAAATGAGCAGGAACTTCAATTAAACAGGGAACAGAGACAACCAGTTAGCCTGATTACGTGTCTTTGCACTGTGGGAGGAAACTGGGGATGGGGTGCAGGATTCGAGCCCCCCACTCTAAAGGTGTGAGCAGCAGTGTCAACCGGAAATATTTTACTCTGAGTTACACTAGTGTCCAAAATGATGGAAATGCTTTGCATTGTTGGCATCATGCTTTAAAAATGACTACAGGAATATTGGCGGTAATGTTTATAAACAATCTTTACAAATATCATACATTATTTGATTAAATAAGTAACTGGAGTAACTGGAATAAAGTTCTGCAATTTCTAAAAATTGGAAGTGTTTCTGCAATTTTGCCCAATAGTGTCTCAAAACAGTAAATATGATGATCTGTTCAATTACCACCTGGAAATGACTTTTGCAACAGGCAATATTCTTACAAGTACGTCATCAGATTCCTTTTGTTGCTCGCATGCTTTCCACAGATTTTATAAAATAGGTGGCTGCTATGTACACAAGCAGAAATGTGAATTTGAATAGCTCTTTGTCTTTATGCAGGATCATATTCCCGTTCCTTACCAGCCAGACTCCAGCAGTAACCCCTCATCTACGACTTCCTCCACGCCCTCGTCCCCAGCTCCACCTCTTCCTCCCAGTGCCACGCCCCCCTCACCCTTACACCCGTCCCCCCAGTGCACAAGGCAACAGAAACAGTTTAACTTGACAGGTAGGCATCCTGACGTAATTGACACCGGTCTGCATGTTCCAGGATAATATATATACCGTAATGGATCTGAATAGGCCCTAAATAGTACTTAAAATCATTTTGATAAAGATGGTAATAAAAAAAAAATATCCACAGAAACATAAAATGTAAACCATGTGATCTGCTTCTCTTGCTGTTCATGATTATATTATTAAACATTTATTTTCAGCATCGCTGCTATGTGGGTCTCATCTTAAATACTAGTAATTTTTTCACATCTGTCATGTGATTTCCTTCACCCACTGGCCTAATGAATGATGTAAGCGTTGATTGACACATTTGGCCATTTTGCACACCCCCCTGGGTCAGCTAACGTGCCTCTTCCTGTGTCTTGCCTGCCTTTCTCCCTAGCCTCTCATTATTTCAAATATAAGCAGCAATTCATCTTTCCAGGTGAGTGTGCCATAATTGATCATTATCCATTCCCACAATGCACCACTTCTAGTCAAGGGAGACTCTTTTGATGTTATCCTTTATAAGCTATGTCTAGCTGGACAGTTCATTTGGTCCCTTGATTACTGGCTTCACAGGCAACTTTGATAAATATTTAACTAGATGGGATGTGACCGAGGTTATGTATTGTGGGAGATTTGGCCTGAGGCGAGTCTCACATAAATTTTGTTCTGGTGTTTGGTTCTCTTACTGTGACATCAGCCTCAGCTCTCATCTCATCTGTCTTCCCATCCAGACGTCACACCCGAGGTGCCAAACCGAGCTCCACAAGTCGTCCTGCATCCCGTTCTCTCCGAACCAGGGTGAGATCATCTACTTCCAAATCAGACCATCTCCCAGCCACTTACAAGAGGTTTATGGGGGAGCGAGGTGCACAGGGGTTTTGACTCTGGGTTATGGTGGACTGGCCTCCCCCTGCTTTGCGTGCCTCCCAAGGGCCACCCGACCTTTCAGGTGATGTCAGAATGCTGCATGATCCCATCAGGATATTTTATAAGTGAGACTGAGGTCCACAGCCCCTTCTCGTCTCTCCTCCTCTTGAGGAACCAATGAGCTTTCTGGGACATCAGCTAGAACGATTCTGGATTCAACTACATATAGCATTTCCCTGGTACTACAAATAGGCCACAGTATTATTTATATATTTCTGGAAGTAATATATAATATGAGAACTAAATAATATGCAAAACACATGCATTAAACAATTTACCTCCAAAAATAGGAGCCTGATGACATTTTCCAGCTTCTGTGCCCAGAAGCAATCAGATTGTATAAACAACCCCCCCCCCCCCCCCCCCCGATACATTTCCCACAAGGAAAAGCATTTAAAAATTAGCCTACATTCTCAACTTAAAAAGATCTGATGGTTTTGAACCTTTTGAGGGAGTTTGAGTGTTTTCATATATATATATATATATATATATATACAAACAGTTTGTAAATTCCACAGGAAGTGATGCAATGGGTATGTTTTGCTGGAGAACAGTGTCCCTCTGTTCTTATAGTTCAAGTCACGCTGAGGAACCTCAAATCCTTTTTGCTGTGGTAGCTAGATTAATGAAATGGGCTTTAAGTGTGAACTCCGTGTTCCTATTGTTTGATAGGCATGGGAAAGCAGCCATGAAATGCTGATTGCTCAGTGCCTTTTGTTCACATTATGGTTATAAACCTATTTTTTAGGGAAGTTAAGTAAACGTGGGACTGATATCATGGCTCTCTGCTAATTAGTCTGTGCTGAAATGCCTGCTATCATCTCAATGCACGCGGGCCCTTCAAAGGCCGACATATTCAAAGTGTGTCATGGTGTTATTAATTGTAATATTGGAATGGCGGTATGCAGTAATTGCAGTAATTACTGCCATTAATTATCTTCATTTGTGCTTGGCTTTCTTTTTCACTTTTACCTCTGTCTCTGTCTGTTAGAGAGAGGTGGCCTCATTACAGAGCTTCGTGCATCAGGTGGAACATTCTGGACATAGCAGACAGTTAATTACATTGCGAGAATCCTGTATGATCTGGGAAATGGTTGTATTTATTCTAAATCATGGAGCACTACGACAAACACATTCCTGAACTTTCACCAGAAGCTACAAGAATTCCCCTCTCATTCTTCGCATTTATGGTCTGCTGACGCCCCGATGAGGAGCGGGTGTCTTCTGAACATGGCCTTGTGTGTTCTCCACGGTCTCAGAGAGCAGGTCTGGACGTAGCAGCAGCCTGTTCTACGCCACACCGAAAAAGACTCAGAAGACTGTTCACAAGATATTGCTTTTGACATAGTCCTGATTATGGGACCCAGTCATCTTCATACAGATCTCCTCTCCTTGGCGGGTGTCTCTAATCACTGTTGTCTATGAGGCAGAAAGGGTGGGTGGGTGGTTTGAGGAACAAGCAGGTGAACTCCCACATCCTCCATTTCCCACCCTTACACTGGGGCTCAGTCCCTTGCGGGCTTTCTGGAAAGGTTGTGGTAACAGTCAGATCCACTTTCATCAAAATATGGGGGGGGATCCTTTATCTCAAATTGTTCCATAGCCCTGTTCGACTCCTACATTCTGCCTTAATTTTTGCACACTTTAGCATTCCGTGTCGGTCCAGTCTGGATGCGACAATCTCCTGAAAGAATCGGCTTATAAATGTGTCTGTTTGCTTTCAGTAATGAAGGAAACCCCCTCCTGAAAATTGAAGTGGAACTTACGTCCGAGGTGAGTCATTGACCAGCATAAATGTATCTTAAAAGGAAGGTCTTACGTCTTACCTTGACTCAGTCTATGCTTAAATATTTAAAATGATCAAGCAATGTCCTATAATAACTTCAGCTGAGAGGGCATTATGCGCTATGTTTACATAATTGTTAATGTTTATTTCTAATTATAATGTTTATTTGTTGATGCCAGAGCACCTAATTCCTGGTTATATCCAATACAATTATTAAATGGTTTTGCAAGATCCAGTATGTTCGGAATCTGGTTTCAGGTAAATGTGTCTTTTAGACTAAAAACGTGGTGATTTTATATTGTAGTTCAATAAAGGAATAACATTAGAAATATGGAATAGTTTGGCTGGTAGCTTTTTACATTCAGAAACACAGTTAAAAAAACGTAAACACACCATATGCGGATGAAATATAAAGAAGTGCTTAAGCTTTCGTTTCAGACGTAAGCCTGTTTTTTGATCTCCTGAAGGGACTAATGGTTTCTTTTGGGGTGTTCTGAGAGAATAACAGAGTGTGGTACACGTCCACGGCAGAAGCAAAAAAATTGAACACTCGAATAAACGGTGCCTCTGTGCTGCAGAACGAGGAGGGAAACGACGAGGCAGAGGTCTCGGAGGATGAGTTTGAGGAGATGAACCTCTCACTCCTGTCGGCACGAAACTTCCCTCGCAAGGCCAGCCAGACCAGCATCTTCCTGCAGGAGTGGGACATCCCGTTCGAGCAGCTAGAGGTTGGCGAGCTCATCGGAAAGGGCCGCTTCGGCCAGGTGTTTCACGGCCGCTGGCACGGCGAGGTGGCCATCCGGCTCATCGACATCGAGCGCGACAACGAGGACCAGCTGAAGGCCTTCAAGCGGGAGGTGATGGCGTACCGCAACACGCGGCACGAGAATGTGGTGCTGTTCATGGGTGCCTGCATGAGCCCCCCGCACCTAGCCATCATCACCAGGTGAGGCTGCAGGCTACCCCCCCCCCACAAAGTATGCGTAGATGCTTATCGTGTTATGAATATAAATAAAAGTCCAATCATTGCTGAATTTGCTAGTAAATGGGATCCCCTACCCCTAGATTTGGTTGACAGTGCGCTTTATCGACCTTCTGTACTTATACACAAGACTATATGAAAAACCTGCTCCTCTGTATGTAGTATATATGGTAATGATTTACGTCAACTGTACCCTCATAATGCCTCTATAATGCATTCATAAAGCATTCAGTGCACCTTCATAATGCATTCATAGAGCACTTAGTAAACATTCATAATGTATTCATGGAGCATTCATAGAGCATTCAGAGCACCTTCAAAATGCATAATGAATTCATAGAGCATTCATAAGCATGTAATGCATGTAAGTAATGAGTAATTCTCACCTGCTTCCATTCATTACACTTGATACCCTGAAATATGTTGTGTTATACTGCTTTTGATGTTCATTCTCTGCAATCTTTCAAGTGAAAATGAGCTTTTGACTGACAGTTAAAATAACAATTCAAAATATGATTAAAATGGGCTAGTTAATTGGGAGTCATCAGCAAATTCACCCCAAAATAGATGCCCACCACTGCTGATAAGTGAGGCAGTGCTTAACAAATGGGCTGGGGCTTGGAAATTAAGAGGGTTGTGGTGTGATGTCATTAGCTGTTCCGTGACGCACTGACCAGAGAGTCTCTTCTACTAGTTCAAACAAAATCTTGGAGTGTGGGAAGCTCGCCAGCCCAAATTACTAGAGGGCTCGCTTTTGAGCAACTTCTAGACTGTTGCTCTGCCTCAATTTACAGCAGAACCCGAACTAGTTATAAGCTGTTGGGCTTTCTGTAAGCCAGAGAAGCATCTGGAAAATGGAGATCCAATTTATTCAAGCCTGCCTGGCATTACTCCTACCTGGCCCATTGATAGTGCTGATGGCACGGACCCAACAGACATAAACTCAGAGTCAGAACGCTTGGAAACATTTCTGCTTGTCATCCATCCATCCCTCCATCCATCCATTCATCCACCCATCCATCCATCCATCCATCCATCTATCTATCTATCTATCTATCTATCTATCTATCTATCTATCTATCTATCTATCTATCTATCTATCCTGTTCAAGGTCACAGGAGGCCAGAGCCCATGGGCACAAGGCAGGAAACAACCCAGGATGGGGCACCACCCCCCCACGGGGCACACTCATACACAGTTTGGTAACCTCAATTTACCTCCGCATGTTTTGGAGGGAGGAAAGCTCACAACAACACAGGAAGAACATGCAAACCCCACACACATGGAGCCATGGCAGAGACTCGAACCCAGGTCCCATTGGTGTGAGATAATATTAACGTGATAGGTTTGCCTCGTTGCATGGACTCTTGCTATGTCTTGTTCAAGACTGTTTTGCTGGAGAGCAGCTGAGTCCAATAGCTGAACCGTCTGAAGCTGGTCAAGCTGATAAGCTGTCCATCCTGATCAGACAGAGTTCTGACAGTTTGAACACAATCCAAGGTTGAGCGCATCCGGATGTCAGTGATGCGGTTACAGCGATTTGTGCCTGCATTTAGCCCCATTCTGACCTTTCCTTCAATAAACAGTGACCATTTTCCCTGATATTTATGCTAAAATAAAGTAATAAAGCCCAATAAATATGGTGCATTACCCAAACCCCGTTGTTATTTAACGCGTGACGCGGCTTACCGGAATTTTCCGGTAGCTGTTTGCTCAGAAGTAATTTGTGATGATAAGCTTTTTTGTTTTTCTCAGTGTGGTCTTCTGAGAATGATGGATTTTTTTTTTTAGCAGCAGAGCAAACAGTACAAAGGAAGAGGGAAAACAGAGGGAAACAGCTAATTGTTGTAACAAATATTTCAGAAGTATTGTTCTGTGTAGTGTGCGGTTGTTGAAGATTACGCTTAGCAGCTGTTGGCGTAAGTGGCTTTTCGACAATCCATAATACGGTTAACAGTGCAAATTCAGTAAAATGTTGACTGAAACAAAAAAGACGAACAAAGGACTGAATAAAGAAGGAAGAATACTGAAAAAGGGAGCCACTCAGAAAACAGCATCTTCTCTGCCGGTCATGTGACTCGGCTGCCTTCATGCTTAGCAGATGGGCTGGTTGGGCCTGCCTTCTCATAACATACATCACATGTGCCACCGCGGGGGAATATCTGTGCCCCGGGTTTGTGCTGCTGCAAATCAATGAGCGAAGACCATGGTTCCCGAGACAACGAAGACGGGGGGAATAAACAGCAAGAACGTCCCATGGGGTCCCAGGAGACAATGCAAATACGTTCCTAGCCAGAGATTTTTCTAAGGCCGATGGGTTTTTCAGCCATCAAGCGTCTATGTTTTCCTGTCCTTTATTGGGGGAGGGTTGGGGGCAAATTTGTTCTTTGACGTGGAAGTGTGATAGGAACTGATAGACCTCCCACTTCTCTGAACCTCTGAGTACCGGGCCATGGAAATTAAAGGAAATGTCACCACATTGGCCAAATTTGCTGTATATTGGGGAGATGTTCCTTTTTATATATGTGACGCATCTCGCATCATTCGCTCCGAGTGGACAAACATGCAAAATTGATGCTGTGTAAAATGCGACCGGCTTAATGTAAAAGCAGGGATTCGTGGAGTTTCTCCAGTGCTTTCACTGCTTTCGATGATTAGCTTATACGCAAGCATTTCTTTTCTCAGAATGCAGGTTAATTAATGGCATTTAAATAAATGTCTTAAGACACTGTGCAGAACGACTGAGGTGGACGGTCAACATTTTCGAAAGAACCACTGGCGAATCACAGGAACGTTTCCAGCAGCCATCAGGAAGAGGGCATAACAGGCTCAATCTAAAGGGGCACAGAGAGAGAAAAATACCTCTTGGTTAATTTTCTCCTTATTGCTGATGAATATGCATTAAGTCTGCAAAGGTGGTGCCCTGGGGTGGGTACTACGTGCAGACCCCTCAGTCAGGGTGTGAGGGGTCCCTGGGCCTGTTTGTCTCCACCCAGTACTTCAACACAGTTCCACTTTACGAGGTCTAAATGAGCCTTCATCAGAATGGCACAGCTGGGGGGGGGGGGTGAAATGCTGTCACCTAGGAGCCTTTGTGAAAATACTTAATGGCCAGAGGAGAGGTTGTTAACTAGGGTACATTCCTAAAATCTTGGACCTCGAGTGCATGCTATATTACAAGACCAGTTCTCCAGTGCTTCTTATCCAGGGTATTTGAAAGAAAAGCACTTTCGGTGCAAACACTGTCCCCAGGAAGCACATGTGTAACGCTGACGACCATGAAGGCTGATGTATGTTTTAAATTTGCCGTTTTCTTGCTTTTCAGCTTATGTAAAGGAAGGACACTTTACTCCGTAGTAAGGGATGCAAAGGTGGTACTTGATGTCAATAAAACCCGACAGATTGCGCAAGAAATGGTGAAGGTGGGTAGGAAATCCTGCCATGATTGTCCAGGAGAGAGTGGGGCTTCATGAGAGTGACCTCGAGCCTCTTCCTCCCTGCAGGGGATGGGATACCTCCATGCCAAAGGGATTCTACACAAGGACATGAAGTCTAAGAACGTTTTCTACGACAACGGCAAAGTTGTCATAACTGACTTCGGCCTCTTCACCATTTCGGGAGTGCTCCAAGCCGGCAGGTATGTGCAGTGTCGAGGGCGAGAGACCTAAGGCACGTCGTTCTTGAGGTTTACCTATGAGTCTTTGGGAGGGAGGGTTGGGGGGAGTAGTTCTCTAGTTCCAAAGCAGTGTTTTCTTCATTAGCATACACCCCAGGGAACAGCCGATGATGTAACGCAATATAATACAATAATTTAATACTGTTCAATAGGAAAAAATGATATTCCAAACAGATGGTGCAAAACCATTTGGTGTGTAAATCATGCCGGGGTAATGAGCAATGAGTGTGGGGAGCATTGGGGAGCATTGAGGACCATCAAGGAGCATTGGGGAGCATCAAGGAGCATTGAGGAGCATTGGGGAGTACTGGGGAGCATTAGGGCGCAATGGGGAGCATTGAGGATCATTGGGGTTCATTGGGGTGCATTACGGAGCATTGAGGATCATTGGGGAGCAATGGGGAGCATTGAGGATCATTGGGGAGCATTACAGAGCAATGGGGAGCATTGAGGATCATTGGGGAGCATTACGGAGCAATGGGGAGCATTAAGGATCATTGGGGAGCATTACAGAGCAATGGGGAGCATTGAGGATCATTGGGGAGCATTACGGAGCAATGGGGAGCATTAAGGATCATTGGGGAGCATTACAGAGCAATGGGGAGCATTGAGGATCATTGGGGAGCATTACGGAGCAATGGGGAGCATTGAGGATCATTTGGGATCATTTGGGAGCATTACGAAGCAATGGGGAGCATTGAGGATCATTACAGAGCAATGGGGAGCATTTAGGATCATTGGGGAGCATTGTGAAGCAATGGGGAGCATTGAGGATCATTGGGGAGCATTACGGAGTAATGGGGAGCATTGAGGATCATTGGGGAGCATTACGGAGCAATTGGGAGCATTGAGGGTCATTGGGGAGCATTACGGAGCAATGGGGAGCATTGAGGATCATTGGGGAGCATGCTAAGTTGTCTTGCTCCTCTTTTTATCACCATTCATTGCAATCCCGACCGAGGAGGGTCAGTGGGACATTCTGATCCCTTTAACCAGGCAGGGCTGAGCTTCTGAGCTGGAGGATTAAATCTTATCATTTTTTTTTGTACATAAAGATTTTTTTAAACCGTATGACATTTTCACTTAATTTTTTTTTTTTTGTGTAGATGTGGCTTTAAGCCTGTTGTTCAGGTTTTGAAGGTGCTCTTGTAGAAGGAAATGAGTATTCACATATACATATCTATTTGTTTAATCTGTATACAAACAGTTTTTCTTGCAAAGTAAGCAATGTCCTGAAAAAGAGATCCCTGGATTCATTGTACTGGTTTTATTTGCAATATAAGCGTCATCTTCAAAACACATTTTTGAATTAATTCAGAAATACAAGGGAAATGGAGGATTTCTATTAACATAAAGTGAAGCTGAAAATGCCTTCAAAATAAAGGTTGCATTTTTGATGCCTGTCTCACAGCATTTGTGTTATAGCCAAGGTCCCCATTCTGTTTGAGTCAATGTTTGTTCTCATTTAAGACTACTTAAGATGTACTTGTGATGAGCGGTAAGGAACCCAGCAAGCAATAGCATATCTGCCATTGATTGAAACATTTTACGCATTTTAAGCATGACCGGCTCCACAATTAAAGCGTCTTCACTGTGAGAAGTCACTGGGTGTTTCAGCTTGGACAACCTGTTTTAACTTGCTGCAATTGCATTTAAGATGAGTCACCTACATCTACAGGACTTTGAGCTTGAGAAGGCCGTAGGTGCTAATTTGAATGTCATCTGGCCTTAATGGGCGCTTCAGTCAACTTAAGAAAATATTAACGTTGTTATGAAGTATATACGTGATGTTTTGCTAAGCCCATACCCCTTCTCATACCCCAAAACAGTGCCTGTTCCTTCCTTCATAGTTTTCTTTGTCATCTCACCTGGAGTCTCAAAGCTCACTTTCATTTCACGCCATTTTATTAGTCCAAACTCACAGCCACACACCTCTTGTTAAATGTGTCTCGTAGGGCTTGAACCCAAAATCCACAGACTGCAAGGTCTTAAACCATCCCACTACCCATCACCACATACAACTATTAACCTTCAGCCACCCTTCACTACAGTTGCATTTTCTGTGTAGCTTTGGATTGAATCTTGACAAAACCAGCTTGTATAGAAGGATGTCAGAAATGATGAAATTCTTCAGTGGCGGACCGATGAGCCTTCAAGTACGTTGAAATTCTGGCTGTGGATTCTGTTTGTGTTGCGTAGCAATGTGAAATGCGTGTCTTGGCATGTCTTCAAGTTAAGTCACCGTAAAATGTTCAGCTACTTGAACTAAATTAATCAAGTTGACATATTTATATCTATTTGACACAATGCAATATACACATTGGCATGTCTGACGTTATCTCATAGTATTGCTGTTTTTCTCAGTTCTTTCCTTTTTGTTTTGGTAAAATGCCCATTCAGATGATTTTGTGAATGGTTTATGGCATCATAACTCCCTGTGGTCATCTGTTCATCATAAAAGATATTTCAGTTCAGGAAAACTTCTGCGGGAGAGACAGTACAGCAATGGCTACTCTTCTCTGCTTGAAGGTTCTGCTTGCGGTTCTGATTATGGTCTTGGGTTGATGGTGCCATGTGTATCTTCTCTCTGCATGGTCATTGGGGAAAGAGGAAGCTGTGCAGAAGAACTGAATCAGCTTAAAATAATCAGTTTCAATGAAAGTGTATTTTAAATGTATACTGTACATGCCCTTCTCAAATCACTCTTTAGTTTTATCTGCAGCTGATTTTTAATCATACAGCAGGATTTTTACTGAATCATTTCACGTATCTCACCAAAGGTACAACTGAAGTATCTCTTCTGGGATTCCATATCCTTTCTGCTGTAATTTAATGCAGCGTCCTGCAGCACCTTCTTTAAAGAGCCAATACAAACTGCACCACTATCTTGCGTATTACATTTGAAGGTGCCGAGTTGGACTGAGGGCTGGCACGGTGCTGCAGTAGTTAGCACTGTTGCCTTACGCCTCTGAGACCATATGACGTGTTTCTTTCGTTCTTTCATTTGTGTTACCTTTATTACCTTTTTACTTAAATGTTACATCAATAATTTGGGTCAGTATGTGATTTTAATATCTGTGAAAGGTGGGTGTTGCATTAATGACCTCAAAATGAGAGAAATTTTAATTAAGGGGCATCAGAAACCAGAATATTGGAGGTTATTCACTAGCTGGACTCCTTGGGAAAGATAAGATTATAATAATTGAGTGACTGGATCCATCCATCCATTTTCTGTAACCGTTTATCCTATTCAGGGTCACATCAGTCCAGAACCTATCCCTGAGGCTACGGGCACAAGGCAGGGAACAACCCAGGATGGGGCACCATCCGATCGCAAGGCACACTCACACACCATTCACTCACACACCATTCACTCACACACCATTCACTCACACGCCATTCACTCACACGCCATTCACTCACACACCGTTCACTCACACCCCATTCACTCACACGGCAATCACTCACACGCCATTCACTCACACGCCAATCACTCACACGCCATTCACTCACACGCCGTTCACTCACACCCCATTCACTCACACGTCATTCACTCACACACCATTCACTCACACTCCATTCACTCACACGCCGTTCACTCACACACCATTCACTCACACGCCATTCACTCACACACCGTTCACTCACACCCCATTCACTCACACGCCAATCACTCACACGCCATTCACTCACACGCCAATCACTCACACGCCGTTCACTCACACCCCATTCACTCACACGTCATTCACTCACACACCATTCACTCACACTCCATTCACTCACACGCCGTTCACTCACACACCATTAACTCACACTCCATTCACTCACACGCCGTTCACTCGCACACCATTCACTCGCACACCATTCACTCACAAGACATTCACTCACACACCATTCACTCGCACACCATTCACTCGCACACCATTCACTCACACGCCATTCACTCACACGCCATTCACTCACACACCATTCACTTACACGCAATTCACTCACACATCATTCACTCACACACCATTCACTCACACCTGCACACCTATGGGCAATTTGGTAACTCCAATTAACCTCAGCATGTCTTTGGACTGTGGGGGAAAACCAGAGAACCCAGAGGAAATCCAATGATGACATGGGAAGAACTTGCAAACACCACACACATGGAACCCAGGAGGAGATATAAATGCAGGTCCTAGAAACATGAAGTAACAGAGCTAAGCATCACAACACCATGCCGTCCTGAGTGACCACATCATTAAATTGAATATCACTTATGGATGTAATAGGCAATGTAATATTTTTCTTAATGGAAGAACCGAAGATCATATCCTGCATTGTTGTTGATCTTTACGTGCCTCATTCGAAATCTACTGTTTTCATCTGCTGATAAGCTAGTATTTAAAAATGCGTTAGCATTCATTCAGATTAAAATACCTATGGTAGAATTAAGTCTTATGTCTAATTTCTGTCTATTTTTAACCAAATTATGACCTTAATTCATTGCATGTGTTGTGGAACACATCAAAATCCCTCAGAGTTTTCTGGATTTTGATGAATGGTCGCATGGTTTTTGCTTGTACTTTTTGTCAGACAGTGGATTTTAACTGAGCCCTCATCTCGTCCACTCCACAGAGCCGTGCTTGTTATCTTCTCAAAACAATGCTCTGGGCTTCTTTTTTTGAGAGAAAGAATTCAGAATCATACAGATATCTTTGCCAATATGAGAGGAGGCACCATCATGAGGGGAAAAAAACTGTTAAGAGTCCACTTAAATGCCATCTAAATAGCCAGTTTTGTGAGGCATTAGATGTTGTCTATTTTGTATGAGCTCTGCATAATGTCTGCATTGATGAGAGGTGATAGCAGACTCTTGTTCAGCTGTGTGCTTCTTTGTTAATGCTCCGCATGGGTCTTGGATGGTTGCAACTTAGAATGTGTAAGCAAAGCCCTTGATACTTTAGTTGTCACAGGAAACCATTTTCTATTTTGCCAAGAATCCTTTCCTTAGAAGCATGAAGAAAGTTCCGGAGCCTTAAGAACAGTGTGGAGTCCTCCGTTAACACCTGAAATGTGTGAGCTTCCTTCCGAAATGGACGACTGGTATAGTTATTTAATTGTGTTGCTTGGCAGCACACATGTTAATCTGTTTACATGGCTGGGGATGTTTCAGAAGGTCAACTTTCTCTGGGATGGTACAGAATAAGTTATTGGAACTGATTTAGGTATAATCTAGCTACCTGCTAGATTTGCCAAAAACGTATTTTCTTTTAAACTTGTTTCTCGGTCTTGGCCAATCTTGTAATAATATCTTCATCCTGAATTACTGAAGCCATTCACTAAGTTCGGGCAGGAAAAAAGGTTTGCTGCCTTGTATGACACTCACCAAGTGGCTAATCGCTGAACTCTAACACCTAATGCTGAGCTAGCAGCAGCAGAATCAGGGTTAATAACAGCTGTTCTGTTGCAGGATCTCTCCTTTACGCATGACATTTACTCGGGCAACCGTGAATCTGACTGCGAAGATTAAAGTTCGTCAGAAGATATAATTAGCTTGTGCGCTTTTTGTAGCACGCAGTCAAGTGTCGTAAACCAAAGAGACCAAAAAACAAGTCATACAGTGGAAATAGGTAGACACATAGATGGATGGATGGTTGGATGGATGGATGGATGGATGGATAGATAAATAGTTTATTTTGTTAGAATAAAATTATTTGAATAGCGAAGAATAGCAGAATAAATATCAGCTCCTGGTTTGTTAATTGCATCATTATAGCACTTGTACCTCTAAAGGTTGCTGTAATTATTACAAATTAACACTTTCTATTAGTCTGGCTTTATCATTCAGATCATGTAGCACCAAACAAAATATTGAAAACCTTTCTGCTTATGCTATATATTTTTTTCTTACTTTTCAAGTTTTTTCAAGCATAGAAAAATCTGCTTTCCTTTTAACTGTTTTAACCATATGTATAGCATAATTAAGGATCCCTGTGCATCTCCTGTGTAGCAATATTTAATAGATCAATCAGAATGTAATATACTGTATTGTGTATTGTGACATTATTTCTATGATAACAGAACCATGTAAAAAGGAAAACGATTATTAATGTTATTTATAATTAACATTTAGCACATAGATGTTACTTTTTGTTATATTACGATATAAGCTTAGCTCAGGCACCTCAATGGTAGAGGGGGCGTCAGCTTGCCCCCCCCCCCCCGCCCCTGTAATAATAAGGTTATCTCTGCCATGAAAAGGCGAGTGTGTTATTATTTATTTAATGGCAATAGAACTAGAAGTATTGAGGTTCTGCAACTTGCAGTACTTAGCCATTTAAACTGACGGATGACCTCACCTGTTTTACATTTTAAATCATCATTTCAGGTGATAATAATAACAAATAACCTTCCTGAATGACTATAGGCTTAAGTGTTTTCAGAAAATTATCCAACAATCTCTCAAAACCACTACTGAAGCTCTTCAGGACCCTCTACTGTTCGCTTACAGATAAAACAGATATACTGACGGTGTCAGCACCTGGGGGTGATCCACAAAGCAAGATTTTTTGCTTATCTGGATAACTTGTTGAATTTAAGGTAGTATGACCAAAATATAAGTGAAAAACACAACATCCATTTAGCCCAGGCAACCTTAAATCCAACAAGTTATCCGGCTAAGCAACATATCCTACTTCATAGTACATCCCCCTGGACCTCTCTCAGACTGATTCTGTTTGTGGATGTTAGTTCTACCTTTAATTAACACTATCAACCCTGATCTACTTTTTGCAAAATCTGTGACTCTCAATGAGCCATTTCTCTGCTACTGGATCCATGGCTTCCTCATCACCAGGAATCAGGTTATGAATTTTTTCAGCCACATGGCAGATCCCATCTCCCTCAGCACTGCTGCTCCTCAACGATGTATTCATTCTCCCTTGTTTTACTCTTTGTACACCAATGACTGCACTTCATAAATGAACTCAATAAAACTCTTCACATTTGTGGATGACCCAACTCTATTTGGACTCATCAGGAAAGTTGAGGAGTCCAACTACCACAAGGACTTTTGTGGCGTGAACAGCTTGGAGCTGAACACACAGAAATGACTATTCACAAGAAAACACTCACTACTCATACAGGAGACTTCAGTCAGCAGGTCTGAGTCCTTCAAATATCTAGGCATCACCATTCAACAAACATCAGCCATATAACTAAGAAGAACTAAGTGAACCTGTACACTTTGTGTCAGCTGTAGATATTTAAGCTGGTATTGATGCCGATGACTCCATTCTACATGGAATGCAATAGAATCAATTCTTACATCCTCCCCCTCTGTCTGGTTTGACTCTGAAACACTGCACTTTAAGCAGAGATTACAGAGAATTGTGTTATATGAGGAGAAGATCATCAGCTGCCAGGTCTCTCGGCTTGAAGTCCTGTACAAGGAACCCGACTATGAAAATCATATCTGACCCCGACACTCTCTTCCAGCTTCTCCCTTCTTGGTGGAAGCTGACAGTAAGAGCAGAAGGATGAATCGCCATGTAAATGCCCCCCCCCCAGGCTACTGACCACCTAAACGAGGTCCCATGACAATCACACAGCTCACCGGTGGGACCTTTACACCCCCGCTGTAATTCATACTCCTGACTCTAAGCTGATTTACACATAGTCATCCTGATCTCTCAACTTTATTTGCACATCTTAAATCACATATTTATTTCTCTTTCTTTGTTTTTATTATTATTATATTTATTGCTTTATGTACTTTTGTCTTGAGGGTATGGTTAGATTGTATACTCATGTCACGACCTGCAAATTCACAAACTCCTTGTACATGGTGATTTACAGGATTCTGGTTCTGATTTTGCTGATGAAACTTGGGTTGAATACAGCAGGACCCTCAATGTTCTTCAGCTGGAAAGCTTCTGGTCCTTGATGCCCAAAGCCAATGCCAGGATGTGTTTGCATTTATTTATGTTTTTTTTACATATATTACTACCGGCTGCTAGCTTTCTGATGCACTGCCATTAAGTGACCATCTTCAAAGCAGGCATTTCTGTGCCCCAGTCGAGCTTGCAGAGTACATTGCCTCTCACTCTGAGAACTGATAGCCCCTTTGACACACGAGTCTGTTTGCATTAAGTCAGGAGTACCTTCCATTGCTGAAATGTTTCCACACAAAGGAAGGAAATTTAATCAGCCAACTGTAAACAGAAGTGCAGAGAAGTGAACAGTTTCTGATAAAGTACCATTTTTAAAGTTTTCTTTATGCTTTCCATTGGAGAAGAGTTTGAGGCAGACCAGCAGAAAAATATTCATTTTGTACAGAAAAATTGCTCCCATAGATTCAAGGTCCTTTAGAAATTCTAATTCAGTATCATTTATTAGGAATACAGTATTTGCCCGTTTTTTATTATTGTAATATTTTCCCACAAATATGATAACATTTCAAGGGGATCTAAACATTAATAAGCTAGATGCCCATTGTAAAGGAATATTCCATTCAAATTGTACATTTATTTTCATCATCAGGCAATTTCCTGCCTGTCCAGAGGAAATAATGTTGCATGTAGACTCAACAGAGAAGCCTCCCTTGGTTAGACTCTGCCTTTGTCATGTTAGAAGCGTGTCAGGAAAATGTGTTCTGCCAAAAGTCATCAGTATTCTGTTGTACTCAATGTCAACTCCTTCCACCTGTGTCTCCTGTGTAAAGCAAGATGTTTTTACAGAGATATTTATGTTAAAAAGAGCCCCCCTCCCCCAACCACTCAGTCTCCATTGTATCCTTGGTACCGTGAAGATATGAAGAACATTGTGGTTTTTGGCTAACTTCTGAGAATCCTACAAAAATAGCTTAAGACCAAACATTTTATTGGCATCCAACCATAGAGAGACTTCGAAAGGCTCAGGGGGTGTTTTATGCAGAACTAAAACTAAACTAAAAGTTGTAATTATTTTGTATGGTTTCTCATGCCATTGAATGAGAGGAAAGCATAGTGTTGGGTTTCCATGAAATTCCACCTTAATGTTTTTTTTTCTGGCGCCACCCAGCAGGCGGGAGGACAAACTGCGGATTCCCAGCGGGTGGCTGTGTCACCTGGCCCCCGAAATTATCCGCCAGCTCTCACCTGATACAGAGGAGGACAAGCTCCCTTTCTCCAAGCAGTCTGACGTGTTTGCCTTCGGGTAGGTGCTGATCCGCTTGCCCTGCCCCCCCCCCCCCCCATTCTCACTCACAAGCTACTGGATCGTGGACCTTGGCCGGCGCCTTATAACTCTGAATAAAACTCCCATTGCAGCACGATCTGGTATGAACTGCACGCACGTGAGTGGCCTTTCAAGAACCAGCCAGCAGAGGCCATCATATGGCAAATGGGCAGTGGGATGAAGCCCAATCTTAGCCAGATTGGCATGGGCAAGGAGATCTCGGTGAGCATCAGCATCAGGTTTCTGGCGAGTAGCACACTGCCGTTAATGCACTTAATCCCTTGGTATTTTTCACAATGGAATAAAAAATATGGGAATATTTCTGAGGTGGGACCGCCACTGCCAGGCTTCCTGATCATTACTGGGAACCAAAACTCTCTCAGTTCTCGTGTAATGCAGTGAAGACCTTTCATAAAATTTCCAGAACTCATTAAGTTAATGTAAATTTCCTGAAAACAAATCCCTCTGACTGACTTAGTTTTGGAAATGTGCTCTTCAGTTCAGATGCGGAAGTCACACATGTCTTTGTTCCCGCTCTGATTTTTCCTTGCCTGGATTCCTGATGTCATCTTCGCTCATGCTGATCATGTGTTTCTGCTGTTTCCTCCCGTTTCTTTCCAGGATATTCTGCTTTTTTGCTGGGCTTTCAAGCAAGAGGAGAGACCAAGCTTCTCTAAACTGGTGGATCTGCTGGAAAAATTGCCAAAACGGAACCGTCGTCTTTCCCATCCGGGGCACTTCTGGAAGTCAGCTGAGTATGTCAAATGAGTTAAGAACAAATCAAAAGAGAACCAGACAAAAAACCCATCCTCCCCCCTTTTGAGTGCACTGAGAAATGCCAGCCATAGCTCAAACTGTCTTGACTGTGACCCCCCCCCACCCCCACAGATTGTCTGTGTACTTAGTGTGTAACTTATTAATAGTTCCAAAAGACTCCTTGACATTGTCAGAACTCATTTATTTTTTGCTGTTTGCAGCATTGATTTAATTCCATTATTTAACTGACCAGTTTCCTTCTTACATTGTCTTCTTGGTTTATCTATTGTTTGCCTATTTATTTATTTATTTGTTTGTTTATTCTTTAATGTTATAACAATGATGACTTTTTGTGTCATGAATCACGTCATAATGTATTTTACTGCATTTTTATGAACAAAATGCACAGCTGAGTGTGTTTTCCCCCTTTTTGTTTTGATTTTGTACGAAAATGTAGTTTTTAGCGTTAAAGTCATTGTTTTACAACAATGTACAATGTACTTCTGTCTCAAGTTGCCATTTCTCCTGTTTTCCTGTGCCTCTCTTTTGCCACGCCGTTGCCATGCACCCATCTGTGAATGTTTGTTCGTCTTGTGTGCGTTAAAATCAAACCGCATTACCCCTGCGAGGAGATGCCCAGAGATTCAACCCTCTGTTCTCTGTCTGAAGAAATCTACTCTGCCATATATAGGAGTTGGTGGTAATTTTCTGGGTAATTGTAGTTTTCATGTTACTTGAACACTGGGTTGTTGTCTCACTGACAACTCAGAAATAAACAAAGGCAGATAATCTACCTACTATGGAGCACAGCAGTCGGCAGAAGTCAATCACCATGATTTGACACTTGAGATCTATCGCATTAACCATGAAAAAACCACTAAATCACATTCGCTTGATGCCGATTTCGGGGGAGAGAAGCGGGTGTTTGGCACGTTTGTTTGCCTGGGTGGATTTAATTACATATTTGCTGTCTGTTCAATTTTTTTTTTAGTTCTTATCACGCGTTCACTTGTTTACAAAACATACAGGGCAATCACATATCTACAATCGTACTGAAAACTAATGCCAATTCTGTGTGATGAACATCCAAATTGGATGCATCGAGATCCAGATTCCAGGACATCGCCTCTCTCTGACTGTTGCATGCTCTGAACGTACGTACATATAAATAAATATATATATACATATATAAATATATAAATATGAATAAATATTAAATGAAAGACTATATCCGTCCGTTTTTGTATTAAATGTAAGTCTGGGAACACTCTCAATGTCTGAGTTTGACTGAATGAGTCATGTCATAGCTGTCAGGCTCGTGAGGAGTGTAAAATCTGTCAGGACTTTCCTTAAGCCTGAGCCACGTGAAATACAGGTAGACAATCCGCGATGTACAGAACCATTTCTACTTCTGACGTGTATGCCGGCATTGACTATGGACACAGATGTTTTTCCACCTCTTCAGAGCACATTGATCTGTTTTGGAACTACTAGAATTCACATGTTGTAAGTGGATCATGTATATTTTTTAAGTGTATCCGGAGATCGGAAGCTTACATGCACGCGGCAACTTAATCGATTTACGTGGGGGGGGGGGGGGGAGAGAGACCCTTCATTTCTTACATAGTGACTTATTTTGAGAATAAACGAATATGAGATTGTGCTGGCCATGCCGGAGTATTTTCTGACGGAGTTAAAACTGCCAGCGAGAAATTGGGTCATTCTGTCACTGCAAGCTTTGTTAAAAAAAAAAAAAAAAACAAATGAATAAAATATATAAACAAAAAATAGATGTCTAAAAGAATGATCACAGTGCTATGTTTGTATGATGCTTGAAGCATCACAAACTGTCTTGCCGCTGGTTTGGGGGACACCATTCCGCTGAAACCCATCCAGTGTGAGCTCAGCACCTATGTCAGTGTCATGCATATTTAATCAGCAGAAAGGTGTGCTTTCCGGCCTCCCATATTTCCATGTGCGTTGGTGTCTATGTTTTCCCTCCCCGTCTCCGAATGTTTATGTTGTGATTTTCCTGTGTTTGGTTCACTTTCTTCCTCCTTTTTTAACTGTTTTCTGATATTTCATCTTCATTGTGTGCTGATTGTTTCTTTTCCCTTCGTTATCCAGTCCTGTACTGTAACGTGTAGCTCAAAAGCATGTCTTTTTACTGCTGATGTTTGGTTCATGGCTTTCTGTCTGGTGGATTTATTATAAAAGCTCTCTGTTTGCACTCATTCTTTACAAGTGTATGACAATAAAAAAATGCTTTCATTTTGGACGTTTTTGATTTTTCCAGTCATTTACTTCCCCTTTCCCTTCCATGTTATTTATTTTAAATTTTTTTTATTATAAGTTGGATGGTTTACATACAGAAAAAAAGTATCAGAAAAAAAGAAGAACTGAATACCGACAAAGATATGTGGCCCAGTTAGGTCGGCTGAACCATACATTATAGGTTTATGTAAATCTCAGCCAGTAATTGCTTTTCTGGTCAGTCTCTTTAGCTCATAGCCTGGTTAGAAGTGTTAATTAGGGCTGTAAGGTTAAAGTTCAATAAGACTGAAAAAGCAGCACAGATATAAGGCAGTAGAGTTCAGCATTAATGTTGGCTGTTAGTATCTGGAGGTAAGAATGGTAAGTGTGAATAAATGTCTTTCCCTCCAAGAAACACAATTTTTCTTTGTGCTACCAGAATTGTGACAGTGAACTAATACATGGACACCTGGTTTGACACCAACATTTTGCAGTTCTGCATTTGAATTACTAATGTGTGGTATAATAGGTATGTTTGGGTGGGTGGGATTTCTTCCTCATCCAGGCGTCTTTTTACCTGTGGCTTCTAGATAAACAAGTACCTTTGTTTCTTAAGCTATGTGGATGTATTAAGAGATTCAGAGGCAGACAGGACTCCTGTGGAAGTCCCCTGTCTCAAGTCTGTTCCCAAGTATCTTAATTGGTACTTCGTCTTCTGTGGAAATAATTGGCTTGAAAAATGGGGTAGGATCTTAAGAGCATCTAACACTCCAGAAAGTGAGACCTGCAGGGGTCTCCAGCCCAGAATATCCTGTACTGGCTGTAGCATTGTGCTACAGGTAACAACACGACCATGAGGGAAAGTTCTTCTGCATCTGAACCGTGAGAAGATGCGTTGTAACGTGAGCTCCACCGTCTGCTTCTCCTGCCATGGCACGGCAGAGAGAAAATGAAGCCTGGTGAAGAGATAACTCTGAACTGGATGTGGGCGTTTGTGGAGTGAAGATGGATGATGACACTTGATGAGCGAATCCACCGGATAAAAAATACCAACAGACCTCGCTCCCTATTCCCAAGGAGCGCGTCCTAATTTAATTTTGCCAAATGACCATCAGAGTTAGATGCATTGTTCTCCAGAATGGATTCCAATTAGCAGTTGACATTTCTTTTGTGCACCGAACAGATGCAAATCGCTTCCTAGCTTATCTCAGCTAAATTGAATCGGCCTGCAGACAGAAAGAACCACAGGAAGGCCATTATTAGTGGTATAGAAATTGGGTTGGGCTATCAGAATCCAATCACACCAAAGCTCAGGCAGCAGATTCTTCTTCGTCTGCACTTCCTTGGTAACTGACCATGATAAGACCTGACCATGTCTAATATTTGAGCAGGATAATAGATCGATGCCTCATTAAAATTCAACATATTGCAGTGAGAAGGATGAAAGCCCAACAAAATATCAAATCTATTTTTTTCATGGAATAGATTCACCATTTGTTTATTTTTCTCATCTTGGAAAATGAGAACAACATACTGTGCTTCAAACATTTGTATTACAACTCCATAAATGAACTGATCAACTCTTTGTCAAGGATTATATATTAACCAAAAAATTTCTCAAAGAGTTTCAAGATATCACCAGCTCTTTTCAAATACACAGCAATTTTTTGGATTTACATAAATTTGAGGATGTTAAGCTGTCAGTCTATGCTAAGGAAAAAAGGTAGACTGGACAAAAAAGTAATGCTTTTCAAAATATCACTGCATATTCATCCTGTGATCGGTGACAGGTTATGACCAAATGTCACCCCACCAAAATGTCATAAAGGTATGGAAATCACAAATGCATAATCAGTGCTGATACGGGCCACATGGACGGGGAAGCCTCTCGGTTTGTGATATTTCTCATATCTTCACAGCCCTCGTAAAACCGCTCCACCAACATAATATCAAGATGCTTTGCTTTGCAGAGGATCAGAACCCGGGTCCAAAACCCTGACCTCAATCCGATAGAACATCTTTGGAAGGAATCGACAGCAGAGTTAGAGAAAGACAAGAATGCACTCATATGTAATTAGTTAATGTCCATATTGTATCCAGTTCAGGGCTGGAGTGATTCTTGAACATATCCCAGAAAGAACAGTGCATCGTTATGCCACCCTCACCTGTAGGCTGAACATTGTATAGAGGAACCCATTCACCTACATGAACACTTTAAGAGGAAATCCATCCAAACACACTCAGTGCATGAACCCTGGATGAGGTCACAAGTGTATTCTCTGAGGTATCATGGAGGCCTAATTAAACACACAAATTAAAATCTCTAATATACATTTTTTGTGATATTTTGGGTCATATTAATTAAGCTTTTCAATGAGAAATAAAGGGTGGAGGTAAACAGGTGACACCCAGATCGCTTCAGACATAGAAGTACACAATGCTAAAATGCCTAAGTATGTTATAGTTAAAAAGTTAGATCGCAACTTTTTAAAATTCTGTCACTTGGTAAGCAGGTTAACTCTCAAATGAATGCTGACAGAGATGTAATTCTTTCGTTGTTTTTCGACAGTCTCGAAATGTCAAAAATAAAAGGTACCATTATGATTTTGGCATAACCGGTGCCTCGACTGAGTGGGCGAGAGCCTTCAAAGTGTGCAGTATTCCTTCACTCCAGCAATTAAAACCCGTACACTGTATATGAGAGATAAAAAGCTGCCACAGACGATGCACGTTCACTTGTGCAACGCGAGAGAGGGAGACGCAGGGAGAAAAGAGTGAGATCTGAAGATTTGTTGTTCACTCTGGCCAAGGCGACCTCATGCACTTACGTATAAGGGGTGTCAGCGGGGGAGAGTTCATTCGCCAGAGATGTTGACGTTCGTTTCTCTTACATGAATTATCTAAAAATGTTTCTTATTTTCAGCCAGACCTTGAATCTTTGAGCCTTGGGACAGTTTGTTGTTCTGCCTTGGCTGTAATTCTGCTCCCTCCTTTCTTCCCTGGCTGCACAGGCCCGTCTCCTGTGGCTTGCTGAGGGAGTGATGTACACTTGCTGACGTGACTTTGTTTTTCTCTCCCTCCTTATTATAGGCTGTGACAGAGGACTGAGAAAGGATGTGCCTTATATTTGTGTGAAGTCCCCCCCCCCCAAGTCCATAATCCCCCCCCCCCCAACTTTTCTGGTGCACCTCCACCTCCGGATCGGAGCCCTAGATGCCGTGACCTGGCGTCTACGCCTACCAGCGTCGGGGGTGGGGTTTGCTGGGGCGGGAATGTGTGTACAGGGGGAGGGAGGCAGCTATAGACAGACACCATGTGGACAAGCTGTCTCACTCTTAATGAGTAAAACATACATGCACCGCCTGCGTTCTTCTGAGTCAGATCTCTTCGCCGGCTTCGACCTCCCCCCACTGGCCCATTGTTTACCATTTCTAAGACATCCATAACTTGAAGCTCCATCTTTACAGTCCCCTCAACACCACCTGCCTTTGACTTCTGCCTCCACTCCACCCAAATTTGGGAGGCACTGAGTGTCCTTATTAGCCTACTTTGCACCTTCACTGTGAACCACATCATATCATGGCTCCATGAGCGACACGAGGACTAGCTGAAGGGGTCTTCCCAACCATTTCTGGGCTTGCTCATGTGTTAATTGCATCTTCATGGCGCTTTTATGCTATTTGTCTGGTCATACATTCGCGTGGGTGTGCATAGGTGTGTCTAAGTCTGCACCAGTTGGTGGTCTTCGATGTCCTATCGTCACTTCCGTCAGTATGCAGTGGCAGGAACGCTTCAGGTTAATGGTTTACTTTTCAAACCGGATCGACCAAATCTTCAAGAATCAGGCTCCCTTTTCTCTTGACTCCACAATTTCTCGAGTTCCCGTTGTTTTACGTTTTGCCATTTCATAAGCACTCTAACGCCCAAATGGACAATAAACGCTAGATATCTACTGAATAACAAATGAAATAAAGTGAAATTATGCCCGAAACAAAAAGGCAGGAACGAGGCAGTGCCGGCTTCTGATTGTTTCATCGCTTCCTGCGGGATGCAAGGAAACACGGCAGATGTTTGTGGAAAGTGATTCTACTTTGCAGAATATGATCCGAAGTCGTGGTTCTGCCTCTTTTTTGTTTATTTGATTTATTTGGGTTTGTCAGGTGCAGGGTGCATTTGAAAAAGATTTGGGAAAGTGGTCCCTAACAGGTAGCTAATTGCAGAGTAGCGTACCGGTGCCATCACCGCACTCAACCCCCCCGGGGAGCACGTAAAGTGCCTGATTACACAATGTCTACACAGAGTCAGGTGCATTGTTCCCTTGTTTTCCAGAAACACTTAACATTTTATTTCTGTTCTCCCATGTTCCTAGTTTGATTGATCACAAAATCACAAAAATTATTAATTAGAGAGAAACGTTTGTGCTGTTGACAAATACTGTTAGAATGGTTCATTTCATGGCAACAAAATGACTTTATATGCAACACACATATTATATGTATGAATCACCCCTCTTGTGATTAGAAAATAGTTCAGTGTGGAATGTTCCAGCCAGACAGCCCTGCAAGCAATTGGTGGTGGGGGGGGGGGGGGGGGGGGTGTGTGTTAAGGACATGCATCTCAAATACATTAACATGAGCTGGATATTAGAAATTCACCCACACTTAGTTCCCGCATTTGCATTAACTTTCGAAGACCTAAAGCAATATTTTAACATTCCTGGGTATTTCCACATTATGTTTTGTAAATATTTGGAGTTAATTAACCGTACTTCTTATTATTCATTAGCTCTCTATATTGTTCCTTTTTAAAATCAATTACCTGACAAATATTACCAGGCAGGCCACGGTATAAACCAAAGCCCTCCGCGTCACTGTAAGACAATGATGCGGCACTGATCATTCGGTCATCCTAACATCACATTAAGCTTCGCAGTGATGCATTAAAATGGACTTTAACGAACTTAATTAGTCACAGACATGAAGGGGCCGATCTGAGGTTATGCAGGGAGGAAATCAACAGTCATAATCAGTCTTAACTTAATTTTCACTGCATTATTAGGCATCAAGGCAAACACACGCACATATCTGAAATTTGCATGAGTGCGTGATTTCCATGTGGTCTCTGCTCACCCAAATACTCCTGCCAGTACACACAACTTACGCCTCTATGTACTGATTGTCAGTGTTGGGGAAGTTACTCACAAAAGTACTCCATTACAGACAGAGGTGGAAAGTCTAAAGTATAAAGAGTATAGTCACAGTCACAGAGTACTCAACTGGTTGATTGAAACAAAACCTTGGTCTGGATTTGTACTCAACCTCAAACCTCAATCTCTGTCTGTAATGGATTACTTTTGTGAGTAAATTCCCCAACACTGCCGACAGTTATCCAACACGAGTGTGGCGGGTGGATTGATACATTCACCGCCAAAGCCTCCCAAATGAATGTCCTTGTCTTACTGCAGCTTCACCATTGTGGGTGACGTACAGTATGTGGGCCAAGCCGGCAGGGAGCCACAGAATGACTGTCTACGAGCTTCATATGGTAACCGTAACAAAGGCCCCAATTTGTTTCCTACTATCTAAAAAGCATCTTCTGACATTTGTTGAAATCTGTTTTTTTTTTTATTCAAACCTTCCTAATTTTGTGCCACATTTATGTGTCTTGTGTCACCAGTGAAAGAAGAATGTGAGACTAACCTTAACAAATATCTGCTGTTTGACTCAAACTCTGACATCAAATTAAATGGGCATTGTTTTTTATTTATCATTTTTAATCCCATTACATGATAATATTAAGTATCTGTGCAAGCAGACATGGGAAGCAAAGACTGTAGGGTTAATACTGGCAATATGCAAAGTGTAAAGCCTGTCTCACCCTCACCTGAAGCGTAATCCCTGGAAAAAAGAGTGTGGCATCCTTCCTGACATCCCATGCCCGGCTCGCTGTGTCAGTTATTTCAGTTGAACGCCGCGCATGTCAGTGAGCTTCCCGCCTTTCATTCTTCCATGTATTTTGTGTTGTCCATGGTTCTTGCAGAATGAACATCATCATCATAACCTTCATCATAGCATCATCATCATCATAACCTTCATCACTTTCATCATAACCATCATCAACATCAACATCATCACTTTCATCATAACCATCATCATCATCATAACCTTCATCATAACCATCATCATCATCATCATGACCGTCATCATAACTATCATCATCAGCAGCAGCACCATCTTCATCACTATCACTGGGATTGCCTCTGCCACTTAAATTACCAAAACTTCCTCATCATCCTATTATCATGACTTCTTCTTGGTCTCTGTAAATTTAATTTAAAGGAAAATTATTACTTGTGCAAACTGATAATGAATATTCTCTTGTATATTTGTACAGGTACATTTGTAGAAAAAAAGGATTGGAAAAAAACATTTTCTACTTCTCTAGAAAGTATTTATAATTTTGGCTGTTCAGTTGAATGTCAGCTCTTAAGGAATACAGACCTTGTTATTATTTTGTGTTTATTTATTTATTTTTGTGCAGTATTTCGGTGGGTACTAATGTTCAAAGGGTAAAAAAGAAAGTAAAAGACTTTGAGACCTGTTGCATTATATGTTTGATTTTTTTTTTCAATTAATTTTCACGAGCATTGGCATAGAAGAGCGCAGTCCTAGTGGAGCATTGTGAAGCCTGAGTGTTCATTTATCAAGGGACGTGATTGACAGAAATGAGCTGAAACGTGTTTACCAACTGAAACCGTAATGAATGTAATGGCTTCTTTGGCCAGTGTTTTCTCCCACCAAACACGTTCCAATTAGAGGCATGTGTATTACTTTCCCGCTGATTAGGTGAGAAAAAAACAAAACACAAAATAAGGGCAATTAAATTTCTGCATAAAGATACAAAGTATAAAATCATACAAAACATGCAAAAAATGAGCTTTATAATGTGCAATCAAATGTAAATAAAGGTGAATTATGAGCTTTCTGTGAAAATGTTCAGGACAATATACTTACAGGGACTCAAATGTTCGCTGAAACAATCCAAAAAGCCATTGTTTAGTTCCTTTATATTTCAAAATACAGAGTTGAGCAGAAAGTCTCAGTTTACTTGGCGCTATAATGACAAATTTAGCCAGAGTCTGAGATGAACAGTAGAAAAAGTAAAGGTGAAATAAACTAGACAGACGGTCAGACAGATAGATAGATAGATAGATAGTGAGATCCTGTCTTTGAGTGAGGCTTTCTTGGAGCCAGCAGAGTTATCATCACTTGTCCCAATTAAATCTCAGTTAATTATTAGTTAAGCCAAAGTCAGTAAGGGCAAGTCTCAAGTCAGGTTTCAGGTCTGGGGGACTGAGTCTGGAGTCGTGTCTCAGACGACATGTCTCAATTAAATCTTCAAGTCAGCAGAGTGCAGCGTAATAATCAATTATATAGCCTGTTATGTAGGCTTAAATCCACGGAGAAGGAGAGGCCTCTCGCACTGACTGCCACTTTATTAAAATGCCCCGTGCAACACCTCATCCCAGCCAGGAAAATTGCACAGAAGTATTATAAACTGGAAGAAGAATCCTCCAGCTGTGAGTGGAGTGCTGAAGGACAAAGAGGGAGATGAGACTACGTTTGAAATAGCTAGTGCCTTTCCGTGTTCTGCATTTAAAAGCACTTTATTAACTCCCTGTCATGATAGAAAAACTGCTATATTTAATGAAACAGGAATATTCATGAACTGCAACACTTTAGATGAAGGCATGTAATTAGCAAGGAACGTAATTGATTTATACAGGATTTGTAAAGATCCGCTGTCATTACATTGATAACTAGCAAATGAACATCTACTAACCATTTACCAGGTTATTACACCATTTACCAGGTTATTACGTGTTCTGTGGTTTCTGGCATGCTAACAAGCGCACATCCAAGAATTCATATGAAAACTAAAAAAAAAAACACAAAGCTCAGCACGTCATCCATTAGTATTGTTAATTTTTTTAAATAGGCTGTATATGTCAATCTATGCAGGCAAAGATTTTGTTTCATTCCAGTGGCTTGTAATGGTTGTAATGGTTTTTCTGAGAAAAGTCCACAGGGGGACTCAATCCCCAGTCTGCTATTCCAATATGGGCAACCCTGATTACATCAGTCTTTGCGAAGTTATCAGGGTCACTACTGCGCCCCCCTCGTGGGAGACCCCACAGCACACCCTTGGAAAGACGTCACATCGGACCTTCGGTGACCAGAACGGCGTGTGTCTACAGGGACACCTATGACATCCCACTTGCTGCTGCACCTAGGTCCTTATCCCATCTGACGGCAAGTGGTGACACCGCGACCTCCCACAGATAGCAGAAGCCGTAGCCAAGGTCGCGTAATGATGACACGGGGATACCGACGCTATCACATGCCCACAGGTCTCCACGTCTCTCAAGTCTGCTCACATGTTGTTGAAGAATACATACCCCAAGTTGCTGTCATTGCATTTAATTATTTTTGAAAAATGAAGATACAGCGAATGGGGTTAGAAATGCAAAGTAATACCTGACACCCTCATACAGTATACACAATTTCAGTAAGCATTTAAAATCATATTTATTTTATCCTGAATTTATCAAGAGCTACCAGAATAACTATTATGTATTAGCTAGACATATGGCGAAGATACAGGATGATTAATGTGGAAATGTTCTTTCTTTGTTATTGGACTTTTATCTAAAAAAAAATTGGATTTCTTCAAAACTGCTCCAAGCACAGAAGCTGTAGGACTGAACACTGTCAACACAGAGACAGGAGTTGCTGTCAATTACCCGGGAGTTCCGACACAGTGGGATGGTTCTGGCAGATGTCGCCCATGTCATTTTATTTTGGGAGAGTACCTGCTCAAGCCGAAAGCTGAGTGTCACGTTCAAATCAAGATGAGAAATTTACCTTAGGAGCACATACCTCTGCAAAGATATTCTCAGCATAAACATTAAGAATACTGATTTTTAAAAAATGTTTTGTGCCCCAATGTAGAATTGGGGGTATGGCAGGATCAGGGCATAATTAATTGTGCAAGCAGCTGTTATTGAAATGTTTATGAAATCCATCCTTTCAGAAGCTCTTAAATTTGCCCCCTAATACAGGTACATTAGGTACATATAGAAAATGCAAAAAATAAAAGCTGAATCCTCCATTCAGAGCAGTAATACAATCATGTGCGCTGATCGTCACTTAAGCTCTCATCTCAGCGATGGATCCTCCTCTCTTTGATGGACCAACAAAGATCACCCCACTTAATGTTCAGGCAGATAGATCTCTATGAGGAATTTTGGTAAAAATAAATGCACTTTAGGTACACAGATATGTAGCCTTTTCAATGTACAGTACTGTGCAGAAGTCTTAGACAGTCAAAGATAATTATGTTTAAACGATCTTGTTGGTGTAAAATTACTATTTTATGTCTGTCAAAGTATGTCTGTTAGCTTAGCTGTTTCAAAACCTCTCCTAAAGTCACCCCAGTGTCTGCAATACAGCCAATACACCCACGTATTTTATTGACTTGACCACTATCCAACCTTGTTTAACTAATCAATACCTCATTGATGTTTTAAACCGATTAATCAATTAATTCACCTATTGGTGAAATTTAAAGAATATTTGGAATGGCTAGTTGAGGAAATTAGTACTAGTATGATAAGATTGTTTCAAGCTGATCACAGACTAGTTGTTATATGGTACATTAATTGTACTGTATGACGCCTGACTGCTACAAAAATTGCGCAAAGATGGTTTAGGGCACTGCTGTAAATTGCTTCAGCTCTTGGGCTATGCAGGGAATACATTATTAAAAGAATCCTGCATTTCAGAAGCTTCATGCGCAGGTTTCTCAGGACAGAGTAATATAACATAGATATGAAAAGTGGAATTTTAAAATATATTAAAAAACAAAGGGTGCCAAGGCTAATCTCCCCCAAGCCAGGCTCCACAGCGGGAAGTATGGGGGCACTTGGTTATTATTACAGCAGCTGGAAAGGAAGATCACCTTTCGATGGACAATGAAGCTGTTGAGCTGGCAATCTGATTGATGGCTGCGCTGTCCAATGGGACCTGGGCCAGCTGCACCTGTTCCAATTAGGCACAAGCAAGGAGGCCCTCGCTTGCTGCAATGTCCTCCCACACAGTAATGATGTCATTCACCACAGTTCCCGCTCTCAGACCGTCAAACTCACAGATCAGCTAAATCCAGAGCTGTTTACTTGTGGAAACCGGGACAAAGAGATGGGATTTACAGTATGCCGAGACCGGACAGAGCACTCTGAAAAACGTAGTTGCAGCTGGTAAGATTTTCTGACAGAAGAAAAGGGGACATCCCTCTCCACATACATCACTTTACTTAAATCGACATATTTCTAAGCAAATAGTGTTTAATTCACACCAAAGGGTATACTGCTCAATGAAAAGCCCTTCAGACTCCCATTGGTCCGTACAGCTTGTTTTTGGAATGGAGGGATTTTAAAACCCCACGGCTCCCAAGAGAGGGGGATTGTGTGCGTATGAATCATGCAGGGTAATTAAATTGATATTTTCCTGTCGAGAACTAGTCTTCTCAACTGCCTATGCACACAAAAGATTTTTCTTCAATCAAACACAAAAGGTTAACAAAACAATATTGCTTAATGCAATTTTTTTTTGCCTTATCCTCTTTCTTACACTCTTCTCTGGTGTGTCTGACAGCCAGAAATTAATATTTTAAATACATTTTAATTTTTAAAGTAAAACTAAAGAAGTAAACGTTTATGACGATACGCAGGTGTGCTCCCACTTTCTCAATTTATGCTACCAGGATTTGTTATATAATAATCTATTCAAACACTGTTATTATGCAAGGAAACTTTGGCACTTTAAATGCAATTTTCCAGGCACTCCATATTACGCACTCCGGTATACCCTTTTACTCCGTCTCTATCCCATTATTCCTGCCACATAATAATGAGACTGAAACTCTGTGCGATTTTAAAAATAAACCACTGGAAAATTTGTATATTATGAGTTTCATAAAAGGTGGACATTTTCATCTGAACATTAAGTCCAAAGTACTTTCTGCAGATAGAGGACTTCCCTCAATGCATTTGTTCCTTTCGGTACCACTGCAACCCATTTTAAAAACATTGCAAAGGCATTAGCAGTCATTTTGATAACATTCTTCAGTTATTTTAGTAATTACATTGCAATTGCATTTACGCTCCCATAGATGCTTTCATTATTTTGATACGGTGACTTAAAAAAATTGTACAAGCTAAATAGAGATCAGGACAAGTCTGAAACAAGGAGATAATTTTTTTTTGTGGTTGAGATACAAAAGCCTTGAAGACAAAGTGTTTTAAAGACCCTTTATTGATTGGGGGAAATTCTCCTTTTGTCTACCCCATCTTGTTCTCTATAATGCACTGGTGAGAGCGAGCTTGGCAGTAACAGGCAGCTACCTAAAGTGGCAACCGTGGATATGGGCGAACAGACCAGTGACCTTCCGATCGCAGCCACAGAGGCTTAGCCTGTAGAGACACACTGACCCCAGCTTGGATTTGAAGAAATCATTCAGTGGATGAGAACTGGAGATATATTACAGAGGTAGTCATCTGGTGCAGACCTAGAAAATAAACACAATAATTAATGTGGCAGCAGACCTTGGGGGAGCCTCTGGGATTTTTTCAGGTAGGTGACACGTACACCTTCAAATGTAAGTAGGGAGCAGCTGGTGATCAAGGCAAAATGTTAAATTGAGTAACAAGTAACAAGTCGAGGTTACATCTGTAAGTAAATTCAGAGGGAGTCGGCAAAAGCAGATCATAAACTTGTCAAACTTTTTTTGCCAACTTATTAGCCTGGTGTCCACAACATATCATACTTCTGGTCAGGACAAATTATAGCTGACCAGTTAAAATCTTTCTTGTAGATATTACATCAACGACCCACAATTAGAATGACTAAGACAGACTTCATCTTTGAAGTTCAAAGATGGGGGAAAGGCTTATAACGTCTGTCAGGTCCTTTGCAGTGACGCGTGCTGTTGGGTGATGGATACAATATATACCTAATGACTAAGCTCACAGCAAAGCAAAATGCCCGGCATCACCATAGAAACAGAGACCCCTAAAGTCCACTTCTTCGTTGTCATCGCCACCCACTGAGCCAGGCAGGCGCTGCCCAGATTTTGCGAGGCCTTGTCAAGCTGGCACAAAGGTATGGGGGACTGTGTTACTACAGAGACGTCCATGGCTCAGTTGGTTCAAAGATTTTGATTGGCTGACTACAGTACGTCTGCGGCAAGAGTGGAACTTATTTCCGTGTCATTCTGTTGCTTGGCACAGCCCCATTTGTGGACAAAAATATATATTTCACAATTATGTTAGGACGGGAAACAAAACTGTCAAATCGGTCTGCACAAGGCAGAGGGCGAAATGTCACCGGGACAAAATGCCCAAGCTCAAATGGAAACATTTGACGTATCTTCAGGACCGGAGCGCTGCTGTCTTTCCTGGCTCACAGCCAGGGGTTTGGTGCTGGAGAGGCAGTGACTCTCTCATTAAGTAGCCTACACCTATCCCTGGGCCATTAGCACATGGCGGGAGGCAGTCACGACTCCAAACACGAAGGTTCGTATCTCTTTACGCTCCTCACTTTCTTGAACTTAACCACCCACTTATGCAGAAAAATGCAGATTCCCGTGATGCGTTTAGCCAAGTTAATGGATCTCTACACGATGGACCTGTGTGGGAGCTGAAAAGGGTTTCTTAATTTACTCTTTATTAATATGATAAATATTTGAAAAACGAGCAGGTACTTTATGGCACTGGATGTAAATTGCACAATATGCATATATTCTGCAACAGCCGTTGACTTCCCCATAGCAGAATGAAGTACTGAAGTATTTCTGACACACTGGTGTAATTTGGTATTTGAGGAAATCAGACATATGACTGTACAGCAATGTTGACAATTTGGAGAAACACCAGCATGGGGTCCTGACCCGTCAGTTTTTAGAGGGTAACAAATGACATTAATGTGAGGGGTTAAGGTACTGTGTCCTCCCCTAATACCAACACAATGACAGGTCAACCAATCAGCATCGTGTTATAATGAGCCAGGTCAACAAAGGGTCACGTACTGCATAGGTGAAGAGGGGCTAGACAGACTGGCCCAGTTCTTGTCCACCACCCCTGAAAGATACCTTACAGTAGCCTTCATTCACAGAAGGGATTCATCCACAACAGGGGATGGTATGCACTTCTTCACAATTTGGATGCAGCTGGATTGATGGGAGACGCTGCATCTCTAAACTCAAGGCCCAACCTGCACCCCCTTGTCATGGCAGATCACCATACAAGACAGTAACTCGTACATTTACTAAAATAAGGTGGAATATATACTAATCATTGGCAAGTATGAAAACTATCAGTAGTTATACATGCCATATCTTTGCAAAGTCTGATTGTCATACCAAACTGTGGCAAACGCAATTAGCTGCTACAGTTGGTTAGAAATACCGCAGTTGTCAAGCATAGTGTTATTTCTCAGATAACATACTACATTGTCATCAAAATTGTCTAGGTCTATATTTGTTTTCCAAGCTGCAATGTTTCTCAATAGGAAAGAAGCTAGAAAATCATGCTTCTGAGGGATGATTTTGGTTGTTTTGCAGAGGCCATGCTAAGATGCCATGGTGCGTCTTGGGGCAGACGGACTAACATTCAGAATCTGGCGTCTCTGTACTCCTCACTGGACTTGTACCTGAGTTTGGAAGGTTACAAAGGAATCAAACCTACTGGGTTAAAACAATTGGGGTAGCTTTTCCAGTATTATTACTTTTCGGCAGTAACTGGGTAGTTACCCACCAGTTTGGCACCAAGGCAAATGTCACTCAGAACCCATGATTGATAGGTGTCATTGTCACTGTGACTGTATTTGATCTTGTTGCTGATAAAAGATTTAGATGTTAATTAATGCTGCTGGTACTGTAGATTTATACCCTTAGTACATCAGTCCCTTGACTGATGTACTATATGTATATATATATATATATATATATGTGTGTGTATATATATATATATATATGTAGGGTGGCATGGTGGTGCAGTGGTTAGCAATGTTGCCTCACACCTTTGGGGCCCAGGTTCAAGTCTCCGCCTGGGTCACATGTGTGCGGAGTTTGCATGTTCTCCCCATGTCGTCGTGGGTTTTCCTCCGGGTACTCCGGTTTCCCCCCATAGAACAAAAACATGCTCAGTCTAATTCGTGTTACTATACTGTCCATGGGTGTGCCTGTGTGAATGAATGGTGTGTGAGTGTGCCCTGCGATAGGCTGGCCCCCCCGTCCTGGGTTGTTCCCTGCCTCGTGCCCATTGCTTCCAGGATAGGCTCTGGACCCCCCGCGACCCAGTAGGATAAGCGGTTTGGAAAATGGATGGATAAAACGAACTATCAGACAATCCTCTGTGCCATTTCAGCATAATACCGGCAATATAAGGAATCTAAGGCGGATTAACACGTGGATTTGCAAGCCAAAAGCCCAGTGGGGTCTTCCTGTAGAACACTTAATAATTATAATATTCAGCTGTTTAAAAGGACATTGTATGTAAGTTGCATTGTATAAGTCACACTGGATAAAGGACTACTAAGAAAAGTATGGAATTATGGAAAAATATGGAATAAGTTATGTTGACAAAAAGTCTTAAATATACATTAAACCCAGCTCTTGTCCTTCTGAATCCAGCTGTTTTGTATGGAAAACAGATGGGGGCAGGAGCTGGGTAAAATCAGGTAATGGGTCCATTTTACCTGTGCCTAATTACCAATCATATAAGACTAACTTTGTGGTTCTTCAGTCATTACCACAAAACATGATATCCAAGCACACATCCACGGCCTGATTCTTCATCTCTGCTCCTGTGTGTTACCCTCTACTGACACTGAAATGGCCGTCCTGTGTTTTTGGATCGGTTCCATCCCAGCCCTTCAACTCCACACATAACAACAAAAGTCTCTAACGCTTCCCCTCATTTCAATATAACACATTTCTGTTCACTGCCCGACCCAGAGCAACTCATACTGTATAAAAAACAATTTCAGCTTTTGATCACAGCAGAAACATTGTAACATCTGCAAAATTCAACGTGAGCTGCGGTTGAACAAATCATGAACAAATGTTGCATGTGCCATAGTATCACTTCTCGAGGGAACACAAATAATGCAGTAGTACACGCTTAGTTAATGGTTAATCAATGCATTAAGTAAGTGTTAGTTCATCATTAATCAGTTATGATTCATGTATTACATGCAAGAACTATTAGTTTATAATTTACCAATTAGTTAACTGTTAACTTGTATAGTTCCCAAATGGAATAAATGAATCATGATTTATTAATGATGAACAAGCATGGGATCAGTATGTAACACTTAGTGGTTAAACGTGTACAACTACATTATTTTTGCTTCGGGCTTCATTGACTAATACACAAATAAGATTCTGTGTGAATGCAGTACATCCTGTAGACAGTAGCAGGAATGTAGGCTAAACAAAATCATAGGATGTGAAATTTCATGCCCATAGCATTAACTGGCCCTTGGGTACAAAGCTTTGCTTTTCAGGGAAAGTCTCTGGCCGAGAGGATCACCAGGGAGAAGTTGCTGAATGCAAAAGATGAGGATCAAACCCACGCATCTGCTGCCTGGTACTTGCTATCGTCTTGGGTTTTTCACGCTGCAGGAAGTGTTCTTGCCTACAGTGAGTGACAGAGGCATCCAGGAGAAAGGAGGGAGATTGTCTCCATGACGTGTTTTAATTACTCTAAGTAAAGTCGGTTGCGTTTTTGCGCTCTCAAGAATTTAAAATTGCAAAACGGACACAGACCCTGTGCGCTGCATGGAATATGTGTGGGCAAAATAGCTGAAATACGTTTGCAAGTGGGGGGGGGGGGGGGGGGGTTTGAGAACTCTCAATGCTCTTAAAACACCAGGGGGGAGACTCGCCTCCTACATGCCATCAATAACACAGCATACAAACCCACATTCACACTTGTTACCGAGCCAGGCCTGAGGATTTACAGTCATATGGGACCGAAACATTTCTGTCTTTCTCCAGGCTTGTCCGTGACCGAGTGCATGAATGCATATCAGCCACCTGAAGACATATTTGCAAGCCAACAGTAGCAATAAGCAAAGAAACAAAGTACAAAGACCTCTAGGCCATGTATGCGACTGTAAGTTCCATTAAAACCTACAGGATGGAAAAACACAGCATTGATCCCCTTGTAAATCAGTTGTAAGTTCTGAAAATATCTCTGTGCCGCATTTGTTGAGGTCACTTGCTCTTTTTAAGGATTTAAACCTCCCAATTAGATGAGAATGCTGCTGAAATCTCCCATTAAAGAAAAGAGATTAATCGATCCCTCACATGCTTCAATGCATGATAGGGGCTCAGCTCCAGTCACGGGAAGCACGTGAGAATCCCTACGAGGACTGAGTCGATCGTGAACTCTTTACACAAAACACATTGCATGCCAAGTAGCAGATGGAGGTGTTACTGGAATCTCCCACCAAAGAGATTTCTAAGCTTTTGTAGATAAATAGGTGTTCATCCACGGACCAATCAGAGGCAGGTGTTGGAGTAACATTGGAGTTCCAGAACTTTATCGTCATCAGAACTAAGTGACCATAGCTGACAAAAAAGAAACATGGAAAAGGACATGGTAAGGCTAAAGAACCACGAGCAATTAGCTGCAGCAGGTTCCCCCTATACTCCGCCAGGGCAGTCTGAGGTAACTGTTTGCGTCAGAACTGGACTCTGAAATTAAAGAGAAATTACCCTGTGAACCCCAATCTAATTTCCTCTGCTTTTGATCTCCCAAAGCTCAGCTGCATTATGGGCTACTCCAAATCACTATGCTCCTGGTTGTAGATCAGGAGATGAGCTTCCTCTGTGGGAGCAAGGATCACCATTTGTCTGCCTCATGTCCGTTCCCAATCCCCGTCACTGAGCCAGAATTATCACAGCCCCACCTTTCATCAGCCAACATACCCAGTCCCCTTGGCAACAGGTTCCCGGCCCAGAAATAATGATGCGGGACAAGGCGTTGGCACCGCCATGATGGCTGGCCGGCCTGATATTCGGCTCTGGAAGGAGGTGAGGCAACATGTGCCCGAGGTTAGGTGCTTTATATGGTGAAACCTGTGCTCCGTGATTAAGGTGAAGTGGCAGCCCCACAGATGATAGGAAATAGTACTCAGCGGCCACTTTACCATCGATTTTTCCTTCTCGACAGCTGAGCACCTTTTTCCCAGTTCAGCGGCTCCCAACTCAAGCATATCATCATCTGACTTTACAGTAAAAGTAGCAGGAAAATCCTGCCATGCTCCTATGCCCATGCATTGGAGCCCTGCCAGCAGTCTATAAAAGCTTTTCATAAGGTGAGATTATGAATATGATGATGCAAATTGGTGATAGTATCCAGCTGGCCATGGAAATGATTTGTGATAAAACTATGGAGTTCTTTGACTTTTTTTTATTCAAAAGCTAGGCTAGTCTCTCATAGTACTCATGTTGTAGCTTAAGAAGACCCTAAGTGACTGTAAAGATTCAAAGGATTCAAAAGATTTGTTATTTTAACAAGTGCATTGAAATATTTGCGTTAGTACGTCCCTTCAGATTTAAATAACATATAATGTTAAAAAACAATAACAAAAAAGTATATAAAGAATATTAAGGACAACATACAATATGTACGGTATACTGTACATGGAACATACGATACAAATGCAATATACAACAACATTCAAGTAGGAAAACTGAAATTTATTGTGCAATGGTTTATTAATAAATGACCGTGCTGATTCATCAGTCTGTGTTCAGCATTATTATTGGTGTTGGAAAGAATCTGTCTGTGGGTCTTGATAAACCATGAATATTTAGTATCATGGCTATTACAGAAAAGATGTTTCTTTATGCTAATTGGGTTCCTGAAGAATAGGACAGCATGCAATGTACTACTGGTATGTCATTTACCAAGTTCTTGTCACTTAGCTTGATATATTCTCAATGGAAAACCCAGTTCCACTCTGGCTGTTGACGTGTGTCACAGCTGGAGGAATGAATGACATGAGGGCTGGTGTTTAAGGTGAAACAAAAGGCACTTTATTCAAACAAAACTAAAGAAACAGGGACTGGAAATAAACAGGATGACAAGGGATCAAACCAAGAAGGTTGGACATTGGAAGGACACTGGCTGAGAGGAAGAGCCAAGTTAATGACCGGACTAGTGAGGGTGAGACAAACACATGATTAAATACATAGACTAATGTAGTCAGGTGTGGCCCATTATGGCAACGTGAGGAAGGAGACAGGAGGGTCAGGCAGACGTGGCAGGTAGGATGTGACAATACCTCCCCTCCCAAAGTGGGTATGAAGAATGAACAGGGGAGTGAACCAAGGGGACCAAATGGCATGGCGGACACACTGAGCTGGCAACAGACAGGACAGCAAACAAGACAGGGCATGGCAGGACCGACAGGGTACACAGGGCAGACACCACAAAGGGTCAGAGAGACAGAACCACCAGACAGGACAGGGCATGGCAGGACCAACAGGGTACACAGGGCAGACACCACAAAGGGTCAGAGAGACAGAACCACCAAACAGGACAGGGCATGGCAGGACCGACAGGGTACACAGGGCAGACACCACAAAGGGTCAGAGAGACAGAACCACCAGACAGGATAGGGCATGGCAGGACCGACAGGGTACACAGGGCAGGCACCACAAAGGGTCAGAGAGACAGAACCACCAGACAGGACAGGGCATGGTAGGACCGACAGGGTACACATGGCAGGCACCACAAAGGGTCAGAGAGACAGAACCACCAGACAGGACAGGGCATGGCGGGACCGACAGGGTACACAGGGCAGGCACCACAAAGGGTCAGAGAGACAGAACCACTAGACAGGACAGGGCATGGCAGGACCGACAGGGTACACAGGGCAGACACCACAAAGGGTCAGAGAGACAGAACCACCAGACAGGACAGGGCATGGTAGGACCGACAGGGTACACAGGGCAGGCACCACAAAGGGTCAGAGAGACAGAACCACCAGACAGGACAGGGCATGGTAGGACCGACAGGGTACACAGGGCAGGCACCACAAAGGGTCAGAGAGACAGAACCACCAGACAGGACAGGGCATGGCAGGACCGACAGGGTACACAGGGCAGACACCACAAAGGGTCAGAGAGGCAGAACCACCAGACAGGATAGGGCATGGCAGGACCGACAGGGTACACAGGGCAGACACCACAAAAGGTCAGAGAGACAGAACCACCAGACAGGATAGGGCATGGCAGGACCAACCGGGTACAAAGGGCAGACACTGCAAAAGGCACCAAAAAAGGTGAGAGAGACAGAACCACCAGACAGGACAGGGCAAAACAAATGGCATGACAAGGGGCACGGAATAAGCAAGGGTTAGAGCAGGGACCAGAAGAACAACAGGAGAGACCCATTGACAAAATCACACAGATGAAACAGATAAGACACGGGACATAACCAGGAATCAGGGACAACCAATGCACACCTTGGAGCAGAAGAAACTGAGATAAAGACAAACTGAACAGGCCTTACCATGATAGGGCAGACAAGTAGACGGACAACAGGGAAAGCAGTGGGAACAAAATAGAGAACCACTGAGAACACAGATACAGGCAGGACAGGGCACTGGGACAAGGACAGAGGCACGACGATTGAGAATAGGGGTGCGTCCAGGGAGTCTCTCGGACTCTGAGAAGTTGGGTGTCAACCCTGAGAAACGAATCCTCCAGGACCCATTCACCAGCATGGCAGAGCCCGTCTGGACCGCAGGGCCTGAGGGTCTCGAAGGACAAGATGGACCAGAGGACACTGAGGGACCAGCAAGTCTGGAGGGTGCCGAGGGGTCTGAGGAGCAGGAGGGCGCTGAGGGGCCTGCAGGTCAGGAGCAGGAGGGTGCAAAGGGGCCTGCAAGGCAGGAGCAGGAGGTGCTGAGGGGCCTGTGGGACAGGAGCAGGAGGGCACAGCAGTTTCTCTCTCCAAGGCAGCAGGAGAGGTGTCTGGGAGGACGGTGCTGGGTAGACTAAGGTCTGGGTGGCTGGCTTGATTTGTGTGTCCCTGTCTCCCCCTTCTGGAGATGGAGACTCAGCCAGCCCCTTTTTTGTGCCCCGGCTTGCACCATTGACCACACTAGGACTTAGGACCGGGTTGTTGCAAACGTTGGGCTGAGGTGGAGGCCAGCGAGGCTAGAGTTAGGGCAAGACCCGAAGGGTCTTACTCCAAATCTTCCAACTGGGCATTGTCTATGTCAACTCAACCTGGTCTGGCGGCCAGTGGGGGATGAGGAGACCATCAGTGGCGAACCAGAAGTTGCAAGGTGGGCGCCTAGGCGACGACAGGAGATGAGGACGGTGCCTGGGCAACAACTGGAGATGAGGCAGACACCTGAGGGATGACTGGAGACAAAGCAGGTGAGAGTGGGACACCAGGAACTTGTGCTGGAACAAGCAGCATGCCAAGAAACTGGGCAGGTGCCAGCAAGACAGCTGTGAAAGAGCTGACACTAGAAGATTGGGCTGGAACTGGTGGGACATCAAGAGACATCAGGGTGAGGCCAAGATGTATGGAAGAGAGAGGGGAGAGGCTGGGACACCTGGAGGCAAGCAAGGTGCAGCCAGGACACCTGGAGGCAAGCAAGGTGCAGCCAGGACACCTGGAGGCGAGCAAAGTGAAGCCAGGACACCTGGAGGCGAGCAAAGTGAAGCCAGGACACCTGGAGGCGAGCAAAGTGAAGCCAGGACACCTGGAGGCGAGCAAAGTGAAGCCAGGACACCTGGAGGCGAGCAAAGTGAAGCCAGGACACCTGGAGGCGAGCAAAGTGAAGCCAGGACACCTGGAGGCGAGCAAGGTGCAGCCAGGACACCTGGAGGTGAGCAAAGTGAAGCCAGGACACCTGGAGGCAAGCAAGGTGCAGCCAGGACACCTGGAGGTGAGCAAGGTGAAGCCGGGACACCTGGAGGTGAGCAAAGTGAAGCCGGGACACCGGGGTTAGGTTCGGGTAACATGGCTGCCACAGGACCAGGCATGTGCGATGTGACCCTTAGTGAGTTGGAAGCCTTGGTCTCAGGTGGAAACTCCTGCTCTGGGCCGGGAACGTGGAGTGTAATCAGAGAGGCCCTCTCTGGGGCAGGACCAACAGTGCTGAGGATGGGCTGTGAGCATGTAGCAGAGGCAAGGACAGACTCTGGGTGCGTAGCAGAGTTAAAGATGGGTTCGAGAGGCACATTGGCTGTATCACAGGGGTCAGGCTCTGAAGCAGTGGCCTCTCCCAGGCCGTACTCTGGAGGCACAGTGACGGTCTTTCCTCGGCCGAACTCTGGGGGAGCAGTGGCAGCCTCTCCTGAACCTGGAGGCGCAGAATTTTTCCCAGGGTAGGGCTCCAGAGGGACCAGGTCTGCTCAGGAGACAGCCATGGGAAGAGATCGCTTCTTCTGCCTCTTCCTCCTGCGACTGAGAACAGCTGCCGGGACTGCACTGATCTGCATAGAGCCAGAGGGGTGAATTTGCAGCGAGCTGCCAGGAGCTAGCGGACAGATCTGCTATAAGCTGTGGGGAGCCAGCCGGTGGATTTGTGGCAGTGAGCTGGGGAGTGTCGGGCAGGCTGAAAGACTGCTCCCTCAAGGAGCCACAGCATTTTCCCTGGTCTGGAGCTAATACGCTGGGATGCAGATAACCGTCATGCAATCGATTGTTGTAACGGTGCAAATGCGTACTTATATTATATGCATTTGCACTGCTATTACAAGAAATTATTGTGAATTTTAACTTTAATACTGCAAATAAAGTATGAATTAGCATATACCTGTAAAGGTTAAAATGCATAGTATTTCCTTGTAAAACCAGTGCAAATGTACATAAAAAAGTATGGGAGGCTGAAGGAACTACTGCACAATATGCATTAATGGACTACCTTCATAGGGAGAGTGAAGACAAGAAAAGAACAAAAATTTTGGTAAACATTTATTTTACAAATATATAAATAATCAATAAATATGCAAATCTTTCTCCGCCTGGGTCACATGTGTGTGGATTTTGCATGTTCTCCCCATGTCGTCGTGGGGTTTCCTCTGGGTACTCCGGTTTCCCCCCACAGTCCAAAAACATGCTGAGGCTAACTGGAGTTGCTAAATTGCCCCTAGGTGTGCGTGTGAGAGTGAATGGTGTGTGAGTGTGCCCTGCGATGGGCTGGCCCCCCATCCTGGGTTGTTCCCTGCCTCGTGCCCATTGCTTCCGGGATAGGCTCCGGACCCCCCGCGACCCAGTAGGATAAGCGGTTTGGAAAATGGATGGATAGATGTAAATCTTTCACGTGGAGTAAATTAATATAAGAAGTGATGCTCCTGTCCATCTGCATTCTCTTCACTTGTGTTAAAACAAGCACACGAAAGACACGATAATGTAAATTCTGTAACAAAAACAACTATTTGTACTCAAGAATGTTGCAGCTTGGGGCTCTAAGCAGTTGCACATGAAATGTAGTTAAGATGTAATGTGGAACTTGTGAGCTGAAGTTTAATAAAACAAACACCTCTTTGGGTGAGAGATAAATTCTGTCATCATCTTGTTAATAAAGAAACAGAATTGTACAAATTTAACTTAAATTACTGACATTTCAAGCAAGATAGCATGAGTGTCTTTTTCCATTGCTGGAACAAAGTAGATTGCTGTACGTTATGTATCACTGGTTGATACACCAAAGTCAAATTCTAATGGTAACCAAATTAGTTAGCTTAGTTCACAGTCACATGATAAGTAAACATGACAATAACAACTTACCGATTCCTCCAAAGCGGTCACGGAGTTCAATGCTCCAGTTACTTGGGAGGTGTTGCACGAAACAGGATTAAGGGAAAGTTTGATTTATTTTGACAAGTCTCTCTCAGTTAAGAGGGAGTTCAGTTCCATCAACGTGTCTTAAATGAATCCCTGCTGAGCTACCATGGTCACTTAGCGAGTGAACAAACCAGGTTAACTGTCTCGCTTAGTTAAGCGTTGTCTCAAAGAACGTCTGACGTGTGGGAACAGGTTCCCAAAAGATCGTTCCCTCAGACGAAATTCCGCGCTCTCACTACTCATGTCTTGTAATAAATATAATAAAACCTATAAAAGTCACGTCTCAGCATTACAATTAATTCTAAAATAATTAAAATAAGAGCCTACCTGTACAAAAGCCCCCCTGATTGTTAAGTATTTAGTAATTTAAATTCTTATTTAGCTGGTTTCGTTAAGCCATTTATAATGTTACATGGGAGCAACCATTAGTTTATCGTTTCCATGGTAGTACGTGGGCACGTATGGCGCGAATTAGTTGCGGTCTCCATTTTATTTTCCGTTCGGTAAAAGTTAGAGGCGGGATTAACTGCGAGTGCCAGTGCATTATGTTTGTGTACGTAAATGACTAAAAGGTAAGAGAAATATTGAGTTTAGGCAGCTTTGTATTTGTGCCTTATTATAGAAGTGGTTATCTAACTGTAAGCACTCGTTTTGTTATTGGTAAAGTAACTAGTAAATGCGCTTCTTTCGCGTTGCGAAATACAATCGTATGTAAACGTGTTCATGCATATAATCTGTTAACGCTTAAATGGGGAGGGATTATAATTGTATAACGTGGGACATATTATACAGTGCAATACTGTGTTAGTATAATTAAGCTTAGCGTGCAGGTTCGATTGTAACAGAGATTGCTATGTCCAGGTATGGTTGTAAGCAGACATTTTATGGGCAGTTGCTGCGTGTACACTTACCATATACCTTTGTTTCTTTTAGACCACACACTCCTCCTTTCACACACACTCCTCCTTTCACACACACACACACACACACCACACACCCAAGCACCTACATCAGCACCTGTGTATGGGAGACCTGGAGAAAGAATGTTGCACTGGAATTAAAATAATAAATAAACATTCATCGGGATCCATGGGCCTTAAGAGGTGTTCTGGCCGGCACTCCGGGATATACATGACTAGAAATCAGACCCAGCAACTTGGGATAGGGATTGTAACAGCAGTCTCCACTTCATTGATGGTCCTTCGAGCCGGATTATAGTTGTGTGTATCCTTAAAAGATGGATCCTGCTTCGGAGTATGAGACTCAGGCTGCACGTTCCAGGAGAAACATTCGACCCCCTTCCCGTTATGAAGATTACCACTTAGAGTATACCAGTTACCCTTATGGCCGGTATGGACAAAGGGAGTGGACATCTCACCAGGAGGGCCAGGCCAAGATGACCCCCCTCACCTCCCCCCAGGGTTCTCCAACTAGTCAGAGGTTAAGGAGGGATGCGACTCTTCAAAGGATGGACGGAGACTATGTACTGGGAAGCCAACAGCACAGTCCTGAAGGTCAGCTAGCCCCCTTGATGCAGCTGGAGCAAGATCAGGAGGAGAGACTGCAGGAGCATTCCACTACCCAGCATCCACCTCAGCACCTTGAACCCCCTACCACCGATTTCAGAAGAGAGTTAATGCAGTTGCAGCAGGAGCGCCTCCTAATGCAAGAATCCCAGCAGCGCATGATGTCAGAATTAACAGAACTCCGAGCCATTAGGACTGAGGTGAGGCAGTTAGTGAATGCTGCCAACAGCCTCCAGTACCACCTTACTCCTTTCTCCAGCCCTCAGCGTCAGGATTTACTGGAGCCAGCTCTGGTGCAGTCAGAGCTACACATTAGAGGTGAACTAAGTCGGGAAGTAGAAGAGTGGCCCCCACTTTCTGCCCTCCCATGTATGAGAGGAGCTGAGCCATCCTTCGGCACTCCGCCTATGGCCGATCGACTGAATAGGATGATGAGTGAACTTCAGGTCATGAAGAAGGCCATGACCAAAGGTCACCATCCTGCGCAGGTGAGGTCACCAGTGTGCGCAGCTTTCCGTGGCTCCCCCCTCCCTAAAGACTGGCCAGAAAGTCCAGGTCATCAGCCCCTGATGTCATCCATACCCGTGCAGCCTCCACCACAGTTGGGCCTCACGCCACCTCCCCTCGTATCTAAGAGTTCTGTGCTTCACCTAGCCCAGCCTCGTCCCTTTACGGATCACTTTCAGCCAGAGTATCAGTTTAGCCCCCAACAGTACCCCTCAGGCATCTCAAGGTCGCAGCCACCACCATTACAGCCTTCCAGCCAACACCTTGTGCCTGAAACAGCCTATCGTGGACCACGTCCACCGATTCCTAACCTTACAACCCGGGATCCCAGTGAGTTTGCCCGTCTTAAGATTGCCCTGGAAAACCTTCTACCAATAGAGGGAACAGAGCTATTTAAGTACCAGGTTTTAGTTGACCACTTAAAACTGGAGGAAGCAAAGTTGGTGGCCGATGCCTATCTCCATTCCACCACTCCTTACACTGACACTATGATGGCTCTAAATGACAAGTTCGGTCAACCACATCAGATGGCGCTAAAGAAAATTGCTTCCGTAAAGGACTCTCCAGATGTCAGACGTGGAGATGCCTTTGAGAGGTTTGCGCTCCAGGTCCAGTCACTGGTGGGAATGCTGAAGACTTTAGGCTCAGAGGGAGAGGCTGAGCTGCAGTGTCGCTGACATGTGGCCTGCCTTCTCAGCAAATTACCACCTGAGCAGAGTTCCGGCATTGTATGTTCCGGCGTTCTGGAACAGACTACACCTTGACTGACCTTTCAGATTGGCTGAAGTATGAGTCCTGGTGTCAAGATGTTGATGGACAGCTACCTTTCAAGGGGACCAAAGATAGACCTGTGTTCAAGGGTGACAGACAATTAAACAAGCGGCATGTCACAGTCCTCCATGGGACTAAAGACAGCCTCGGTAAGGAAGTAGCCACCACTCAAGGCAGCCTTATTAAGAAAACCCAAAGCAAACTATACTGTGCATTCTGTGACAAATCGGAACATCACCTCAGTCAGTGCACGAAGGTCTCCAAGTTAACTAAAGACTAGTTAACCATGTGGATAAAGATGAATAGGAGATGTTGGTGCTGCGCACGGTCCCACCAGGCAGCACAATCTGACCTCAAGAAACCTTGCGGTCTGTGTCAAGGAAAACATCTACGGGTTTTACATGAGGTCAACGTCAGGGCCTCAAAGGGAGCGGTGAAGCCTATTGTGGAGGGGGACCAGGCAGAGGTTTCGCCAACCGAAGTGATCTATCTGGATAGGCCAACTGAAGACAGTTACGTGTTACTGAAAGCAGTCAGAGTCCTCATCCACAGTGGAAATCGAACGCTGGATGTGTATGCAATCCTAGATGATGGATCAGAGAGGACAATGTTGCTACCTGCTGCCGCCCAGAGACTCGGGCTTCAAGGAATACCTGAAGATCTCCCACTACGCACCATCAGGCAAGACGTACAAACCATCAGTGGCACCTCAGTGTCCTTCTCCATCTCTCCATTTGCAAGACCAAAGACTAGTTTCTCCATAACAGATGCTTTCACAGCAACCCGCATTAATTTAGCAGAGCATACATACCCCATGGAGCTGCTTCAGAAGAAGTACAGACACCTGATTGGCCTGCCAATAAGGTCATTCAAGAATGTCAGACCATTACTGCTGATTGGGAGTGATCATCCACACCTCTTAACTCCTATAGAACCTGTTAGGCTAGGCTCTCCAGGTGGGCCAGCAGCTATCCGTACCTGACTAGGATGGACACTCCAAAGCCCTGCAAAGCTAGTCCGTCAGCTCATCCAGCCACAACAGTGTCTCTTGACCTCCGTGGCCCCCCAAGTGAATGAGCTGATGAAACACATAGAGAGATTATGGCAGCTGGACACCATTCCATTTAGGAGTGAGAAGTTAGTGACCTGCTCCAAGCAGGATCATGAAGCCATCAGCATCCTTGAATCCAAGACTACCCGTGTAGAACTGAATGGTATACTTCGATACGCAACCCCACTGCTCCGGCAGAAGAACATGCCCCGCCTCCAAGCACCCAGGGAAGCTGTTATGCCAAGCCTGAGAAGCACAGAGAGGAGACTCAGTAGGGACCCTGAGAAAGCCACTGCCTACAAGGAAGAGATGGAGAAGCTCATAAAGGCAGAGTCAGTGTTGAAGGTTGACCCAATGACGTTAGGAGAAGAGGGGGAGTCATGGTATATACCCCACCACATGGCTAGCCACAATGGTAAGAACCGGCTAGTATTTAACTGCTCTTACCAGTATCGAGGGCAGAGTTTGAATGAGTACCTGCTGCCAGGTCCAACATTGGGAGCATCACTTCTTGGAGTCCTTTTGCGCTTCCGTGAGCATGCGGTGGCTGTCAGTGGAGACATCAAGGGCATGTTTCATCAGGTTCGACTCATCCCTGAGGACTGCTGTCTCCTACGGTTTGTGTGACGCAATCTGCATCAACATGAACCTCCCGAAGTATATGAATGGCGAGTGCTGCCCTTTGGCACAACATGTAGCCCTTGCTGTGCAGTGTTTGCCCTACAGCATCATGTAGCTAACCACAGTCATCCAGATGAAGAGGTGAGGCACTCCATTGAGAGATGTTTCTATGTTGATAATTGTTTACAAAGCCTACCCACCATTGAGGAAGCCAGGCAGTTAGTGGACAAGCTTCGAGCCCTCCTATTGTCAGCAGGATTTGAACTGCGTCAGTGGGCTAGCAATGAGCCAGCTGTCATAAGTCATCTTCCTGAAGAAATGAGGTCAGACACAGTTGAGCTATGGCTAGCTCAAGATCGGTCAGACGCTCCAGAGTCAACCTTAGGGCTTAGCTGGCACTTTCAGACCAACCTCGGTTACAAGTATCGTCATGTGGATTATGGGGCCCCGACCATGCGGAATATTTATAAAGTCCTAGCCAGCCAGTACGATCCCTTAGGGTTCATCCTGCCCTACACCACCCGAGCCAAACTGCTAGTCAGGCATCTCTGGGACAAGCAGAGGGGTTGGGATGAACCCCTGCTACCGCAAGACCTCCTGCAGCAGTGGAAGGATTGGGAGGAAGAGCTTCAAGTCCTGCCCCAAGTCCTCCTTCCGCGACCGTACTTACCCAAGGACATACCCCCACTGAACACTAGCAGAGAGATGCACATTTTCTGTGATGCGTCTGAGCAGGCTTACGGTACGGTGGCCTATCTACGAACACTGTGTCAGGATGGTGGTGTGCACCTACCATTCCTTTTTGCTTACTCTAGGGTCGCCCCTAAGCGTCTACATTCCATGCCTCGGTTAGAACTTTGTGCCGCACTCATACATGGTTATAAACAATGTTGAATGTTATTTGCATATCCTGTTTGTGTACCTCAATAAAAGATACTGCGAGGGGAGTTCCTCTTTCGAAGTTGGCTGAGTTCGACTGAGAGGCTAACACCTCGAAGTCAGAACCGGACTTCCCTTGCAGCAAGTAAAAAGGCATTGCAGCTCTCTGTGTTGTTCTGTGTTCCGAGACTGGTTAGTTTCCAGCGTATCTTTAGAAGAAGATAACCCTAACATCTTTCTCCATTATTTTGATAACCCCTGTCTTCTCCAATTCATTCTACATTGCTTCCTAAACCTTTGAGTGCGTATGCGCAAGATTGGTGCAGTCTAATGTGTCACACGTCTTGTCAAGTTATAAAGCTTTATTCCTTTTGATTAACCAGACGTAGATAAATTTAGCTAAATGTAGCTAAACAATCCAGGGGGTGTTGTGTTGAAGATCGACTTTTATTTAAAATAGAAATATATTTTACACTATTTACAAATAAACATATAAAATATAGAATTAGTGTGCATTCTGCCATGATGGGACTGCTGGCTGTCTGCTTTTCACAATCCAGGGCCAACGGTTAGCATCACGACAACAATTTCCGCTGGTAGCCATTTGACAGCTGCTTCACGCAACGAGCTGGTTCTTTGAAGGAAATGCTGTGTGGATCTACGCGCGTGCGCTACATGACAGTGAGCCAGAGAGAGAGCACGTGCGCTCGTTTAAACAAGAATTAACCGTTATTCCTTGACTATTGCTGTCAAAAATGCTCAGAGCGCTTTACTTTATTATTCACATTGGCAGAAAAGTGCTTCATTACTTAAAAAATGTTACGGTTATAGGGGTTTTATTTGAAATAACAGGTGCTCCGCCATTGTCGCCATTTTCAAATGGGCGTCTGCGTGGGTGCGCATGCGCCAAGCGCTGGACTATCGATCAATCATTTCGACCGCGTTGTTCAAACCGAGTAGTCACATGTGGCCAAGCTCCGGGCTCGTTTCGTCCTATTTCTTCTAAAAGTTTGCTGCTTAAATGCTTTCTCGAACTTGGTAAATATCACTAAAGTCTTTCTTTTAACGTGGTGGTTAAATGTAATGAGTGCTCTCTTCTTTTAAAACGACGTGCGGTATGTCTATTCGTTTTGCTTGTGCGTGTTTAAATTTGCTCTTCTGCTTCTTTCGGGCATGTTTGTTTAAATTCACCCTGCTTTTTCTTTTAAAATAATGCTAAAGTTTTTCTTCTTCTTTTAAAATACGCCATAGCGCTTACTAACAACACGCGGCTACGGGCCAGACAGAACCCCACTGGATGTGTATGCACTAGCTTGCATTCATCCTGCTATATGTTTTATTATTCCTTAAAAACACATTAATAAAATACCAGTAACGTATTTTTATTCTATTAAAGTTTAGCGGCGATCTCCCAAACCATATGGCCCCCTATAGCACGTGGCATAAGCATGTATAGTATATAGTGATAAGCCCTCGACCAATCAGAATAAAGGACACGCCCCCCTCTCGCTTATGACATTAGAAGCGGAGCAAAATTAAGCTCCGCCCAATGTACCACATAACATCTCTAATGAGCTCCGGCCCGGATATATCAGCCCCGCACTGCTGTTATTTTTGGTGTGAATGCAACGCCCAGGCCAGAATTTATGCTCAACACAGGCAGCAGCCCTGGTGTGAGAGGGCTAACAGTGTTGGATCTTTTCTTCCTCCTGGGGATCTGCATCGGGGGTGAGTCTCACTAGCATCTCCGCTGCCCACATGAAGAGCATTGTGGCTGTGGGGACCTTCTACACGGCGGGGTTAAGCCTCCGTTCCCTGTGGGTGACAGGAGGGAGAAGAAACTTTCACCTTGTAGATGGGGTGGCTCATCGAATTCATTGGGCTCCTTTAAATCGCTGTTGCTAAGTAGGTTGCTCAGCGGGTTCTCCATGACCCATTGAGTTCTGTGGACCAGAGGCTCGGGCTGAGGTAAGAGGCTGGATGCAGGGAAAAGCAAACAAGTGGAGATGTGGAGCATGAGAAGATCCTGGGGTCATTCAGGCACAGCTGGAGAAAAGAATGCCTCAAGGGCAGAGGTGTTTACAAGTCACAAGTCAAGTCTTAAATACCTGACTATGAGTCCAAGTCAAGTCTGAAGTCTCTATGTTGGTTCCAATTTGACATTACTATTTATCAAAAATGGAACTGCCTATCTTTTTCTCTTAGATGACTAAATGCGAATCACCACTTGAACAGTTCAAATACTGCTTGTTTCATAGTTCCTTAGGTTTAGTATACATTTTCAGTATCATTGGGAACCAAATGTCCCCACAATAGCCTTGAGTATTCTAAGCCGAGTCCTGAGTATTTTAGCCCCGATGCCAGTCTTCCTTCAAAAACAAAAAGTATCAAGCCCCAGGTAAATGTGACTTTAGCCCCCGATCTTTTCAATAGCTGGAAACCCCCCTGAGGCTCCATTTGTCTTGCTGCTAAAGTAAATGCATGTTAAAGTAAATTGCGATTTAAATTTTTACATATCGTTCTAAAGAAAAAATTCCAATTAATGGATAAAATTGATTTGTCTCCCAGCTCGTGTGTGTGCAAGTAAATAAATGATTATGCATGTAACACTACAAACTCCATGTTAAAAAGTTAAAGTAATGCCTGCAGGCGTGCCTCTCCTTCAGTCACGGGAGAGCGGTCAGCGATATTACTGTTCAGGCGAATTATTTGTTGGCGTTACGTTTGTAACTTATTTAAAACCTTTAAATCGGAATGCGTGATGGAAATCCAAATAATTTACGACATGACATTACAAGGCGTATGCGTGGCATAATGAAAAGGTACATGCAACAACATTTAAGGTTGTAGGAATATACAGCTTGAGTTGTAAGGGTATGTCAAGAATGTTTTTGGTACACACCTGCTATATTATCGGATTTTTGGCAATCTGTGCCGATCTGTGTTACTATATAACAACACAATGTAGGCTATGTATAATTTATGACACAGGTTAAGCAACTTCCATTTCAAAAGGGTGCCATGTAATGTAAAATATCACTCGGAATAACACTTAGAATATCCCGCACGTTGTCAGACTGGGTCCTCAGTTTGTACTAGTGACAAAACAGATAAAGCGTATTAGAGATTGTTGATACGTGCACAGCCGCACATCGTGATGTGTTTGATGCCTTTAAGGTTTGGGGAGAGTTGTACACTCAATACTTCACATGTGTAGGAGTTTCAACGGAGCCTTAAAGGCTCTTAGTGTTCATATAAGTCTGAGTCAAAAAGTATCGAGTTGCAAGTCGAGTCTGAAGTCAATTCAAGAGGGACTCAAGTGCGACTCTAGTCCGAGTCGCAAACTCGAGTCATCACCTCTGCTCGAGGGCTGGCGTTTTGGGCGAAAAAGGGGAATTTATTGAAATAAAACTAAACAAACAGGGAGTGGAATTAAACAGGACCACGAGGGACCAAAACGAGATGGCTAACCATTAGAAGGACACTGGCTGACAGGCGGAGCGACATTAATGACTGGTCTAGTGAGGACGAGACAAGTAGGTACTTAAATACATAGACTAACGAGGTGCAACAAGCAACAGGTGTGGCCCATCAGGGCCATGTGAGGGAGGAGACTGGAGGGACAAGCAGATGCGGCAGGTAGGATGTGACAACATGTAGACTAAATCCTTCATCTCCCTCTTATAGCCACAAAAGAACGATTTTTCCTTCCTTGCTGAAGTACATCCTGATCAATGAGATATTTGCTAAGGCCTGAAAGCCTGAATGTAGCAAGTAGCCATTCACCTGGGTTTGCAGGTATCAGATGCTATATTGTGAACCAGGTTGTTTCAGGGGGATATTACATATGCCAGTCAATATGTTCTTGTCATACATTCATTCCAGGTTCTAGTTGCCCAGGTCCAATCAGGTTTTAGCTTCTGGCACTGGACTGTTTAGGAAAAAATTGAGGATGTTCTCAGTGATGGAAATGGATTGCTGCACCTACAGGCAGGCTTTCCAATCATAGTAGGATTTTGGCACAGAATATGTCACTATTAGTTTAATCTTCCCGTCGCACTCCTGATATTCCTGCAGCGATTTGCTGGAGAGACACGAGCTGAGGATCTACACAGCATTCTTTGATCCTTAGCCTTCAATCTCCAATGCTTTTTATAAGGTGCAGAGGTTAGCTTCAGGAGCCCGAGTCCCCATACACAAGGAGATTGATTCAGCCCCAGTGAAATTTTCCCGTTTATTCCAAGTTACCATACTATCAAGAAGATATTGCAGTTTTTAGCACCACAGGGTGAGGATTCTGTGGCCAGTTGTGAGCTACAGTGGATTCTCCACTCATAGCTACAATGGCAATCAATAAAGTGATTGTTTACACATCCCCATGACAAAGACGGTATTTTTACTACAGTGGTGGAAAAAAACATTTTTAATGACCTGCATTAAAGTTAAGTGGTTTGTTGTGTATTTTCTTCATGCTTAGGATGGGTCAAATTTATTGCGGTTCCACGACTTCTTCCCCTGAGAGGAAAATTCATGTTCGGGGGGGGGCGGAATACTTGATGTTGTGCAGACCATGACTCTTTGCTGTAGGTCATTCTGAAATTGGGAAACTGGTAATTAGCATGAATTTCTGAGGAGACTTTCGGGCCTGAAAGGTGGTCCGGTAGCCTGGCTGTCTTTTCATCCTCACAAGGTTGCAGGTTGCGAGTGTAAATGACCAACCCCACCCCCATTTAGACACGAGTCCACATTGCAGGGGCCTTCTTACTGATGCCAAAAGTGGTCTGGGAAGGAGAACTGAATTGGACAGACTCTGGTGTCAAGCGACTCCCATCACAAGCTGTAGAATATCTCCGCAGAAGATGAATGAGTTTGAGGTTTTAACAGTACAGTCACGTGACTTGGGTTCCTTTGCAGTATTATGAGTTTTTTGGGCATCTGTGGTGCCCTCACGCCAACAAACAAACAAACACCGCTATTGTTTTCCCAGAACATGTCCCCTGCAGATTAGAGAAGGTAGGTGTTAATGGAATCATCGCCGTCCACGTTTTTTGAGTGCGTGCTGTGGGTAAGTGGGCAGACAAAGAGCAGACAGAGCTAGTGAATAAGCCTGGAATCGTCATGCTTTATTGGAATAGCAAAAGAAAATAAATAGCTTATTTATATATTATTGGGCTCCCCCTGCACTTCAGTGTCTGCTGTCATTGTCTATGTCATTAAATTTACCTTGAAAGCACTTACATAGGTGTTACCCTTCGAGTTGCTCCATGTCCTCGCTATGGTCGTCTCTACCTCCTCCCTGGCTCAGAGTTCAGGAATGTCATGAGCCAGGAGGCACGACTTCAATGACAAAGTGTGGGGACCAGGGTAGCTGTTCTCAGGCCACCGTTTCTGTGTCAGTGATGTCATGTCCAGGCCTGGAACCACTAACTCTTCTTCCTCACACAGGAGAAAACGTGGTCTCTCCTTCATCCGCCAAACAGTGTGAAGTTGGAGATGTTTGTAATAACACAGGCCTTTTCACATGCTCTGCTAATGACCGGCATTGGCAGCATCGTTTCATTTTGCTGGTTTTAAAGTTGCCGGGGAAACGCTTCGCAGCCACTGTTGTACCGAGCTCATCGATGTATATTACAGTCTGCATCTTGCGGGGAGAAAGCTAGAGACTATGGGGTTTCAATTTGAGACGTGAACCTCCCAATAAAAGAGCAAATACTTTACAGCCACTGACACTAGTGAGGTGGACTGGACACCTGTGACTGCAACCAGAATTTTTTTTTTCAACAATGTCTCCTGGAAACACGGTCATTGTATTGTTTACACCAGGGAGCAGTGGTAGCCAACTCCAGACAGTATACAGCAGGTTTTCTATCCGACCTGATGAGTTACTCTCTGCCTGAGGTCAGGTGAGGTTCATCAGAGACCAGGTAGGATGGAAAACCTTTCGGATAGCGGCACTCCCGGATCAGGGTTGCCTACCCCTGCCAAGGATCATCAAACTTTAATAAATCTGAACCTCAAACCCGAACTAGGACTCCCTACCACAAATGCGTTATCACAGAAGTAACCAACAGCAAGAGATAGGGGTGGCGGGGAGTTTAATATTTCTCTTCTTGAAAGTTTTTACTCTGACTAGGAAGGGGTCTCCCTTGAGTGTTGTCCCCATTTGAAACTAAACCATCTGAAACCCACAGTAGGTCTACAGTATGTCTTTGCTCCCTCAGAGCTCCCTACCAGACATTCCACATTTTTGCTCCAGGAGCTGGGAGGGAAGAAAGTGTGGACTGTCTGTGGCTCCCTGTGGACCGGATTGGGAAACACTGATCTCTGCATAGTGAAGTCATCAGGAAAGCATTGTGATCCACCACATGGCAATGCTGAGGGATATCAATCAAGTAAACAAGAAGGGGTTGCACTTCGCTTCAACACGGTTTTCCTGGAAGTCTGCACACACACAGATGCTTTTCAGCATGTTGCCTTCCTCAGTGTCGTGTTACCTTCCTCAGTGTGCCTGTTGTGTGCAGACTGTGTTGTGTGCAGACTTCCAGTAAAACCATGTTAACGTGTTGAAGCCAAGTGTGACCTCTTTTTGTTTACTTGATCGATTCCTCTATCGTGGTCCAGCGCTCGGACAACTACAGAATTGGGAGTGAGGCCTGTTCTTCTGTGCCACATTAATGCTGGGGGATGTGACATGCACCACATTTTGTGCACTACAAAATATATTTTAAAACAGATTGTATAATATCTGTAGGTACTTTTAAAACAGAACCAAAATGTACAACAGGGAAAGCACAGGTACTGTAAATATATAAGCTCTAAGGGTGAAAAAGTCTGTCTTTCTTTATTCCAAATTTAGTTTAATTAAAAGTTCTCGCAGTGCTTCTGTAATTGTTTATGTACAAACTCCCTTTTCTTCCCCCACAGCTCCTAGCTGAAGTACTGTTTTTAATTAAATAACCTTCTTCTTCAACAGAAAGGATCATAAGTATGATCTCCATGGCAACCCAATAATGCTGAAAGAAATTACAAACAAAGGCTGTTTAGGGAGACAAGGCAACTCCTAGGATTTCTGTATTGACTCAATTTGTTTGAAAATTATTATTCTCCAGTGCTGCGTGATCGAACGCAGTTGTCTGACACATACAAACTTTACTGAAGTTTTGCAGTTTGGAAAAATATGTACTTTGATCTCAGCTATAGAAACATACCCTGATGACCGATACGAAAACCTCTTTGCAACCTAAGTAGGAGCCACTGATGAGGCTCATACTGATTATTTGGCTAGAGGGAGCCTTTGGGATCTTAGAGTTACATTACTTCTCCTTTTCTCCCCCATCTATCCATCTTCCAACTATTTATTCAGTACAGGGTCAGGGAGGCTTTGAATCTATCCTAGAATGCAGCTCCACAGTGAAGCATAAGGCAGGTGCACATCCCAAACAAACACACACACACACACACACACACACACCATCTACTGGTATAAATGTTCACATTAGACATTTATGACAATCAGTGTAACTGCTTTACTGTGGGAGAAAGGCAGAGAACCCAGGCAAAAGCCCACACACCACAGTGGGAACATGCAAACCCCCCACACTGGCAACAGGTGGAGTGCAGCCCCCACCTCTGAGATGTGAGGCGACTGCTCCACCCACTGAGCATCCTCCCACCCTCCCCTTTCCTGGTTACACTAAAAATAATTACTTATGCTATTTATTAATTTATAAACATTGAAAACATTCTGATAATTTAAAAACTCACGTCTTATGTAGCCTGACTGACACTTTATTTGCTTTAGCAGACACTTTCATCCAAAGCAATGCACAATATATGTATATATTATTATATATATATATGCCTGTTGCTGATTGTATATAAATTGTTTGTTTTAAAAAAAGAAAGTAGGGTCCCAATGGTGACATCACTCTACAGACCCTTGGATATGAACCAGTGACATTCCGATTGCTAGCACAGGTTCCAGACCGGCTGAGTCACACACTGTAAGAACTAATCTTCCTGAGCAGTGATTGTATGTCTATAGCCCTGTAGTTAGTGGGCAGGTTCTCAAGCTCTGTTTTTCTTGCAGAAAGGGGGTATCCTGGGTGAAAACAAAATGTGGCTCGAGTGCCAAAATTTCTGGTTCCAAGTCAGCTTCTTCACAGCTGAAAATAGTGCATTTAAAACTGCCTTCATCAGCTGTGTGCATATAGAAACACAAACCTAGAGGTCATGACATGGATGGTATTATGCTGTTTATAGGTAGGAGTGCATAAATGCTGGGAGTAATATGACACATGTTATGTATATGACAGACCGAAATATACCAAAATGTTTAATAATAATCTGTGCTGTTACGCATGTCAGAATTGCCCCAGTTTACGATTAACAGTATTACAAAATATTAAGGTTTACTGTTCATCTCCAGGGAAAGTGAAACACATTTTTGTACATAAAATGGCCATAAGAATCGATTAAAATGATTCCTTACAAAAATCAAATCTATTAAAATGCCTGAAATCCCTGGAGGCAGAGAGAAGTCAGAAGCATAAAAATATTTATCAATTGATGTAAAATCATTATTGTCGCAATTTAAGTAAGTATTGAGTTTTTTCTATAAATGTTTGTAAGATTTTAGTAGTGCATAGATGTGTTTGAGGGTCTCTGGCCATTAAGCATGGAATAGTTTACAGAATACCATAGTAATTTTCATTCAGAAGGTCATACCCAGTTTTTACATAGAAGGTTTGTTGCGACATATTTCTGTAGCCTTCAGTAAGCGTGATTAGCTGATTGCCTTTATGTTGTATATGTTCTCATTTGAAGAAGTTCCTAATTGCAATCGGAAGTACAGTAGTAATGATAAATTACATACAAAAGTGTGTGAATTCATAACCTGCCTAATATTTAATAGAGACTCATTGCAAAATATATGGTTTCAATGTGTCACCCTGTTTTTTTACCAACGGAAGATAGATGGTCTGTGATTAAAGAGGAGAACAATGAAATGTGACTTAGCACTTCCCAGCTATCTTAGTCTGTTCCGACACATTGTTCTATATCATAAACATCTGTTCATCTCATTTTCAACTTCTTATGCTGTCTGAGACTTGGAGCCTATTTCGCAGTGGTCATGTTGGCACACAGAATACCAGATCACCAGGAATACACTCGCGCTAAGGTAATTTCACTTTTTGATGCTCACCAGTCCACCAAAATCAAATGTCTTTTTACGGTGAGAGGACACCGGACCATTGGTCAACTGCTGATACTGTCATTACACAATCTGCATCAGAACTGGCCATCTGCAGGACCCTCAACCTCTCCATAGCCAACCCAACAAAACACTCTATATGTTTACAGGCTCTAGGTGATGAATTTCTGTGAGGCTCCTCTTGCGGCTGGAGTGTATTGTCAAGCTACTCTAAGACTGAAAGTCACTGACTTGTCAGCGAATCATAGAGTCCTTCCTGAGATTACAACTGGCACTTACATTAGGAGCACAATTAATGAAAAGTGCAGACCAGCTGTGTCTCCCATTTCCAAAGGTCAAGCTTTGGTTTGTTTTAGGTGGCCAACATTTAGCAAAGCATTCATGCTCGTTTTACGAGGTAGTCTTTCAAAGTAAAGGTGATTTTTAAGCACCTTCCTGAGAGACAAAATCAACATGGAACTATGCAGAACAATCAGCAATAACCTAAAGAGATGATATGCCAGTAACCACAATATGCGGTTCCCTGAGAGATCCCTAGGAGGTAATCATGCGCTGGCCAGCTAATCCTGCCAGGAGCGCCAAGAATAGACGGTGTGACACTATAGAACAAATCTTTGATTGACTGGCCTTAAGATGAATGAACATTGATGAACAAAATCATATTGGGGTGCCCATGCAGGAACACTTTTGTCCCACTACGGCAGGAGAACATAAACTGCGCTTTATGATTCAACCACCACTTGACCTTTGACCTAAGCTCTCCCTGCTGGAAATTAAAGTTAATGCTTAGAGACCTTCTCATCTTTTCACAGCCAGTTTTTTAGTTTGCCTCCCAAGCCTGGATTATGGCTCTCTTGAAAAATCAAAGGCATTAACATTAAGGGTATTTTTAATTTTACTGTGTGGATTTAATGACAAAAGTAAATTTGTTACTGATTAAAGTACAGATGTTCTGTGCAATCCAAACTAACAGGTCTACTGCTAAAAACCCATATGAAACCAATTCAGTAGTAGTATTGTGTCTGGAAATTCTGCCTGTATTGGTGAATAAAATAAGGTCACATAAGCTTGAGAAAGTGTGACGCAGGAGTTTGTTTGAACCTTTTGGTGACGAAGAGGTTCTTAAAACTGGCTCATCAAACTGCACCCGTTTAACTAGCTCTCCACTTGCCATAACATAGATTTACTTCGGAGTTGTTTAGAAAGTTAAGAAGAACATTTGATAACAGTTGAAATGAGTAGGCAAAGTTTGCTGGTTTTAAAAGAACTTTCCCCCAAGGATGCTACGACTTGCCAGAACATCCATACATCCATCTTGCATAAACGCTTATTCAGAAAAGGGTCTCGGTGCTTGCCAGAATGTAATTAAGAAAAGTCAGGGCTGCCAGTTTTGCAAATGGTTTTGACATACAGAAAACAGTTCCATAAAAATAACAAAAGAATAAGCGTCTGTACTCATAACTGAGTTAGTTTATTTTGCATGTTCGCTCTACTGAAATGCTCTTGCTTTTTTTCTTTCCAGAAAATCAATTATGTATAGAAATGTCTTCCGTAATCCTCCTTTTGGCTTGTTGTATATCCCAAAGGAGAGCATTTCAACTACTGACTGGACATAATTGTGTACATGACATATTTGGCCCGACAGAGCAGATTGAAACAGAAAGATGAATAATGCATAAATGCGATAAGTAATAATGCTTTCCGCTATACAGTTACATTGCTAATTTTCTCTCATTTTCATTACCAAAACTAAAGGAAGTCAGTTTCATGCACGAATGGAATTCTTGCATACATAATCAGATTTTGAAAATGAATTACACTGTATTTAATCAATGTTATTGCAAAAAGGATCAAGGTTTTTTATCTAATAAGCCAACACAAACTAAAAGATACATTCATTCTTGTTCATTAAAAATGTAATCCAATCCATTTCCTGACAATCTGGATTTTTTGATACATACATTTTACATTTTATACCACAATAAAGCAGAATCAGTCATTCTGGGACGTAGCACCTCTGTCAAAGAGGATGTAGTGATGGGGATACAAATTTGGACTTGTATCCTGAATGTTGTTGGTTCGAGTTCCCAGGATGGGGTCTGTTGTACTGTATTAGCTATAAACACGATCCCTAATGTTGATATGATACCCAGTACCTTTTGAAATATTTGGTGCGAGGTGCTCCAAGCCCTCATCAGGCCAAACAGAAGGTAAATGAGTACATTTCTGGGCAGAATTTCTCATCTTCAGCTGCAGCCAGCAATGTTTCTGAGTGAGTTCTTGGTTGGTTGTAGCTGACAGCCTGCAAAAAAACTGTACTCTTTTAGTAATCTTTTAACATCTTTTCCGGTAATAATCCTTGCCTGTGCAGTCTTAACAAAAGATAAATAAAAAAATCTGTTAAATTTAATAAAAAAGATGTTCATTCAGTTATCATTAAAAACAATTTCGGTGTTTTATGTCGATATGAGTGCATCATTATGAACTAAAAAGCCTGTCAGTAGTACTTTCTGTTTAATCATCTTCGAAAGCTAAAGCTACTTAGCGTACTGACATAGCACTGATTTGTCTGTGCCTAAAAATACCTTTAATGTGTTTTAAAATTAAAAGATGTTTGGGCAAAATGGAACACAGTGATACTGTTAAACTTCAATTTAAAACAGAATCACCCGAAGAGATGATCTGCAGAAGACCTCTTTGTTGCATTTTCAGAAAAGGAAATTGAGTACTGGGAACCACTGAAAATATACACTGAAAGCAATGAATGTCTGATGCCGCATGGCTCTTTGGCGAGACAACATTGGCAAAAAGCAGGCACACATTCTCCCTACGTCCACCTTGCACGTGCAACCATTTGATGTTGTATGTGAGGTGTCTATATAAACATCTCTTTATCCATCTTCCATAAAAGATAATCCAGTGAAGGGACAACCCGGGGCCTATCCCAAGAAATGCACACACACTCTGGCCAATTTGCTGTACCACGTTTCAGGACTGTGGGAGGAAACTTGAGTGTTAGCAGGAAACCCACACAACATGAGGAGAACATGCAAAGCGCACATAGACCAATCAAGGCCACCACTCTGGAGATATGAGGCTGCCCACTCAGGCGTCACGCCGCCTCTGCTCATAAAAATAAAAATTCATAATGACCTGCAACATTTTCCTCTGCTATTTAAGATTGCAGCACAATAGCATTCTTTTGTTATCACCACGATTGGAGAAGGTTCACATTTTGGGGTGTACCTGGTGTAGGTAGGACCATCTGGGCCGCACTGAGGATGCCAGTATTCCAGGCACGAATCCCATAATGTTTTCTTAACCTTCTTTTAAAATGGGAGCCTCTTTCTGAAATTTATTGCAGCGACATCCAGGAAATTACAGTTAAAGTAGCAGCAGTGAATAAGGACTTGTAACCTCAGGGCTGTTCATTTAAGTCCCAGGCAGGCTACTGTAATAGTACTTAATATAAACTGTTGAATCCTACTGAGGCTCTGTATTTTTGTTTTATGTCATCTTTTTGCTCATGTGACTTTCCTTTAGTTTTCTCATGATCGAGTGGCTTGCGTGGAATATCGCGTGTGCTTGTAACTGCACACCATCCAGGTCATACCCAGCCTGCTTCTCAGCAAAGGCCTCAGATTTGCCGCCAACCTGCTTTTATTCACTGGAGAAATTATGGATTAATGGGTCACAAGTTGCTTTGGGTCAGAGCAGCCAAATCATAGAAATTCAATGAATGCCGCTGTTAAAACTGAAATTGAATAGTCTCTTTTCAAAGGAGGTAGAGCCTTACTTTAGCTTTCAATAAAGGAATATTTCAAAGAACAGCTCTGTCATCTGCACAGGTCAAAGACCGAAGAGGCCCCCCTTTTGCGAATGTTGCCATGTGAAGCTGGTACAGAAGGCTGCCTGTAAATTAGCTACCTTATCAACAAGCAATAAAGAAATACGATCGACTGCAATAGGTCCCATTTTGTGCATATGATGCACTAGGTGCGTGAAACTCAGCCTATGGGAAGTCAGACTGCATTTTCTATTCACCTCCTATATTCCCGAGTTTCCATGGTGTGCCCTGTTCCTCCCCCTGCAATTTGAAGACTCTACATTGCCCATAGTGTGTGATGGGTTGGTATTCTGCTTAGGATGTGTGCTGAGATTCTTGGGACAGGCTGGACGGAATGGGTGGATGTCTGTGGTATAACCCCTAGAATTTACACAATTAAGCAAGAGGACAAAATTAACCATGCTACTAATATACAGGCTGGGACCGCAGTCTGCAGCTCAAACTTCACCTTTACACAGATTTTAAATAAATCCTTCCCTGATTATTAGACTAGTAGACTCCTCACACAAGTTGTTAATTAATGTGACGGTTGCGTCCCTTATGATTTATATAAGAATCTCCTCCGATTGCAGGCTTTCCTTTCTCCTTTTTCCTTTTAAAGTATTGTGCCAGTGATATTTACTTATGCTAATTTACCAAGAAGGTCAATTAGTCAATTATTCAGACCAGAGAAAGTCAATTGCTAATGCATGCGTAACCCGCCTGTGGGCCAGTCATCCAGAAAATTCTATTTATATGGTTTGCATGTATTAACTTTGAGTATAGACGACATGATAATGTATCAATTGTGTTTTTAATACAAATTCAGGGTTCATTCCCATTAAGGTGCAACCATTTTTTGAATAATTACCCAGCACAGATAATCGTGTCACGCGGAGCATGTTCAAATATGAAAAAAAAAACAAAACAAACAGTCACAGGCCCCAAAAAGTATTTGTCCTTCGTGTCAGAATAATTAAATGTAATTGCAGCACGTGTTAACAGTTTTGCTCTAGTTGGTTAACACTGATTTCAGCCCCAATATGGAATGAACAACTAATTATCAGCAAATGATCATGAGAATCAGTCTATTTTCTGTTGGTTACCAAAATGGAAGTGTTTCAAAAAAACACAATAGTTTTAATTTTAGTACAGAGCATTAACAGTATGCCGAATGCTATGGCGTTTGGCTGAAATGGAGCTTTTCCGAAGAAATCTGTAGTTTGTTCATTTATTAAAGGGCAGATGGCACCACTCGAGCAGGAAGTAATCGACATAATGACATGGCCGGGACAGCATTCGTCTGCGTGTGACTTCAGCCCGCGTCACAGCGATGGCCCTATTCAGGCAAAAAGACCCTTTCAGATCCGTCTAAGGATCTCGCTTCTTGTTGAATCGGTCAAGTTGCTACTGGAAAACAGAGGATCAGAAACGTTGTCTATAGCGAGGGAACTCAACTGTGTGATTTTTGCTCCGGTGGCAGAATATGTTGTGCTTTAGGGTTCAAATAAGGAGCCCATTTTACTAAAAAGGTCAGCTACCAGAAGTGACCTCAGTATTAATCCTTGCTGCCATGTATATTAATTAAAGGACAATGTATCAGACAATCAGTATGATCCCTCCCTGCAAATCAACAGGCAAAGAACTCATGAATTCAATCAACACATTCATGGTTTATGGCCTCAGAGCATGTTTGTCGCTTTATTTCACAGTATCCCACAGAACATGTAAAATACAACTGGGAATATAATTCCAGGAAAGTTTCAAAGCAGTAAGAAGACAAAACCAGGACTGTTTTCAATTCATTGGGGTAACACATAGAGGTAACTCATTGTGCTGATCTTCACATTCTTCCACATTTACAACAAAATTCTTGGGCACCTGAATTCCGGGAATTTGTTTTGAATGCCATTCATGTAATCCATGTCCTTAATAAATAAATAAAAATAAAGAAATCAAACTTTAAATTACTTTTCCAGCTAGTCACATTTTCTCTCCCTAGCGTATGAACGCATTTATAAAACAGCCACACCCAACACTTTGACTTTAAGACAAAACGAAATCATTTTGAGGCAAATATGAGAAACACGGGAATAAGGAAAAAAATACAACTGCATAATCCGGGGGGTCAAATTCTAATAATGACAACTTTTGTCTGCTTCGTGGACGCGAAACATTTCAATAATCATGGGCATGTCAGAATACAATAATATTCTGATTGTATTATCGTTAATAAAGTCCTTATGTAAACCCTGCTAAATGCATATGTGTTTAGATCTGTGTTATGTTTTTCTTCAATATCATCACACTGCAAAATTAAAAAAAAAAAGCAAAATAAAAATGAACCAGGACTTTGCAAATAATTGGTCAAACCAGGCGGGAGGGGGTGGGAATGACCGCATCTGGTGGTCTGGATGCTCATCGCCCGTCCCCTAATCGCAAGTAAACGAGCGTTCACACCCATAAAACTGGTTGGACGTCAAAAGTAACTCGTCTCCGTGATGACAGAACCGAAGGCTGCAGAGCACGGAATAAATGCCGGCGCACGACCTAGTCTGAGCTCATCGGAGGCCACGCTGTTTCATATTTATACGGCAGCACCCAGCAGCGTGCAGCCACGCTTCCGATGTGACAGCCGGAGTACTGTGGCAGTCCGCGGTACCTCAGCCCTGCAGACGGATCACCATCACAGGAGATTACACACAGGAGACCGCGGAACTTTTCAGCCCGCTGTAAAAAGAGTTGCCTGCAAGTGAAGGTAAGCTCTACTCCTCGCTTTTTTTTTCTAATGTAAAACCAGCCGCACTTTAATATCTCACTGAGAAATGACTTTCAATTCACTGCTTTAGATTATGTAATCGTTTAAGATATTGCTGAGAAATTAGGAATTATCCTATTGTGTCATGTTATGAAAACTCGCACATTCCTCCTGTTGATTTCTTAGCAAAGTACCGACGCATTTACTGAATATCATTGCTAAGTGTGCTTTTTGGTGCCCTTAATGTGTCATTATATTTAATTTACATCTGAATTTTCCATCGGTAGAGATGGGGAACAATAGTATCCCTCCCCCCACTAATCATGTGTGAACTTGTTGTCACATCATGAGATGTGCTGTACTGCGCAATGTCTAAACAGATAAAGAGATAAAGTCAGATCGCCATATGATTAAAAATAGACTCGATGTTAATTGTTTTAGGCGTTTTGTGAATGAAAGCGCAGGTGCTTCTTGGCACTGTTCAGAAACTCTTTTGCAATATAACGCAACACAAGGCAGTAAGTTGACGAAAGACTGGAGTTATTCGATTTTCTAATCATTCCCGATACACTTGCCATGCAAATCGCGAAATGACTATATGTCCGTTTTTCCATCAAACAATTGCCGTGCCACTTTCCCCCCGATTATTACTGCAATAGAAATTAAAGAAAAAAAATTACAGGTGTAAGTAACACCAGCCCACTAGATGTGTGAATGTGTGATTGCGTTGATTTAGATACAATTGAGGGTTTGATATGAATAAACTAAGGTTGAATTTACATGCAGATTAGACGGATGCATTTTGCGCTTGTTTAATAATGTTAAGAAATATATTCTAAAATCAGTTAATTTTATAAGTTGATGAAAGAGACCATTTTCATCTGAACATAGGTGAAGGCAATCAGTTATCTACCTTTCGTGTTATTTGTAATGTAATGAAATTGGGATTTTGAGATATGACATATTAACTGAAAAGTCTGAATTGCACTGAATACGAACAATTGTTTTAAATGTTAGAAAAGAAAAAAAAAGTTAGAATAAAAGGCAGGGAGGGGGTGTTTCCAGAACTGCTAATATATTCGCATGCGGCAGTTGGAGGGAAATTGTGTGGTATATTTTGTTATTTTAAAGTTTTTAAAGGAGCATGTTTAAAATAAGTACAAACACCATTCCCACTTACTGTAATAAATCGCGAAAAATAACCCACCAATCGCTTGCGTTGCTGTCCATAGTGCTGAAAATATCCGTCATTGTACGGGGATATCTGCGTTATGGACAATGTTGTGTTATATTCTAATAATATTTTACGTTGTGTATTTAAGCCAACGGTTACACCCGCCTTTGAAAAATTAATTCAGAACATTCCTCTGCGTTTTCAGATCGTGGCATATAATTTACAGTCAGTTTTACCCTTGCCTCTAATTTTAAGTTATCCTGCACCGAGGGGTACAGTATTAGTAATTCTAGTATGTTTTAAAGTTCAAAAGTGTCATACGAGGATCGGACAGGGTCACACCAGAGCCAACGATCAGATTTAAAATGCTCATTTTATATTTACACAGAATGTTTGTAGCAGATTTTGCTTATCAGACAAGTAGCTCTTTAATCTCTCTTTCTTGACTCTCTGCCTGGGAAACAGTTTGCACGTTTTCCCTTTTTAAACTTGGATTTTGTAAAGATTATGCAAGCTTTGTTTCACTGAGCAGTATGCCTGCCCATGAATGCCAAGCGAATCCAGACTTGCGCAAGGAAAAAGGGGGAGACTCCTATTAATATCACTGACTTCTGCGTTTGATGCACCTTGAGTTTTGGAGGGAAACATAGAGGACACATAACCCAACAGCAGGGGTGCAGACAGACGGCTGAGAATTATTCCGAATGAAAAATATCGCGGCTCTTTCCAGCGACATCAAACGGGAAACTTGCGTAACATGCAGATGCGTGCAATTTCAACTGTGGCACCTCCTTAGCCAACAGCAAATGTTAAAATATGTCGTTGTCAAAGGTGTCACCTTGTAGCAAGGTGACACGTACCTCCTTAGATTTACACTTTGATGGCTGGGACTCAGATAAGGGGACAGCACTTTTACTCACTAGCGCAGCATGAAAAGTGTGATTTTCTCTCTCTGTTAAACCACCCCTCGACTCAGCTAGCGCGCGTTCCTGGCAGAATTTTTTAGATGGAATGAATCAGTCCATTCATCATTTGTAATTTTGGAGAAATACCTGCAGAAGTAGACAGTGAATAAGGAAACAGAATTGAAATACTGGTGCTTCAATAAATAGCTCATTTCAGTTGACATATGCAGGTCAACAATATCCAAGGAGATATACATTTATTACAAGATGAACAGATTTGTATGCAGTCTCAGTGTGACCTTAGTCTACTAGTGAAAACCCAGGATCAAATGCTTGTTGACATAAATATAGAATAAACTGTTTATCTACATTGAAAATCCTCAATGTCTGCATCAAATCTCTCTTTCTTATCTCAGGGTATGCCAGTCTAAAAAAGTGGAGAGGAAGATCAACTCGATCGACTTGGTTAATCACAGAGCTAAAGTTAACTTATTTCAATCACATCTCCTATTCATCTAGCTGCTGAAAAGCCCGCAGCATGCAGGACTCTGAGCCGAGCGTCTACCAGCTGCAGCCCAACATCATCTCGGTGAGGCTCTTCAAGCGGAAGGTTGGGGGCCTGGGTTTCCTGGTGAAGCAGAGGGTGTGCAAGCCGCCTGTCATTGTGTCGGATCTCATCCGGGGTGGGGCAGCGGAGGAGTGTGGCCTGGTCCAGGTTGGAGACATCATCTTGGCTGTCAACAACAAGCCCCTGGTCGACATGAGTTACGAGAGGGCACTGGAGACCCTCAAGAACATCTCACCTGAGAGCCATGCCGTGCTCATCCTCAGAGGGCCAGAGGGCTTCACTACCCATCTGGAGACCACCTTCTCTGGAGACGGGCGTCAGAAGACTGTGAGGGTGACTCGGCCACTCTTCCCCAGGTCCTTTGAGGGTTCCGTGCAGGGCAACAAGGAGCAGCTGCGGGCAATCGAGAACCTCTCCCCAAGCAGGGAGCAGAGCACTCTCATCCAGATGAACAGCATGGTTTCCTCACTGATTGCTCCAGGGGAATCCGGGGACTGCCATGCCCTCCTAAATGGCATTGAAGAGAACAAGGACCTGTTGAGGGAAATAGAGCCTGTTCTGAAGCTCCTCAAGCACAGCAAGAAGGATATCAATGGGGTGGACACGAGAGACGCAGAAGTCCAAGTGGACAGGTAAAGACCTGTCATCACTCACAAGCTGTACTTGTGTTATGCACCTATACACAGAGTCTGACTAGCATTCTGTTATGCAGCAGTATGTGCTGGTGATACGAATCTGATTTCTAAATATTTGCAGCAAGCTCTGCACAGTCACGGCACATGAACTCACCATTTGTTTCATAAAAGAACATGCTTCAAAATGACTCATCCTATCCCATGAAAGGACAGCCGTAGAGCATCCTCTTCCCCCCGCTCAGCACAAAGCCCCACTTAAATAGCATGGATGCAGAATAATCTTTTGATAAACGCAGCATATAAACAAATGGGCTTTTAGAAGACAACATCCTTTCTGAAAATAAAGCAGCAGGGAAAGTAGATATGAGTTTGCTAACTCCATTCGTCTACCCCAAACATCTATGAAAAAGGGTTTACTGGACACTGAACTTTGAAATGAATTGAAAGCAATGACTCAGATAGAGCCTTTTATTTTGAACAAATGAGCACGTAAAGGATCCTGTTCATTTGATTCTACACTAAGACACTGTTTCCCAAAACTGTAGAAGTGGGTTGAGAGCTCATATTTTTTGACAGTACACCGAGGCAATATGAACGTCTGAACATCTACTCGAATTCCCACTGCACCCGGGACAGTGCTGGACCTTAAGTGTAAAGCTGAGCTTTCACATCATTCAGCACAATGAGCCCAGATACAGAGATCTCCGGCAGCTTGTGCGGAAAACGGAAAGCCAGGCACCATGTCCTGATGGGTTTGTTGTGCTTGCCACCTATGTGGCCCTGAAGACCCACCCCTGGCACCGCCCACCCTCCATGTATCACACCACAGTCTGTCAATGAGCATCACATTCGTCAAGTCATTACCAGATCCGCATCTTGCGTCCTTGGCACAGCCCCCCCTCCACCCCACCCCCGCAAAGTTTGCATTCTCTCAATGTCATGCTGCTGATATATGAGTCATCCCACATCTCTGACAAAATCTGCTACTCCGATGGGCTTGTTTACCTCCCTGGCGATGGGTATGGAGACACAGCACACACCACGACTGCGTCCCGCCCTGCGTGACACCCCAGGGGCATTATGGTTCAGCGGGATGGAGTGGCGGAAGGTGCAAACGTGACTGTGAAGCGTTTAACTGGGGCTCTGTGTGATTTGCAGTGTTGCTGTGATGGGCAAAGGGTTGGCCTCCGATACAGATCTGGTCCTCGACGACCCAGTGAGAAGGGATGACCAACCTACAGTACTCAACAACCCCTACTCCGAGGATGAGAAGGTAGCAGCGTTCCCGAGGCACGCAGGGTTCGCCGTTGGCCAACTGAGGCATACGTCATGCTGGGCTTGCGCTGGAATTGTCATAATCATTACCTGCCATTAATGTCCCCAGGCCACTACTGTGATTCTGATGCTAAAAGGGTTGAATGAATGGAGCCAGATGGGGTGGTGATGATGGCTCGGGTTGGGGGGGGAGGGGGTCCAGGAAGCAAGATGAATGGGGCACACAGCTGCGATAGCGAGGGGCCGCCATGGCTTGCCATTGTCTCTTCCTGCTTCTTGGCCTCTCCACAACTGGTAGCCGTGTAACACTCGGAGGGTGATATATTAGGCTTCATTGCAGAGAGGCGATGGAGAAATTTCCATGGTGTAAAAAATAGCTTCTGGGAGGAAAATAGGAGTTGGTAAGTGCTGTGAGGTCCCTCTATATGAACATTTATAGCAAATAAGAAGTTTTGCTATGACCTCAGCTTCTCTGAAAAGAACCCGAGTGATGTCACAGAAGCCATTTTGTGCGAGAATGTTTACGAAACATCAGCCTGTTGGGTGATGAGGTGAGGAGGCATTATTTGGCTAGTCACACTGATTGTGATTACACTTTACGCATGCTGAATTATAGTATCACAGAGACAGATACTGCGGCTCATTGATGGCTGACATACAACAGTATGAACCATACTAAGGTTATTTCAGATATAGCATGAGGTCTGCAGGCCCACGCCTTTGTAGGAAAGCAGAGGCTCTGGACTCAGGTCCCCCCATCGGGCCCCGCAGGTTCAGCTGGAGACGTGGAGCGGAAGTCGGTGTGGAGGAAGCAGGAAGGCTTCTGCCGAAGCGGCACAAACCATTGACGTTTAGCCATACGGTCGGAGCATTCACCCCCACCGAATATAACCTCCAAAGGGAGACTGACGTCAACTCGCATTTCACTACAATACCGGTGAAGAGACTCCAAGCAGTGCTGATAGCCTATTTCCTTTCTTACATCCGTGCCATATTCTTGCTTAATGTTTTATCGGCCCAAATAGCTTTGAATGTAATAATTACTGTAAAATAAGCTTAAGTCACCCCCAAGTCCTCCCAGCAAAGTTTTTTTTTTTTTTTTATAGTTTCCTAGCAAATTGCATTCATCTCCACAGCAACGGGCAATTTTAAATATTATCTGTACATGCTGGAAAATAATTTACATGCTCAGGTCAATGGTACAAGACCATAACCCATCCCAGCACTTGAACCTTTAGTTACTTAATCACTGCACAGCATATTAACTCTCCTGGTTCTTCTGTAGTGCTTTTCTCCATTTGACAAGAATTTTTTCCTGTGAACCTTTTTTTCTATTCCTTCTTCTGGGAGGAGTCATCCAGGCCTCTGGCTCACTGCCACATGACTTGGCATCTAACACGATGGCAGAGGACTGGCATAAAGGCAGAAATGCACTTGCTAGCAAAGGCGCGGATCCAGAGATGTTATCCCTGCCATTTGTAAAGAAGGTGTAAAGTTCCTCCTTCTGCAAATACTTCACTGAGATTAGACCAGCATGGAATTACAGCCCCCCCCCCTCACCTAAGCATTTGAGATCTCACAGTGCTCTGGTTCCTCTTGCTCTCACTCTCACTCGAACAGCCAGCTTGTGACCTTTTCTTGTCCCTCAAAGCAATAGGCGGCCATTGTTGTCGTGCAGAATTGAACGTCCTCGTGAGGATCCTACCTGGTAGGGTTTTTTTTTAAACACCATTTAAATTTCATAACAGTTGCGAAAACTTGTTTTTGCGAGCGGAGGGAAACTAATCAATTTGGGTGGGGGACACCCTCCTCCGACTCCCAGGAGAATAGAGGCCATCAGTAAAGCTTAATTGACTTTCTTGTTTGCATTTATCCCTTCAGGAAAAGCTACAATTACACCCTTGCTCATATTTTGCGAGGAATCATTTACAAATAACTGCAATTGAGTGATGATAGTGGTGATGAGAGGGGAGACCATATTTCCTTTTGATTCATAGATCACCGCTCTGGTTTCTACAGAAGACAACATGTACAGACTCCTGCAAAGATGATTCACTGCAATTAATGAAAGGATGAATTAGTGACACCCATCCATCAATACAGCCACTAGCTCACCGGGTCAGTTAATAAGGGTGAGCAAGTTAAGGACAATATATCTGTTTAACCAAGAAAATTATGCATATCTGGAGGGGGCAGGGCTTACTGTTGGGCGTGGGTGAAATTGAACCTGGAAGGTAGCGATTTTGTGGATATTCCCATATATATATATATATATATATATATATATATATATATATATATATATATATATATTTATGTATAAAAAAATCTTTTAACGCAAAAGAACAAGAAATTTACAAACCAGAGGAGGCCATTCATGATACTTGTAAGTTTAGCACATAAGTTTAGCATGCTGCATGAAGTATACATTAGCAATCCAAATGTGGCGATATGTAAATGTGACCACCAGGTAGTACTGGGCACTATGAGGAAAAAATAAAATCACTATTTTTTCCAGACAATTCACAATTTAGGCAGGATAAAAATAAATAAATAAATAAGTAACATGTCTTCTTTGAGGGTGGTGCGGTGGTGCAGTGATTAGCGCTGCTTCCTCACAGCCAGAAGGTCCTGTGTTCGGTCCCTGGGTTGGATGTAGGACGTTTCTGTGTGGAGTTCGCATGCTCTCCCCATGATCGCATTGGATTCCACTGGGGGCTACAGTTTCCTCCCACAGTCCAAAAGTGTGCGTGGTAGATTCATTGGCAAATCTAAGTTGACCCCATAATTGTGTGAGTGTGTGCACCCTGCCGTGTGTTGGCACCTGCCCGGGGTTGGATCCTGCCCGCGACCGTTATCCCTGGGATAGTCTCTGGTCCCCCCACAACCCCAGTTGGCATTAAATGGATGGATGTCTTCATTTAACTAACATTTGTTCAATTTGGACTAAAAATAAAACACAAAAATGCCCACAACAAACCTGCATCATATTCCTGCCCTTAATAATAATCAGAGGTGTAAAGGACAAATACTTTGTTACTATACTTAAGTAGGTATTTTTACAAATATGTACTTTGAGTATTTTAACTTGTAGCAATTTAAGTTGGTGTACTCGTTTACAAAGTGTATTTATTAATTTAATTATGTTAAATTACTTTATAAAAAGATGCATGAAAAAATCTCTATGGAAGAAAATATCAGGGTCGTCATCTTTGGTTTGCTAGCTGACGTGAGATTTTCAATTTGAGACAAGGCTGCCCAAGCATTTACAGCTATGTAACAGTTTTATTACTTTGTAATAAAGTCTGTATAGGGTTTACAAACTACCCCAATACGTTTGATGTAACTAGTTTTAGGTTTATAATTGAGCAATATAGATTTGCCATAAGATTTCTTGTGTGAGCCTGAGAGTCTGAAAGCTTGAGTGTCACACCAGATGCGTGAGAGTTGGCAACCCCGAAATTTTCAGATTTCTTGAGCTGAACACTTGTTCACGAGTGAGGGAAGGATGGAACGAGAAATCGACAGGCGGATCGGTGCGGCGTCAGCAGTCATGCGGGCGCTGCATCGGTCTGTCATGGTGAAGAGAGAGCTGAGCCAAAAGGCGAAGCTCTCGATTTACCAGTCGATCTACGTTCCTACCCTCACCTATGGTCATGAGCTTTGGGTAGTGACCGAAAGAACGAGATCGCGGGTACAAGCGGCCGAAATGAGTTTCCTCCGCAGGGTGGCTGGGCTCTCCCTTAGAGATAGGGTGAGGAGCTCAGTCATTCGGGAGGGACTCAGAGTAGAGCCGCTGCTCCTCCGCATCGAGAGGAGCCAGATGAGGTGGCTCAGGCATCTGATTAGGATGTCTCCTGGACGCCTCCCTGGTGAGGTGTTCCGGGCATGTCCCACTGGGAGGAGACCCCGGGGAAGACCCAGGACACGCTGAAGAGACTATGTCTCTCGGCTGGCCTGGGAACGCCTCGAGATTCCCCTGGAGGAGCTGGGCAAAGTGGCCGGGGAGAGGGAAGTCTGGGTCTCCCCGCTGAGACTGCTGCCCCCACGACCCGACCTTGGATAAGTGGAGGATAATGGATGGATGGATTGAGCTGAACACGCAATATTTGCGGCTTGGAAGCACATACCTTTAGATCAGTAGTGTGCAGCATCAGAGCAAAGCCTTAATTACCCACAGTGTTAAGGGACTGTATCTTTTGCAATATAATATGCCACCACATCTATTATTTCTTTCCATCTGGGCAATGATTTACCACATGGGATTATGCTGGAAAACAATGCTGCTAATGTTCGCTGCCTTTTAGCTGGAGCTCTGGGCTCAGCTCCGGGTGACAGCCTCGCTAACGCTGCATTTTTTTCACATTCATGCCACTACACTGAGCGTTTCTGCTGTAAGTGTTAAATTGGTTGTACTGCTCCTTTAAAACACCATGATCGTTCTGAAAACTTTGCATTTCACTTGACTCTGTTCAGTGTCTGACATCTCATATCCAAACCAGTTCCCCACGACAGACTTCACATTACTGCCTTTCTTTGGAATTAGCTTATAATTTACCACAGAATGACCGCGTGTTTCCATGCTCGCTTAGCAATGCAGTTTAGCTAGCCAGCTACATGCTAGCCTAACACACAAACTTGCCAGGACAAACTCAGACTACAAGGCACATGTATGGTCTACACGATTTGCTCCGTTCTTCTTGTATTGCCTGGACGCATACTAACCCTGCATTATGCATTAACATTGCAAGTAATTCATAGTGTTTAGATTATTTAAATTGCAATGTTATTATCAAATCACCCACCACTACCACTGGTACTACTTAAGATCAAATATCACACTTGAATTAATCAAATATTAAAGGAATCAAGTGATACATGGTAAGCAGTAGCCATCTAAGAACTATTTTTTGAGTGTGGGCGGAAAAGTATTTCTTTTACAGACCATGAAATTGAACCCCCAGCCCCCTCAAACACATGCGGCCCTCGATGCTTCCTATACCCATATCGCAGAGATTTCAAAATACAGGAATAGCATTCTTTTGAAAATAGAAGTATAATGTCTGGTCAGTATTAAAAATTAGATACTGCCCAAGCCTACTTGCATGTAAATAAACGTGCGGCGTAAATAAACAATTAAGCTGTCTAAGCACAATTAACAAACCAGGAGATTTTAAAACGCACACTATAAAACAAAAGAGAGCAGTTTACTCTGCGGCTATGCACTGATTTTGCGCGTAATGCAGGTCAAACACCAAAAAGATCAATCTGGGATATGTGGAAAATAGTTACGTGCAGTACGCAGGAAAATATGTGTAATTACTTGTTATGTGGGAGGGCCAGTATGTATAGGAGACCAATGCACATGGCTCTGTAGAGAAGTGCAGAATCATCACGTGGTTCATGTAGATTTTATTTAATAGTCAATAAAAGCACTGATTTACAATATTCATGTAACATGTAGTTACATCAATATGTTTATTATGAAGTTAAACTCGGTAGTTCTAACGGCTAGGGTTGCCTGAGGACCTAAATAATGTTAATGACATAATCACTAAGAACTCAAACATGAATACCATGTCAAGCTTGACTGTGCCCTTTTCTCTGTGTTGTCCTTGCATATATATATATATTCTCCACCATGGTTTGCTGTGCTGCATGAGGATGATCCAATCATTCAGTAAACGGAGTACAAATGTACATTTCTATAGACTGGAGAAAAAGTCTCAAGTCAAGCCGGTTGTCTCAAGTCAGCAAAAGTCTTATTCTGGCTAAAGGTGGAAAAAGTGAGATAATCATATTCAAATATTGCATTTACACATTTTCACAAAGACCACAGCACTGGGAAGCTTAATATTTGGTTTTTAAAAATTAAGACACAGGGAAAAGCTTACAATACCCATGGAGTTGAGATCCCATGCTCCAAATTATATTTAACTAATATGCAACTTACGCCACCCTGCAAATAATGTAAAAATCACGTTTAGAAGCCTTTTCTTCCTCTGATTCCACAACATTGGACAAAATACCACTAAGAGAACAGATTTTACCATTAGTAATCTGTTCGTGGTTAAAGTTTAGTGTCGCTAACTGTATCCAGTATTTTAACTTTATTTGTTAACGTTCCCTAAATTTAGTAACTTAGTGGGGGATAATACGCTAAAATGTTTTAATGCACGTTAATTTGATACTGAGGTGCGGATAATATGAGATCTAATTTTTTAATTTCTTACCATTTAAAGTGCATCACTAATGGTTTATTCTGCTGTGACTCCATTGCGCTGCTATTATTTGACGCTCATTCCGGGAACTATTGACAGGCTCCACCATGATCCTCCGCTGCAGTATAAAAGAAGGTCCATTGGAGTGAACGGGGTCGACGCGACTCTCTCTTTGCGGTTCTGGCTGAAGATACACACGGATACTCACCAGTAATGAGCAGCTTCGGATACTCGTTTCAGCCAGATATTCGGTTCACCCCAATCAGTTAACCCTAATTAGCGTCAAATTATATCACTGTTTAATGATGTAGGTGACCTTTTATTTGATGCGTGGGAGGTGGTTTGGTTTTTTGCATATTGCGTTGCTAATTTAGTGGCGAAAGGCTGACGACGGATTCTTATTTGTTTCAACTCAAGTCTGTCAGACTTTGTAGATATCGCGGGTTTGTGGCTAATGTTTCTCCGGAGTGTTTAATTCATTTTGCACTCCATCATTCTCCTGGTAGGCTACTCTCTACACAGTACTCTAACTAACTTTGCACATTGCCCGTTCTCTTCTTTTGCAGATATCTCAAGGCGTGATGTCCCCCACGAAGCCTTCACAGATTGGGAGTCCGTCCAAATGTCCTCGCTTCATGAAGGTCAAGAATTGGGAGACCGGCACACTGTACACTGACACGTTGCATCTGAACTCCAGCAAGGTGCCGTGTAATGTTGTTTCTACCGAAGTATCTCTGGCTCTTCTGCTTTAATATTAATCAAATATTCAACTGTGGACAGGATTACAGGCTGAATTCTTTGGCGAGTCAGTTGTTAACTGTTCATTACTGACCAGAGCGATTATGGATGTTGCAGTCTATTACATACCACAAGCTGTGTTTCAGACTCATGCCCCATTAATTAGCAGGGTAGCCACTTAGCACTGGTGAGGTATATAAAAAGAAGTGAAATTGTTTTGTTTTGAACTACCTGGTTTTAAAGTGGCTTCTTACATCTTTATCACTGAATGGACTCATCAAGTGATACCATCACAGAGCATCTTACAGCATAAGTGCATCAGACCTTCATTCATGAATCATGTGCAATATGGGTCAGTCAGTGCTTTGTACGGGAAGCCCAGTCAGATGACGTGGCTCATTTCAGTGATTCCAAGCTTTTTTTTTCTCAGCGGTTGTCTTTGACTCATGACGCTTTGCTCGTAATCTACATGCTATTTCGAAGGCCGCTTCGGATGATTGCATCCCAATCACATTTAGTCACACGTTTCCACGTCTTGGCCCAGTGAGACCACTGGCCATGTTGAGAGATTTAGTGAAATGGTGGAGTTCATTTAAGTGTGGGAAACAATGGTCCTTTGTTGGTAATAATTGCTTGGCACAAGTTTTATTATTTGCAATGTTTATTTACTTTGAAGTTGTATTTATCATATGTGTCATGCCCGGCTCGTCCGCTCCTCCTGTGTGCCACGCCCCCTGATTACCCACGTGTTTTCTCCCGATTGTACCCAGCTGTATCTAGTTAATTTGCTCAGTCCTGTGTATTTCAGTCCGTGTCTTACCTGAGTCCTTCGTCTGTCATTGATGTTTGTAAGCGTGAGCTGTTTCCCGGTCCCCGTCTTCTTAATTAAACTCCCGTTTTGCCCCATATTCTGCCTTCCTGCTTGCCTGCTTTCCCGCACGATCGCCGCTCTCGCTTCTGCCGATCGTGACAATATGTGGATCAGGCACGGAGCAGCATGTTTCATCCGCCCCTTTCTGAACGTCGCTCGGGGGGGAACACAAACACACAAAGCGTCTACATTTGTACAGTCCCGTACCAAACCGATAGACCCGTACCGAGAATGTGTAGCGTTGCACTCTTAATAGACATGTAAATCCTTTGCTAAAGCCATCAAACTGAAACGGGATACCGTTGGTGAAGCAAATCAGGTTAACTGGCCTTGTTCAAAGCTTTGAATGATGGGAATTCAGAGGAGTGGGAGAAAGGAGCCTTTAGAATCCAGCGTGGATGGGCTTCTTGTGGCTGACCTAGAGGGGGGCCACCAGAGTAACTAAAGAAAAGCTGAAGCAGTCTGTGATTGGCAGCGTATGATTACCCCTCCCCAAAGTAAGTTTTACACCTTCATTCCTCCAATCAAAAATGCTCCTGAATGCATTTTTGATTTATTTTGTAGGTGCCGATCTGCACAGACCAAGTGTGTATTGGGTCCGTGATGACCCCAAATCAGCAAGCCAGGAAACCAGATGAGGGCCGACCCAAAGAAGAGCTACTTCCTCTTGCTACTGATTTTATCAACCAGTACTATACCTCCATAAAAAGGCAAGTCAGGACTGACACTGGAGATAGGGAACGCAGTGGTGGAAAATCCTTGACTCGGTATTGTGATGGCAGAGAACTTCAGTTGTCAAGTGTTGGTTCTGAACACTTCTGTGGGCAGGTTTGGCTCAAAGGCCCATATGGACCGGCTGGAGGAGGTCACAAAAGAGATCGAGGCTTCTGGGACTTACCAGCTGAAAGACACTGAGCTTATCTACGGTGCTAAGCATGCCTGGAGAAACGCGGCTCGCTGTGTGGGACGGATCCAGTGGTCCAAACTTCAAGTGAGGAGCAGTTATGATCTTTACTCGCACTGTGTGGAATCGCCACATCAGATCTCATTACTTTCAGTTATTGGTCTATCTTTCCAATTATGTCCAAATTGCAGTATTAAATGAGTGCAGAAGTTCAAATTAGTAAATGACTTGACCAGAAAATGCAACTGTCTTTTTTTTGTGAAACAATTCCTCCCACGTGCTCTCAATCACTCACAAGGAATGGATAAACCACCGAGAACACATTGCATTCAGTTATTGGTGCTTTTTTTCAAATGTATTATTTCAAGTTAAATTACAGCCTTGAATGAAAGGTGGCAGATGGAACAAATGGGGAATGATTATTTCATGCTGACCAGTATTAATACTGCAGATACTTTTGGGTTATTCAAAGAACTTTTTTTTTTTTTCTTTTTGTCTTTACCAGGTCTTTGATGCTAGGGACTGCACGACTGCCCATGGAATGTTTAATTACATCTGTAACCACATCAAGTATGCCACCAATAAAGGCAACCTCAGGTAGACTTCCATGGAGCTCTTTCTCCCACACACTCCATCTCCTATATATATATATATGAGAGAGAGAGAGAGAGATGTTTGTACATGTATGTATTTTTAATTTCCCCCCCTTCCTTACCCGTCAGCTTTTGTTAGCTTATGACCACTAATCCGCCTCATTGGGCCTTATACACAGTACTGGTTCCATGAACCCGTCTGATTAATTCCTGGTGATTTCCCCAAAGCCTGGGGTGCTGGCCTTGCCCTGCCTCGCTGTCAGGATATAGGGGACACGTCATGAAGACGGAACAGGGAATGTGAAAGCTGTGAAGATTAAATTTGTGTGGCAGTGGGGGGGCGGGGGGGGGAGTCATCTTGGCAGTTTGTTTCCTGCATGGTGATATGACCTACTGCCCTGGGTATCGGCTCTTTGCTAATGTGGGAGGATCCCTAGCACAGAGCCGACATTGTAGATCTGCATGAGCGTAACTGTTGACAAGCCTCTTGTGCTTGAGATCCTCCCACCCGTCGTTTCTATCCGTGTTTTATCAATTCATTGTCCAAAAGGGCAGGAACATGGTCACTGTGTGAAATGGTGGCATATGGGCAAAAGGAGACAAACCAAGCTGCAAATCCAAAGCTGAAACATGGGGATCTAAACCAGTCACATCTAAAGCTGTATAAATTTCTCATATTAACATGCACCGATTTTATTCCTTCACTTTTCTATGTATATATTAAGTCAGCAATAAGTAGTTTCTGTACCTGCATTTTATGTGAGGAATTGTGCAGATGCTGAGACGACACGACTACACTGCCCACCTCCCAACTGCTGCTGTTAGTAGCCCGAAGGAAATTCAATTAACAAGTTTGACTCCTGGGTTTTGTGACTGTGTGCTCACGTAAATCTTTCACTATTATGCAATGTCGGCTCTATTTGTAGGTCTGCCATTACCATATTTCCTCAGAGGACAGATGGCAAGCACGATTTCCGTATCTGGAACAGCCAGTTAATTCGGTATGCGGGCTACAAACAGCCCGATGGATCCATTTTGGGAGATCCAGCATCCGTTGAATTGACCGAGGTAAACTGTGAACCTATCTTGCAGATTGGTAGCAACAGCATGAATAAGGTCCATGTCTACCTCTCTGCCCAATCTATTCGTTTTGCGACACTTTATTTCTGTTTTCACAGATCTGCATACAGCAAGGGTGGAAAGCACCGAAGGGACGCTTTGATGTCCTGCCCCTCCTTCTCCAAGCCAACGGCCATGATCCAGAGCTTTTCGAGATTCCCGATGACCTGGTGATGGAGGTGCCATTCACACATCCCAAGTGAGTACAAAAATTTTAGACACATAGCCCCAAATCGGAATGCCATAGGTGGCTGACGGTCCCTAACCATGGACGGATGGATAAACGGCACCCCCTCTGCACTGCTGACACACATGCTTATGAGCTCTGTGTGGCCATTGAATTAGAGGGACATGTACGCCTATATTGGGCACATGTTGCCAAGTCTTCGGCTGGCTGCGTCCCTTGGAACTGAATGAACAGGCCCTGGGGACGCTTCCAGCTTGGCCGTGCAACTGACATGTCTGATGTCGCCCCGTTGCGTGAAATTCTTGCAGCCTTCTGCTGTGGCAGCAGCAGGGACGTGTTCATCAGATTAATGGGGGCTCAGGATCTCCAAAGCAGCCACCAGATGGAACTTAGGCCAGACATTTCTGTGTTTGAAACTCCTACAGATGTCTGAGTGGTTTTGGCCAAAAACTTGCATGTACTTTCACCAGCTGACCAAATTTGAAGGGACAGGCTCTTGTGTAGTGTGTTTTTTTTTTTTTTTTTTTTTTTTTTTTTTTTTTTTTTATAAACACAATTTTACTTTAGTTGTATCATTCAAGCTGTCGTTAGGCCTGTTTTAGCTCCCGCAAATAAATGTGTATTTATTGGCTTAAGTCATGAATAGCATTTTATATTATGTATAAGTTTGTCATCACGCCTGCCCCGTATAGATTGAGCTCCCCTATCCATTCATCTTTAACTATGCCCCTGGTGTCATACTTAGCAATCAAACACAGAGGATTCTGTGTGTAGCGACTTGTTAAACTTTCATCCATTGGCAGGCTGGGTCACGAAAGATCGCAGTTGGCAGCATGTAAAAGTTCAAGGTGAATGAGTCAATAAAGAAAATGCATATTGCCAAAACGAAACATTTCAAGGTGTTTTATTTGCCACTTAAGTGCAGTGCAATGCCTACTCTTTCAACCGCACACAGTACAAAGAACAGCCAACAGTTTATAAATAAATTAGGAACGGACATTAGACAAGTAACAAGACTAAATGTCAATTCACGTATTGTGGGTAATATTGCAAAAGTTCAGCTTTACCTATCGATGGGGAAAGATTGTTCTTGAATGTGGTGGACAGCATTCTGTCCATGGTTAAGAACATCTTGTGGTTTGGGTTTGCTAATGAACAGAACAGGGTCACATAATTAAACCAGTTTGTCTGTTAAAAATGAAGTCTGCTTCACAGAGATTAGGGAATCTGTACATGTTAATGATCCATCTTCAAAGTGCAGTTTTACAGTACAAACCTTTAGTACAATCATTTGAAGGCAGGATTATCAAGAGCAAAGCTCTGGGGGTTGACTCACCTTTCTTCTTTGTGATTGTATGCAGGTTTGAGTGGTTTGGAGAGCTGAACCTGAAGTGGTACGGGCTGCCTGCTGTGTCGAACATGCTGCTGGAGATCGGGGGGCTGGAGTTCACTGGCTGCCCCTTCAGCGGCTGGTACATGGGCACAGAGATTGGTGTGCGTGACTTCTGTGATGCTTCTCGCTACAATATCCTTGAGGTACTGCAGCCATTGCTGGGGTGACTGACTGACTTGGCCAGAGAAACCTACAGCTATTTCTCTTATTACTGTCTAGCATCTCAAGAAAACAAATCTCTACCACTGTTGACATATCCCAAAAGCTTCTTCCGATCAAATTGTTTATTGTAGGCGAAATGAAAAGCTTTCAGTGTTGACCAAATAATTGTTTGATGGAGCTGGAACACTGTATTTATCGAGACCCTTGAAATGAAAGTTCAGCATAAGGAGGAATACATTGCAAGACTAAAAATTACTCTTTAAATGGGGAACCAAATCTCTTCAAAGACTTACTGTTTGGCCTAAGACTTCATGCTCCATTAGCAATCTCTCTTAAACATAGCAGACTGCTAGATTAATTATTGGCTTACTCAGTGGTTTTATTCATGTCGTATCAGTAACTCAATGCATTTCTCCAATTTAGTTGCCTTATTTGATCTTTATGAATATTTACTTAAAGGATTAAGCAGGCAGCCAAAGCCAGAATCTTCTAATAGAAAAAAGGCTTCCTAGATGCATGTTGTCATTGAATTTATATGGCCATCTGGAGAACTTGGTACAATTTGACAAAATCTCAGTAGTTTGCCCCTGTAAACCTCACCTGTTTTTTTTGTGCTTTGTAATGCAGGAAGTGGCACAAAAAATGACTTTAGATACCAGGAAGACTTCATCGCTGTGGAAAGACCAGGCACTGGTTGAGATAAACATTGCAGTCCTCCACAGTTTTCAGGTGCCGTCATCCCTTCCCAAAACACTTCATGGTCTTCATCATTCCCCAGGACCCGAATCAACCACGACTGCATTTATAATGTGTGACTGTTTGTTTATTTTTCATTTTTCTGAGGTGTCACATAGACAGAAACTCATTCTGAATTGCAAGACTGTTGTTTTTCTGAGAATTTGATGTCACGAGACACACCTGATGTCATGCCGAATTAGGAATAAAAACAATTATGAAACTGCGAAGGCGAATGAAACCCAATCAGTGGTGCCACAGTCCTTACGACTGGTTCAATTAAGTCACAGTAGACTGAAGTGATGTGGTTTTTTTTACTAGGCTGTGAGATGTATTTTTTTTTGACATACTGGCAAACGGGACGTGACGTGGTCCGAAAATCACAATTTGCAGTGGGAAATGAGTCTCACACCTCAGCCCCCTCATACTGCTGTTTGCCCTGCTCTCTCCCCAGAGCTCCAAAGTGACCATAGTGGATCACCACTCAGCTACCGAATCCTTCATAAAGCACATGGAGAATGAGTTCCGGGTCCGGGGAGGCTGCCCTGGGGACTGGGTGTGGATCGTGCCACCCATGTCCGGGAGCATCACCCCAGTGTTCCACCAGGAGATGCTGAATTATCGACTGACGCCTTCCTTTGAGTACCAGGTCTGTGGGGAAAACCAGCCCACTGGGAAGCCATCTTGGGGTTCCGATGCCCCCAAGGACAGCTCTCACTCAGGGGCGTGTACAGGAGTAGGGCCACAGGGGCACTGTCCCGAGCTGGAATCTGATTGGTCCCCAGAATGCCCTCTCCCCTGTCACTCAGCAATGTAAAACATATCATTGGCTAATAAGGTTAACGTTATGAATTATAGCCCCTACTCACACTCCTGTTTCTTACAGCCTGACCCATGGAACACTCATGTGTGGAAAGGAGTGAATGGAACGCCAACAAAAAAGAGAGCGATTGGCTTCAAGAAGCTGGCAAAGTAAGAGGGGAGAGAGGGGGCAGCATTCTCATCTTCTCCAGATAGGTGCATGCTAAGCTTTCCCCTGTCTGTGCTCATGTGAGTCTTCGTCACGCCTCTGAGCAGAACTGGGCAGCCAGACATGAGCCACCTCCGCTGGGCTCATTTATCCCCTTTTACCCTCACTTTGAGGTGAGGATGAAGAGCATCAGGTGAGGTGCAGGGGGGTCGCAAGTGGAGACGACGTGTCTAACAATGTAATCCACTCTGGATCGCCGAGGGGGGTAATCAGCTCCTCGTTAGGTGCGTTTTTATAGACTTATTACCATGATTGCCCCCAAACACAGAGAGGTAATTATGGTAATTGCGACTGCCATTGCGATTTTAGCACAAAATGTGGTGCCTGCTGTAGAGAGAAGGACCGGAGAGCACTTCTGAAGTTATGGTGTCCATGAATGGCCCTAAGATGGGGAGGGATGAAGATTTCCAGGCCTTTGCCCCCTCCCCCTCGCACTTACAGCTCACATCACATTCACAGGGCAGTGAAGTTCTCTGCCAAGCTTATGGGTCAAGCCATGGCAAAGAGAGTGAAGTCCACCATACTGTACGCCACAGAAACAGGGAAGTCCCAGGTCTATGCCAAAACCCTGTGTGAGATCTTCAAGCACGCCTTTGATGCCAAGGTAACTCCCGCCTTTCATTTTGTGTTCCTTGGTGATATCAGAAAAATGGATGATAAATATACATGCATGTGTGCCTAGAAAACAGCTCTGGGTACAAAACAAACATCCAAACCATTGACAAATTTCCCAGTGGAATGCTTTGGTTTTTTTTTTTTTTTTTTCCCTCCTCCATGAAATGGAACATGAGAAGGTTTAACTGAATTTACTCCTCCAAGCATGTTACACTTTTTTATTTTTTAAAGCAAAATCGGGAAGAATGCTCAGGTGCGAAAATGTAGCCTTTTAAAGAAATGCCGAGAACAATAGACATTTTTCTGACATTGCGTTTCCCTGCAGGATGTCGGTTTTGGTTTCTGTCATAGAGTACGGCTGTGATGTGGGAGCGGGGGTGTTAGGGGTGCAAGCACAGATGAGCGCGCCGAGCAGCCTCGCATCCTCGTCCAAATGCTTCCACCTCTGAGCTCTCCATTGCCTGCAGACACTCATTTTAGCCAGACGCATGGGTGTGAATTGTGAATGCAGTCTGAAGCGTCAAGCTTGTCATAGTACATATTATGTTGCTTCTGTGTCTGAAAGGTCAGGTTTTTATGTATGACATCTTTTTGGCCAGGTTGTTCATTCAGAAACGTTTTCTTGTGTGTGTTTGCCTTAAATGTCCTTGCTTAGGGGTACTTCTAGATTGTTCTGTCAGGGGTACAATACAGGGTGTCAGAGGGAAAAATATAGGAGTTGACAACCGTTCCTGTCACTCTGTTTCTGTGTGCCAGGTGATGTCAATGGATGATTATGATGTCGTGGATCTGGAACATGAAACCTTAGTGTTGGTGGTGACCAGTACATTTGGAAATGGAGACCCACCTGAAAATGGAGAGGTACTGAGACAAGTTCATTTTCGCCCTCTGTAGCTGTGACGAATTATATTCCCCTTGTATCAATAGCTAAAAAAGGGGTTATCTACGTCGTGCTGAAAAATATCCATTGATGAAATGGGCTGGCTGTAAGTTCCTCTTGCTTTTCAGAAATTTGCCGCTGCCTTGATGGAAATGAGACATCCAACCTCCAACACAGAAGACAGAAAGTGAGTCACCATTCCTTTGTTGAAGTCCTGCAACAGTATGGTGCTTTATCCTCATCATACACTTCCTCGACTGTTTTTCTCTGCATTGCAAATCATTGCACTCTAATTCTCCCCCAATTTGTATTTTTACACCCAACCAACCCGACGCATCCTTGCAGGAGCTACAAAGTTCGCTTCAACAGTGTCTCCTCATATTCAGACACACGCAAATCTTCCAGTGATGAACCAGAGCTGAAGGTCAACTTCGAGAGTACTGGTCCTCTCGCCAATGTCAGGTAAATTTACCAGAGGCTGGCTCCCTGGCATCAGTCTGATAGGATGGAGAAGCATGCACATCTCATCAGGAAAATCACCATGGATCTTACCTTTTAATGGCTTAACCCATTACATGCTTACATTTATGCTGTGTGGGAGGGTAGAGCTACAGATGTCTTCTGTGGGTGTTTTAAGTATGTGGAGCTCCTCTTTGATGCAAAAATTCATTTTGAGGAAGAGGGCCTGAAACGATTTCATGTAAAAAAATAAACAAAACACCACGACAGACCGCATATTTAGTGCTGTTTGGAGCTTGCAGGAGTCCAAAGGGGAGCCCACATGATTGTTTCTGCCCGCTCCGCGCAGGTTCTCTGTGTTTGGCCTTGGCTCCAGGGCCTATCCACACTTCTGTGCCTTTGCCCACGCTGTGGACACGCTGTTTGAGGAGCTCGGTGGGGAGCGCATCCTACGCATGGGAGAGGGGGATGAGCTCTGCGGACAGGAAGAGTCTTTCAGAACATGGGCCAAGAAGGTCTTTAAGGTGTGAGCGGGGGGGCATGTGGGGGTCAGTTACACCTGGAGAGGTCACAGTGACCTTGAGATCTTTCTACGAAGATCAAATCTATCATCCTCTTGACTGACAGTTCCAAGTCTTGCCCATAGATAGAGGATAAGTGCAGATCCTGCTGGATCAACGTTTCTGGGTGTCTGTGGATTGATTACATCTCACCAGACAACAGAAAAGTGCCATGCATGGTTTAATCTCGCCCAAATGAGCCCCTTGATTTGCCATCTGTTAAAGGCTGCCTGTGACGTTTTCTGCGTTGGTGATGATGTGAACATTGAGAAGGCCAATGACTCGCTAATCAGCAATGACCGCAGCTGGAAAAAGAGCAAGTTCCGCCTCACCTACACTGCTGAGGCTCCCGAGCTGACACAAGGTAAAGGTTGTCTCATTACCGGCTCATACAGAGCAAGAAGCTAAGCTACATACAAGCAACAAGGTCTCATCACACCGTGCAGATTCTGTATCTACTTCCTCCTGATTTTATTACCACTTTTGTTTCTACCCACAGCACTGTACAACTTGCATAAGAAGAAGGTGTATGGAGCAAAGCTGCTGAAGCGACAAAACCTACAAAGTCCTAAATCTGAGTAGGTGGTCTAATCTGGCTTTGCTGGGTCATAGTCTTGCTCATTAGGCAGAAGTGTGACCATCACTGAGAAGTCAACGCTTACCTTCTGAACGTCTCCCCCCTCCAGTCGTTCCACAATCTTTCTGAAACTCCACACAAATAACCATGACAGCCTGAAGTACCACCCTGGAGACCACCTAGGCGTCTTTGCTGGCAACCATGAAGACTTGGTGAATTCACTCATTGAAAAGCTAGAAGATGCTCCACCTGTGAATCAGATTATGAAGGTGGAGTTCTTAGAAGAGAGAAGCACAGCTTTAGGTAATCTGTTTCCTGATATTTGCCACTGCATATATTCCAGGCACTTGCATGAATAACCATACTTTCTCAAACTGTGTACTTCCCTGTTTGTTGGTTTGCTTCCTGATTTTGGGGTCTGTGGGTATAGTGGTTTTTGCCATGTTTCCTCCAAGTACTCCAGTTCTCTCCAACAGCCCAAAAGCATCTCACATTCGTGCCTCTAAATTGTCTGTAGTGTGAGATTGTATTCCTTGTAACAGACTAGTATCCCAGCCTAGGTTTTCCCCTCATTTTTTTTTGCTGGGACTGGCTTCTGATTCACCAAAATCCAGATACCGATCAGTGTTTTTGGAAGACGAACGCATGCATTCATTCTCTTTTTCTGGTTTTAATATTCTGTGTTGCTTTATTGTCCTTCCAAGGCGTGATCAGCAACTGGACAGATGAGACTCGTATTCCCCCTTGTACCATCTATCAGGCCTTCAAGTATTTTCTGGATATCACAACTCCACCCAGCCCTCTCCTTCTGCAGCAGTTTGCCTCATTGGCCAGCAATGAAAAGCAGAAAAAGAAGCTCGAGCTCCTCAGCAAGGTAGAACCAAATGATTCTGGGTAGGGATCGGTGGAGCTTACAGAACCGCTCGCAAATCCTTGTTGTGCCAAATTAATAAATCAAATTTTACCTCAGTAACTACACAAAAGATCCACTGAAAGACAACTCCGGCTTTTCTTGTTTGGTCCATTTCCTTTGTCATATTTCATAGATAATGTGTGTTTTTGGTTCAGATGCCGTAACCCACAGACTTACCCGTAACCCTCAGACATTTTAATTATGAATCCACCCACAATCAACTATCCATTTCATGAATGTTCTGAAAACATTAGCCGAGTCATAATTCATTGTTTATGCTCTGGTATATTCTCAAAGCAAGCTTCTCTGTTGGTTTATTTTGGATCAGGCTGTGGATGAGAACAGTCTTGTCTATAATACTGGCCCAAGGCATTTGGACAAAATGGACAGCACAGAACTGACTGTCGCTGTCCACATTCCAATGTTACCAGGGCTTGCAGGAATATGAGGAGTGGAAATGGTACAACAACCCTACCATGGTGGAGGTTCTGGAGGAGTTCCCCTCCATTCAGATGCCATCCACGCTCCTGCTCACCCAGCTGCCCCTACTGCAGCCACGTTACTACTCAATCAGCTCCTCGCCGGACACCTTCCCTGGGGAGATCCACCTCACAGTGGCTGTGGTGTCTTACCGCACCAGAGGTGAGGGGAAACTCTTCAGCCTCGTTTTCTCTTAAACCCTAAGCTCTTTCAGCTTGTTAGACAAAATATATCTTAGCAGATGGAAACCCATTTTAATTTGTACTTTTGCTAAATTACCTGAGGAAAGTCATTTTGAACCTCTCAAACGAAGTCGTTTGCTTTTGATTACAGATCAACGTTTGCTTGTATTTTTTTTTTTTTTTTTTAATTGATACTTTTATCTAAAGCGACTTGCACTGAAATCCATTCATGCAGCTGAATTGTGTATTTATTTTTGGGGAGCGATTTTAGGTTAAGTACCTTAACACAACAGCCTTACATGTTTAATATGGGGAAAAATAAGCCCCTAAATGGTTTACCCCCGACATTATTGCTTGTGTATTTCAAAGGGACGGTAGAGGAACGCTGATGTGTGATCATGTCTTGCAGATAGTGAGGGCCCAATTCACCATGGCGTCTGCTCTTCTTGGTTGAACAGGATAGAGGTTGATGAAACGGTCCCATGTTTTGTTAGAGGGTAAGACTATCTTGAAGTTGGATGAATGAAACAATTTATTCTGTTAGAGCTGCTCTGCCGTCACTTTATGACCATGTATTTTTTACACACATACCATTGACTAAAGGGTAAAAATGGTGGGAGTTGCTCCAAAGATATTAGGCATGAATATTTTAACGAGTAAGGCATAGTTTTTCCTAATCACTGTAAGCAGTGTGACTATATATGATGAAACATCTGTTCCAGAGCTCCAACCTTCCAGATGCCCAAAGATCCCAAAGCTCCATGTATCCTGATTGGACCAGGAACTGGAATCGCCCCCTTCAGAAGCTTCTGGCAACAGAGGCTTCATGATTTAGAGCAGAGGGGTGCGTCTCGGCTGACCTTAATGTCTTCACGCTTGGTCAGGTGTGCCTCGTGGCTCATGTCAATGAGGCCTGTCTGTTTTTTTTTTTACGGTCCAGGGATCACAGCATGCCCCATGATCCTCGTCTTTGGATGTCGGCAGTCACAAATCGATCACATTTACAAAGAAGAAACGATTCAGGCCAAAAACAAGGGGATATTCAAAGAACTGTATACAGCCTACTCCAGAGAGCCAGGAAAACCAAAGGTAGGAACACAGCTTGGCTAACTTCATCAGCAAGCTGGCCAATTTAGTCTTGCTTCTAACAAGGGCATTTGAAAGTCTTCCATGGGTAAAGTTCTAAAGATGACAACTTTCTGTCTCTCTCTCAGAAATACGTCCAAGATGTTCTCCGTGAGCAACTGTCAGAGACTGTATACAGCTACCTGAAGGAGCGGGCTGGTCACATCTACGTGTGTGGGGATGTGACCATGGCTGGGGACGTCCTGAAGACCGTCCAGCAGATTGTTAAACTGCAGGGGAACATGCCCCTGGAGGACGCTGGCTTCTATATCAGCAAATTGCGTGTATGGGGTTCCTCTGTTTGAAACCTTCAGGCAGGTTAGCATCCATTCTGGAATGTCCTTTTACTTTGTGCACTGATCTCATTCCAGGACGAAAACCGCTACCATGAAGACATCTTTGGAGTCACCCTGCGCACTTACGAGGTCACCAATAGGCTGAGGTCGGAATCCATCGCCTTCATCGAGGAGAGCAAGAAGGACTCGGATGAGTAAGTTTTTTTGCAGCTTCTCGGTTTCACGAGTCAAATTGCTTGCAGTCCTGAGGAAATCCCCCACTTGTTCCTTGAGGTACTATAGAAGGCAGCCGCTAGTTGTAATCTGAAGAAGTCCCAGCTTTTAGAATGATGCCACAAAATCAGCATGGTAACCATAGAAACTACAGTTTGAAGGGCCTGCTTCTAACAGGATTATGCTTTTCCAAGTGGTTCTGTTTTCCACACTCGCATTTGGACATTTCATGATAAGAGCTTTTGTACAAGTACTTATCTGTACAGTATAAGCAAGTCCGGGTGGATTGTATAGCATCTCGTTTTTTGTGAGTGTTGGAATAACTACAGCAGCCCATCTTTTACGTTTCAGGGTGTTCTGTTCATAGAAATGTGCAGGACCAAGCCAAGTCACCTGGATTGGATCTCTTGAAGGGGAAACTCGCGTAAACCAAGCAGCTAGTCAACAATACTGTGCCAAGTTTTATACTGTAAATTATTACCAATGCATTTTTCTACCAGTTGTGGTTTGCGATGGTTAGGTAATGCACTTGGTCTGTGGAAATCATTTTCAATGTTATTTTCAGAGGTTGTGAGTTTTTTTCCGCCCCCCCCGCCCTCACCAAATGCACTTTTTCTTCATTACTTTGAAATTGATTTGCTTTGAAGCACTGTTTCCCCCAACCAGCTAGCTAGCTGTCTCGGTAACGATGCATGAGCGAGACAGCGGTACATGGCGTATTCAGTATATTCAATGTTAAATATTTAATGTGAGAATAAATGCCTTGTTGATAAGGTGGAGTGTTTTATGAGGCTAACCTGGGTGCACCTACGAGGGAAGGTTCCGTCTGTACACACTCCAAACGAAGCCGGTGCAGCTGGTGGTTCCTCTGACATGGTGCAGCAGATATTAAGACAGAAGAGAACATGGGGGCATGAAATTCGGTTCCTGATGCTTAGCTTGCTGGCCTCTTTTGCTGTGACGCCTTTAGCAGAGCAAATGGGATTCACATCCCTGCTGACAGTTCATCAAAGTGCACGCCTGGTCCCCCCCCCCCACTGTCCGTTGCTTTTTTTTTTTTTTTTTTGAGGATTGGTCTCCAGACTTTGAGGCTCCATTAAGATGCTACCCAGTAACCACTGTTTCATGAGGGTGAGGAACCCCGGAAGACCAACACCATCGCCACTCATTATCCATCTGACTTTTTTTCTAAAGGGGGGGGAAATGCTCTTGGTAAGAGTGTGTAAGTATTGCATCAAACTAAGACTGCAGCGTGCTTATTTGAAAGGCATTCTTTTTCATTATGGTGACAGACAAGCACCGGGTGACACTTAGTGTGAGACTGACTGTACTTTAGATCACACCTGAAATGTCGGCACACTAAACTGAGTATAAATGGGAGGGCTGGAAACCCTCCGGATGGCGTCTTTACTCTCCGAATGCCTCGCCATTGACTGCGAGAGAAGGGACCTCATTCAGTACAGTGGCAGAAAATGAAGGGACGTCGCACAGTTCTGTGTACGGCGTCTCAGGCTCTGCTGTGTGGAAACTCATTGCCGTCCAGCCATACGAGAGTGGGCGGCTTGCCTCCGCCGCATTCCGGGTGATGACTAAAGCGTGTAATTTGGACTGGCGTTGCAATCCACCTCACCAGGCCCAGCGGAAGCCGGTGGAAAAGACAGGCATGGATCCACGTGGACCGCAAAGCCTTTGCTGATGTCTGTCGAGCCACACCAACTGGGGGGGGCCTGAACCACCTTTGTCATGCATGCTTCCTCCTGACCCCCCAAGTGTGCTTATCAGAATGTTCAGAGGACTGACTTTTTTTCCCTTATGGTTCAGAAGTCACTACCGGTTCCCCCCCACCTCTCCCAGCTAACCACCCCCCTTTAGGGCCCCCTAGTGGCCACTCTGCACTGAAGTGACCCACCTGCATGACTCTCAGCAGCTCCTCAAACTACCCCCCCCCCCCCCCAACTTGTACAAAGATTTTTTTTGTGCTTTATTATTCATTTTGTACAGTAAAATTACCTCTGAAAGAAAACCATAAAGAAACAAAGTAAAATCAGGCAGCTTCATTTCCTGTCTTTCGTTCGAAGCCTTTTCTCAACGTCACTAATCGTCCATTTCGGCTGGTGAGCTTTCAGATGCGACGCGTCCCTGGTCTGTTTCTCAGATTTGCGCCGACTCGCCTCTCGGCGGCCAGGCCATTTACTCTCACAACAAGGAACCTGCGGCACTGTGCATCCAGCTATCGTTTTTAAGAACAAAATGGTTGCTGTATTCAATTGAGATGGACTGCTTATTTTTTCTCGACAAATGTCTGACGCATGCACTACACCAGCCGGTGAGACCATGTTTTGACCTGTAACTCTGCATATCTCCGGTCTGCCGGTCTTCCCTTCAACCTCTCTGTTACGTTGCCCTATTTGTTTGTATCTTTAAGTCTTTATTTTGCGAGATATGCCTGGGGGCGGTACTGATCTACAGGAATTTAAATAAGAGTTCCTTCTGCAAGTGGAAAAAAAAAAAAATTTAATGGAAGATGTTTTTGGGGCTGAAAAGGAAAATTTAACTGTATGTGGCTTTTACAGGAACATTTATCAATGCATTCGCTTACTGATGATTATTTGTTAAACTGCCTAAACTCTGTGATGTAAAGCGTGCAAAAATGTACACAAAGGCAAAGAAGCTGATGAGAACTGAATTATATTACATGGTCTTTCTAAGAATGTATTTTGGTTATATAAATGGGTATTTGTTCTGCTGGCAAAAAAAAAAAAAAAAGGTATTTAATATCCCTTAAATGTGGGAAATTACAGCCGTACTTTGAATGCATGATATATGCTGTGACATTTTAAAGAAGCTGTTTGTCTAATAGCATTGTAGCGCTGTATTGTAATTGTATCCATCCCCGGACGATAATGTACACGGGGAATGTTAGTGTTTCGTGTCACTGCTGCTAAAATACGACCGAAATGGCCTCAGACGATGCTCCTTTTATCGTGGAATCTATCAGGCCTCGTAATTCTCAGTTTAGTGCGTGCTGCAACACCAACTGGTCATTTACTTAATAAAAAAATTATTTCTATGTCACCAACTTGGTTGATTCGTTTTGTCAGATTTTTTTTTCTTTTGTTTGCTGTCTGGAAGAAGATCGTTTAGTTTGCCTTGTTAGCTCCTGAATTGGTTTAAAACTGGCCTCTTCGGCTTGGCACAAAGGACACTGCACTGCGTGCCGACGTTAGCGTTAGCCTGCTAGCTCTCGAGGTCTCATACTCAGGAGGCCCTATGCGAAGGGCAAGCGCTTTGCCACAGCACCATGGCAACTCACAACAAACCCCCATCAGAGTGTCTGCTCTACAGACCCAGCCAACCCGAGGAAGTGAGGACAGGTAAACTCACAATTCTACAACTGGTTAAACCAAATTCCACTCCCTGTCTGAAGGGGGCTGGTCCTTCTAGTAGTAAGTTTGGCAGTGAAGAAAATTCTGCAAATCCTGCAGCTGGGCAAATTCACTCACAAAACCAGTGCTCCCACTGTAATTCCTGCATTTTACTTGCACTGGCAGATAAAGAAATTAGTGCTGCCTTGACCATGTCTGTTTGTCTCAGGGTCCTCGTTTCTCAATGTCCTGAACACTGAATGTATGTTTCACTGACACCATGGTGACCTGAAAAGGCTGGTAAAGGAGGCGGTTTAATTGCCCTGCATCGTGGAAGACAAAGACCCTGGAATGGAGGGTGAACTTTCCCAGCTAGGCGGGGAGAAAAGCAGACGGCAAAGCAGGCAGAGAGAAACTGGCTGGGGTAACGCAAACAGCAAGGTACTGTACCATGCTGTTGTACCATGACCTGATTACTTACCAGGGGACAGGCAGATTAATGGTCTGCACCAAATTTGTCTCAAACTATGTGTGGTTACCAACTATGCTAGAATATATGGGGCACATGGTTAAACAATACGAACCTGAGCATTTCTGGTTCAGTGGGCTTTGGATTACGTCGTTAGTGTCAATTACTCTGATAAAATTTGTAGAAATATCATGGCTAATAATGAAAACTTAATGACTGGGGGAAAATAGGCTTCAATAAGTTTGTTTATTTTTAGGTGAAATGTAAAACCGATGTTATTGCCAAAATGTGAGGTTTGCCCTTTACAGACAGTCCCGAGTTCAGGGGTAAGCCTGGATCCATCAGAGGAAGGGGCTCGGTTCTGGGGAGCAGACACAAGAGAGGCAGTGACGGGGAGGGGGCTCGACGAGGGGGGCGACATGGGCCAGGAACCATGGGGCACCGAAGAAGAGGACGACAGCACTGATCCAGAGCCGAAAGGTAGCGCTATCAGTCCTCTCATTAAAAGCTGCGGGGTGAATCACACGTGGAGTAGAAAGATATCAGGCAAGCAGCAGGCACCACGAGTGGATAACCGGGCTCGAGTCAAGTAAATCACTAATAGGCGATGAGTCACGCTTTCGATTTATAAGAGTTTCAGGCCCTAGTGCTTCTCATGACGGCATCTGGTCTTCCCTTTGCCGGCGAGATGCAGAGATGTCTGCCTCGCGCGGGATTCTCGGCACACAGCTCGTCTGCATTTTAATGATTTCCCTCTCTGTGTTTGTTTTGATAAATCAATGTGCATTGGCCTTGGGGAAAAACGGCATAATATATTATACATAAGCTGAGCAATTCTGAGTGACTTTGAGGCTTATAAAGACTGGTGCCTTAGAAGACAATGTCAGCTACAGTTTCCCCGCTCAATTGCTTGTAAAATAGAATGCCTGTGGGCACCGATGGATATGGATTTGAGAGCTTTGTGGGATCTTTATTGTTTTTTTTTTTTTTTGAAGATGTGAGGGAGATGTACAACCCAACTGGACAGGCACGATATAAGGCAGCCTGTGAGGTGTTTGGTGTGGTCCCCATCTCTTACTTCCTATGTCACATGCATGACAGCGAATTAACCATGATGCACCACGGCCTGGGACCCCAGGTAAGGTCCTGGCCTACTTAAAACACAAAACTCTGTGTGCTAAATGCTCTCCCTGCTTCAGGTCAGATGAAGGAACTGGCTGATCCTAACCAATCTGAAGCAAAAAGCCCAGTGTTCTTGCCTGGGGCCCCTATAAAACCTGATCTCAGGGCCACAGCCACTCACATAAAGCACTTTCTACATCTTCCATCTCGCGACGGAGGAAAATCTCTCAGCAGTCACAACGTTCTCATGCTGAGAAAATTCTTTCGCAGGGTACCAAAGCCCTGGCAGTTCCCTTGGTAACCAACACTTACATCCTGAAGCTGAACCTGAGGGATAATTGGATGGAGGAGATGGGTGGAGCCGCCTTGGCTGAGATGTTGAAAGAGAACTGTTACATCACAGGTGCTCGATGCCGACGCTCCCACAGCTTCTGTTGGTTGCCAAGTGTGGCGGGTGCCTCTTGACACTCAACAACGCTGTTCTTTTCTCTTTCACGTTTCGTTCGAGTACTGGTGTCCGTTCCCCTTTTAGCTGTGGGAGCTCCTTTGCCACAGAAGACGAACGTGTCTCCTGATTTACCCCCTAATGAGCTGGTTATTTGTAACAACACAGTAGTTTTTCGGCACACAGAAGGAAAATCAAAAAGACTCATCAAAAAGAATAATTCATAAAAATGGCTAGACTATTTAGTTATTTAGCAGGCAAACGTGTGTCTCGTGCAGTTCTACCCCTTTTTAAGCTGGATATTTTAAAGCAAGCATTTCATTTTAAGGAGCTCTTGTTGAGGGTACAGCACAAGGTTCTAAACCTGCAAGGTTCTAGTCAATAGTCTAGTTTGTTCTTCCTAAAGTGTTTTTCTTTGAAATGATGTAGAAAAACACCGTTGGTCCACCAGACAGTAATATGTTCCTGTCTTGGTAGAGCAAAGCAAAATGACCATTTTCACTGCAATGCCTTTGACAGACATTGATTTGTCTGAGAACCGGCTGAGAGACATGGGGGCCAATGCCATCTCCAACATGCTCCTGGAGAACACCACACTGATCCGCCTGAACCTCTCCGCCAATAACTTCGGTGACCAGGCAGCTGCGGGTCTGGCCAGGGCCTTCGTGGGAAATCTAAAACTCCAAGAGGTGGACCTGAGTCACAACACCATGAGTGAAAAGTCAGGTATCTCAAAAGATCACATGTATGACGCAGACCAGCAGTTCTCTTCCTCCTCTCAGGCACTTCAAGATGTTCCAATCAAATGTTCCATTCCAACACAAAATAATAAGTAAATCAAATTCAATGGGCTCAAGCATTGATTCAGTTGAATTAAATGCTCCAATGGTGAAATTAAGTGCGACATTGACAGACCTACATGGTGAACAAATAGCATTCTAGTATTGTTTGCATACGCAATAATTTATAGATGTGGCATTGAACTCTTCATTAGAGTCTAAGAACAACAATCACCAATTAATAAGCAAGAAAACAAAATGGCTTGACTCATACCAAATGTTATTGAAAAACTGTTATTAAGTGAGGAAGAAAGGAGTCTGCATAGAAAATAATCTGAATATTCCATAAACAGGTTAATTAATACTTCTGAAGGGAGTGTGTAGTGTGGAAAGCATAAATTAGAATTAAACGCTCAGAGAGCGATGCGTTTGATGTTACGTTTGTTTCCAGTCCGGCGTTTGAAGTTCCCCAGCCTACGTACGAGAGGTGTTGAGGCATTCACTCAAGTCCGCAGAGCCGATGGAAAAGGGACGTGTCGTTCCCAACTTACCGTGGAGCTCTGTGGCATGTCAGCCGGGTGGTGACACGTCTCGGCATAGACAGAGAGTCAGGGTCAATTCTATGAATTGTAAATCTGAGTCAGTTGCTTATATGTGATATATGCCTGACAGAAAAACCACTTCAGGATAATGACAAACGGTTCCAATACACTCACTTATTGGTAAGTGAATAGAAGGCAATTTCTCAATAGACCAAGAAAAGAAATCAATAAGAAGACCTGCACGTATATGACTAATGCCTCCGTCAGGCACCATGCCAGTTTATTTCCTCACTCGTTATGCATAACTGTAACAGATTTTTTACGTCTCAATATACCATGATGGAAATCGGTAGGTCTCCACGTTGACTGACCTGCAGGGTGTACCAGGCATGCCTTGCCATGTTGTTTTTTAAATCGTGATTTTATTAGATTTCCTGATACAGTTATTGCTTTGTCTGGGTGGAAAAGGCCCTTGATCACATCAAAGGTCTCTATAATCTGTCTATATCAGAACAATATCGGCCATCTTTGAAAATATTGCCGGGATGAATTATTTGAAATTTGTTTTTTTTTCCCCTCTCCTCTCCTTAGGGGAAATTCTCGGGGATGCTATTGCAGAAAACACCAGTCTTAGGAGGCTAAACCTGGCCTGGAACTGTATACGTGGGAAAGGGACACTGGCTGTGGCTAAGGGCCTTGGGGTAAAAATGACCTACTCACTCCCACCTGAGCCAAAAACACAAGGACAGGATCGCAGATGTGCTGCCCTTGTCTACACTCTGAAAGTTCTGCCTTCTGTTTCATACACCTAGTAGCAGACAGTTAATTCTGCCTCTCTGCTTCTCTACATCACGCTATTGTTCACACAAAACTACATTCTGTCAGTCTTGTACTTTCTGCACAATGCTCTGGGTAAACAAAACAAAATAAAGCACAATGCTAAAAATAACAATTTAGCGCAATGCTACATTGGCCGATATACGAAGCTCACTGAAACAACACAAGGGAATGGTCAGATGCATGCTAGTGTCCAACTCCTAGCTACTTATTCTGGTTGAGATCACACGCGGGCCTGGAGCCCATCCCAGGAAGCATAAGGCACAAGGCTGGGGTACACCCTGGATAGGATTCCAGTCCCTCACATGGCACACATATACTCCTACTCTACTGGCAGTTTGGAGATGCCAAGTAACCTGTCTTTGGACCGTGAAAAGAAAGCAGAAATCCCAGAGGAAACCTACGTGACACAGGGAGAACATGCAAAGTGTGCAGAGAAGGTCAGACTGATGCAGCTGTGAGGCTGCAGTGCTAAATGACCCACCATTACTCTGCTCCTTCTAGATTATTTTCTCTAAAATAGCCTTTGACAAATTTGCACATCTGTCCCGTTCTACCAGGCAAACATATTCCTCAGAGTTCTCGACTTGTCTTACAACGGATTCGCAGGAGATGGGGCAGCAGCACTAGGAGAGGCACTGAAAACAAACAACGTTTTGGAGGAGCTGAACATCAGGTGACATGCTGGCTGACCATGAGCTTTCACAGGGTTTGTTGCACACTGCTATAGGTCAAAGTGTGAGAAGCAAAAGCAGTCAGTAACAACATTATCTTTTAACAATATAATAGTCAGAGGATAGGAAAACAGGATGGTGTCCTGATGCACAAAGATCTGCGTTATATGTGGACAACTTCAGCTACAACTAAACTTCCTTAGTATCTCTGTGACTCAGAATAATAGTTAAGCAGTGAGCTGATGTTCTTTAATAGATGGCATGTAAGTCTTTTTAGGGCAATCACTAAGCGGCCATAACTCACCAGGAGACAAACCACCAGGGGATAAATGAGATTCTGCGACAAGTAAAATAAACAAGTCAATCAAAGTTAAACCAGCATGCACTGTAGAGCCTAACAGTTTTCATTTTATTTACTACTTTTCCCCAGAGAATTACTGATTCCCTCTGTACACCTCCTGTGTCTTCCACTTAAAAAAAAAAAAAAAAAAGTTCCATGTGTTTTGATTAATGATTAAATGTACCTGGGGTTACATTACAGAGATTCCTGAAACGAACCCTAAGTGTGTCACCTCAAATTCGCTTGGTTCTGGAGGACTTCATTTGCCCCACACCTCTGACACCCCCCGGAGCTTGTATGTGTTATTTTTCTCATTCCAGCAACAATCGGATTCCCCCTGACGGCGCGATCCGCTTCGCGACGGGTCTACGTGTAAACAAAACCATCAAATCTCTTAATGTAAGCGCTCGGAGCCGGGGGGGGGGTCGGCCAGGTGGGTGCCCTTTAACGCTGTCTCAAAGCGACATGCGACGGAAGGCACGCTTTTTGACGCGATGTGACAGTGTCAGAAGTGATCACGGGGACGGCCCCGTTTTTCAGTCCGTGGCCTTTTCAGTCACGGCTTGTAAACATCGTGACGTGTGTTTGTCTTTTGTTTCTGTTGGCACCGGCAAAGATGTCCCGGAACCCCCTGCAATCTGCAGGCTGTCACGGTGTCCTGAAGGCCGTCCAGGGAAACCCAGGGTCAGCAGTCGAGTCCTTGGATTTTTCAGTAGGTTGCCATTATCTTTCTGTCTGCAGAATGCCTCCCTTTTAATCACTTTTCATTCTTAGAGGTTTTAATGAACATGCAACTTTTTTGTAATTTACTCTCAGGACATCTCTGTAAACAAGGACTTTGAGGATTTGTGCAACGCAGTCAAAGATGCATTTCCAGGCCTGCAGGTGAAACACGGAGGCAGCTCAAGCATGTTCAAAGGACCCCAAGGAGCTGTACCTGCTAAGCGCGGGCAGAACGGGGCGGCTGTGTAATGATGGGGCCGCAGTTACTACATTTCACCACAAGAGGGAGGTCTCTGTTCACATAAATATGCTAATTGACCTATTAGGGTTTTAGTAATCCCTTAATTTTTTTATTAAATCGTTTGTCTGTATATACACAATACCAAAATGTAAAACTGTAATACTAACAAAAAACTGTACAGTACAGCTTTCCCAGCTGACCCTAGGACCAAATCTAATATAATGGTGGAATAGATCAGTGTAATATTAAAATAACAAATATTTGAAAGACATTTAGTTATTGTACCGTAACCATACAATTACATAAAGCCAAATTCAGCAATAATGTTTAACTTGTTATCAGAGATGACCGAACTCTCAGACTGGACAGCTGATAAAGATGTGTCGAGAGAACATTTAAAAAGGAAAACGGGGAATCTTATGAAGTTACAGGGTGAGGTACAGGGAATGATTTTAGGGAAACCCCAGGGTAAGGCATAGAGTTTTTATAAATTTAATGCGGTGTATATTTTACCTGCATACTAACTGGTATAAATACTCATTGTATTTAAGAAAATAAACGTGGATTTAAATCTACTGAAAGGACAGTGCATTGACGCATTTCTTATGTGTTCTAATAGTTGACACTGCTGTCTTTTTAGAATATGAAACAAAAATGTAGAAAATATGTGAAAATGAAAACGGCCATCTCCAGGAAGAAACGGAGAGAATCGGCCTTTGAGAGGAATAAAATGAAACCATTTAACACCTGAGTGACACTTGAAACACGGGGATATGTGACTCACTAAGCCGAGGTCAGAACCGGCCCACTCAGGGCTGAAATTACGCGCACTTGACCGGGACCCATCGGCTCGGGGATCAGAGTTTGTACTTCGCTACGGCTTTAGAAGAAAGTGGGATACAATATATTCCCCAGCTGGGTTTACCGGCTTTAGACTATGGGTTTTAATTAGTTTCTATATCATACTTAAATCACCGAGTCTGATCCGATCGAGGTTGTGTTTTCATTATTTTCAGTTAAAAGTGCTTTGTCTGGTTAGTTGAAAACTGTTAAACATAGAGTGTTTCTGTGGGGAAAAAGATTTAATACAACATTAATAATAGTCCCGACTGGACAGCTAAACTTTGAACATCCGATCCTACAAGATTTATTGCATTTGGCACTAGTGTTGACATTTTATACATTGTGATCTGGCATCTAGCACAACAATGACAATGCATACTTGGAACAATGACCTTAAAATAATGGAAAAAGATTTATATCGACCAGTTTATCAGTAAACGTATACGTTGCTGTTGGTCTGAAACTTACGGGCAGATTATTACGTGCGACGAGGCTCTTTGCACAAGGGTATAGCTCGTATGTTCAAAGTGGACATATCACACACACACACACAAGCAACTTAATATATTGTTTTTAAAATGACTTAAAATGGCTTACAAGAATCAGACACCTGTGTTTATGCTAAGACGCTACAATTTCCTAGGGTGACCATACGTCCTCTTTTTTGGGATTTAAAATGTGCTGAATTTCATTGCTTTAAACCACGCCGGACTTTGGATTTCTGCAGTCGCAGAGCTTCCCACGTGCTTGTCCGCGCCTCACGTACGGAAACCGGCGAAGTCGCTGCGTTATTTTCCTGTCGCCGCCGCGCGTCCCCCATCCAGCAGGAACGAGTGCGACCTGCGGGACGCGATCGAGCTCAGCCGCTCCGCGTCCAGACCCGCATCCATTTCACACTGAGCCAGCTGCCTGCCCGCTCCCCCCTACCCGACCGGCAACTCGGGACGGATCCTCGGACACCTACTGTAGAAACACGGGGCAAAAAGCTTGTTTAGATGGCGGCGACGCGGTATTTAAAACGGCTCAGACTGCACTCGCCATTATATAAGTGCGTCTCGACACTGCTGCTCCCGCGAAGGTAAATTCAGGTGGCACATGGCTTTCCTTACTATAAGCGCGTTATATTGAATCCAGGCTAATCATAATGTCTTTTAAGCTCCCGTTTGGTGGAGCGTATCTTATAGTTCGCCTTATGGTGATATCTTGCCTGGTGTTTACTGGAGATTGTCATTTTGGGTGCTTGTTTGAAGATAGACTACTATCGACGATGCAGATATTTATCTGCATCTGTATGTGCATTAACGGATATTAAGGTTTAAATAAGAAGCGTGTGAGTATCGGCGGGCACTTAATCATTGTCATGTTGATCACAAAATGGCCAGAAAGGAGTGATCATGGTGTATTTACGACTGACCTTTGCCCTGTGAAGCACATGATCACCGACAACGTGCAGTGTGTCAGGAGGAAGGTGCGACAGAAATGCGGGACGTGCTGATCTCACTTACATTAGATTCAGATGCGAAATAAAGATGTGTATTCAATTGTAAAGTACAATACGTTTTTCATTGCCAATTTTACCAATATAAAAATTACATAAACAACCGCATATAAATGATTATATAAATGACGGATGTGTGTTGTTCTGCTGCCTTTAGAGGTCTTGCAGATAAAAACGAGAAGGGCTGGTTGCGGTCCTTGTTTGTTCACAAAGTGGACCCCAGGACAGATGCCCATTCGAACCTGCTGTCAAAGAAGGAAACAAGCAATTTATATAAAATTCAGTGTAAGTATGAAAACCTTGATTTCCTGGTACAGGACTGTTCCCCACGTGCGTCTCACTACCCCAGTGGTTCTCAGGCTTATTTCTGATATGCCCCCCCCCCCCCCCCCCCCCCAACGCAACTCATGTCCAGATATAAAGAATCTCAACAACATTCTGTATTATTTTAACGTAGAAGATGATTTTATACAGGTTACCGTTGTCATAATGAATTATGCCCAAAGCTGATCATGATAGCCTGTCCTTAATCAGTTTGCTAAATACGGTTATAAAACTATATAATATGTGCCCTTGAGAGGTAAAGTGGTCTATTTCACATTTTTGGCCCCTACCCCCTTTTTATTGAATATTTTCAGCTGGATAAGTTGTTATTATCTAAGTCATACCTCTGTGCTACCTATGATATATATCAATTGTAGGGTATAGGCACACTGATTTTTTTTCAAAACTGTTTTTGTGGGATAGCCCACTTTACCTCTCAGGGGCACATGTACCACGAGCTCTAGGTGCATTTGTGCATTTTTTTATGTTCTTTTTTTCTTCCAAAAAACTACCTCAATCCATAGTACAGAATCTTGCATTGCAATATTAGTGTTAAGTACCATGATTGATTGCCTTGTTTGTTAAAACATACTACACACTTCACTAGTTAAGATTTCTGTGTCTGTTGTTACAGAGGACGCCTGGACTCCTGCTGATCTTTAATAATAAAGCATTGTTTAATAATGCATACTGTCAGAATCATTCACCTTTTTTAAGCAGCAGAAAGAGCCGCTTCAGGCTGGTGACAGTGCCTGTGCTTCTTAACTCCGACAAACACAGACTGTGTGCTACTCTCGTTCCTTTCAGTTCACAACGTGAAACCGGAGTGCTTGGAGGCCTACAACAATCTGTCGTGAGTACAGGCCTCCACTCGTAAAGCCCCCCCCCGCCACCCCAATGTGGGCAGTTTCTATCAGGACCCCCCCCCCCAGTACAGGCTTAACCCCCCATATAAATCTCTAGAGATGCTCTGAATGCTAGGTTGAGGGGCCACATATCCTCCCGGCCCGAGAACCGCCCGTGACTCCTAATCTCACTGGGGGGGAGGGCGAGGGATTACTGTGGGCAGAGATGTACCTGAGGTCTGGGGTTTATTACCCCTCTCATCCCACGCAGAGCTGAGGTTCAGGGGCACCTCCATCATGACAGTGATTACCCCTGTGAGGTCATTGGGAGCTGGAACACTTGGTATGGAGAGCAGGACCAGGCAGGTATGGTTAAAAAGCACTTTAATGCATGTTGTACTTTTAGAAATAATAATGTATAATGAACTTAGCAATAAAAAAATGATGCTTTTGTATATAAACGTTTCAAGGATGTTTTCTTAGGCCACTCTGAGTGTAAGTTGCAGTTAACAAATAATTCAACAGTGACACCCTGTGGTATTTTATGGCAGTGCACCTGTGGCGGTACACCGGTGGTTATCCGGCCTTGACCGAGTGTTTGAATAAGTTGAAGCAGAATAAGGTACGGCCTGTGACCGAATTTGTGTGTGTATAACGACAGCACTAGGACCACTTTTGTTTTTAGATCTCTGAACTAAATTAGAGGTGTGATCTCATTTAACCATTGCATTTGTCAAATTCTGAATAGGCCCTCCTCTCATGCCGGTGGGAACCCAAAGTGCTTTACATAAAAAAAAATAATAGGATGAAACACAAAAGAACAAGTAGAATAAGATAAAATACAAATGAAAACAATATATAAAACACATAAATTATACACTTCAGATTTTATCTTGTATATGTTTTTTGTTGGGGCGGCATGGTGGTGCAGTGGTTAGCACTGTTGCCTCACACCTCTGCGACCTGGGTCTCGAGTCTCCGCCTGGGTCACATGTGTGCGGAGTTTGCATGTTCTCCCCATGTCATCGTGGGGTTTCCTCCGGGTACTCCGGTTTCCCCCCACAGTCCAAAAATATGCTGAGGCTAATTGGAGTTTCTAAATTGCCCGTAGGTGTGCATGCATGAGTGAATGGTGTGTGAGTGTGTCCTGCGATGGGCTGGCCCCCCATCTTGGGTTGTTCCCTGCCTCATGCCCATTGCTTCCAGCATAGGTTCCAGACCCCCCGCGACCCAGTAGGATAAGCGGTTTGGAAAATGGATGGATGGATGTTTCAATAAGGGGTGAAAAAATATCAGAAGGACTACCTCTGGTTACATTCCGTGGCATTAGTTATTTACACTAGTTTTAATATTTCACTGTTTTTCTTGCGAAACAGATGTGAGGTAGCTAGTTAGCAGCCAGATTCCCTGGGCTGCTGAAGTGTTTTCTTTCTGATGCACGTCCAGGGCAGGCCCCTGTCGTGATGCCCACTGTCGTCCCCTGTCTGCACAGGCGTATCTGGAGTTCCGCAAGCAGAGGAGCACGATGCTGATTTCCCGACGGAACCAGCTCCTCTTGGAGTTCAGTTTCTGGAATGACCCGCTACCCAGAGCAGGCCCCAATATATATGAGCTGCGGTCCTACAGACTTAAGGTAAACCCAGACTTCAGGGGGGTGGGGGGTGGACATGAGGAATGAGTATCGTGCTAATGGTACAGAAATTTTTGATTGGGGTGGCCGGGTATATTTATGCGGATGGCTGCCCCACTCTCGGTGTCCTCTTCAGCTCCATTTATAAGAGAATTAATTTTTATTAATTCGATGTGGGGTGGCTGCATACTCACTGGGGGCTGCCCCTGGACAGCCTTAGATCCGCCCCAGACTGATCCATCAGGAGCTCCTTTTGGCAAAATGCACATTAAATGACAGTGATCCTCTGTCTGCTTTATCAGTCAGAATGCTGCTTCACCTGAATGACTCGGAAAATGCTTTTGTTGAATGAATTCCGAAGAGACTGGTACTATGAGGGCTAATTGTATTTTTTTTAAAATGACTTTGGTGCCAGAAACTGAAGCTCGTAGCTCATATCTCAGAGGGTGTTGGCACTGTAACATGAGACAGCAGAACCACTGCTAAACTGATTTGTTTATGTCTGTTTATGCCAAAATCTGTTCATGTATGTAATTGTGTGGCCTGCACTGTACTATCTGTGTAATTGGGTCATAATGACTTGTTTTAAAGATGGAGTTTTCAACTTTTTTTTATAGCAGGGGCCCCCAAATTAAAATAGATTACAGCTAGGGTTCCCCTACCACCAAAGTGTGATCATATAAGTACCTAGGAAGTAAGGGTCTGAAGGAAAGCATTAAGGTCTCATTGTTCCTCGAATTTTTAAAGATTTTTGGCTCAATGCTGATACCAGCATTTCATCAATTTACAACCCATTTCTGTAAACACCCCTGTGGACTCCAGGTTCAAAATCGCTTTTATAAAGAACCATTTTCATTTATATGTTCATAATTGAAGCGTCGCACTTGTATTTCTGTATATATTATATCCTGTTTTCATGATGTCACTGAGAACTGTTTACAGTCATGCGCCTTATGAACGAGATTTCGGTCAATGATGGACTGCACATACGACAGACTGGACTAGATCTAGTGACGTAGCCGTCGTAATGTCGTAGTGCAAGGCAATACTCGCTTGTGGCGATGCTGGTGTAAGCAAACCTACTGCTTTTTATCGTTATTTCAGAGTGTACCCTTTAGACTGCTAAAATGTTGACTGTAGCCTAGGTGTGTAGTAGACTACCGTGTGGGTTTGTGTAAGTACACTCTATGATGTTCGCACAATGCAGAATTCGCCTAATGATGCATTTCTTAGAATGTATCCCTGACTTGTAGTTAAATTTATTTTTATATAGCGCCTTTCACAACAGAGTCGCCCCAAGGTGCCTTACATGAATGTGTTGTGATACATCATTAAGAGAAAGTAATACAAGTTTAGTGTGTGACTGTATTTTGAAGTTTATGTGACTTTATATCATAAGTATAAAGTGCAGAGTTCCATAGCTCAGTCACAGATTGTCAGCAAAAATGTACTATAAATCGAAGAATCCAGGTTTACTGCCCAGTTTATGCCACGTGATAAATACAGGAATCCCAGTTAAATGTCTTAAAATGCATTGAAATGAGATTTTCTCCTCTTTTCTCCACCAGGGGGCTGTTTAGTCACCCTTAGACATTTCTTTTAAACATCCATCTGGTCTGCTAAATTGCTCTGCTTTTTTTCAGCCAGGCACGATGATTGAATGGGGAAATCACTGGTAAGTCGTTTAAAAGTGTTTGGGGTTTGGATCAAGTGTATAGCGTATTAGTCATCCCATTTAACCATATCATATCTGGCAGGGCTCGTGGTATTAAGTACCGGCAAGAGAACCAGGAAGCGGTGGGAGGTTTCTTCACACAGATTGGAGACCTGTACATCGTCCACCACTTGTGGGGTGAGTTTGGACGAAGCCAATTTGTCCCGTCCTAAACTGTCTCGTCAAATTGCTAATTGTTCAATCCGTGTTTCGTTTTGAATCTTGACTGATAAGTTGCTCCTTCCTTTCATTTGTCTGCAGCTTACAAAGATCTGCAGTCCAGAGATGAAACGAGAAATTCTGCCTGGCAGAAGCCTGGCTGGGACTCGACCGTATATTATACAGGTAGGACAGATCCAAGCTGCATGAAACGGAGGCAGCAGTAAGGGCACTTCCCAGCTGATTCCCTCGTAGTACTTCATGTGAGATGCCAAAGGCACACAATTCACAGAGCCATGCACACAACTTCAGGCAGACCTTAAAACATGTCTCTTGGCCTCTCCTTTCCTCTCCAGTGCCGTTGATCAGAAGCATGGAGTCCAGAATCATGATCCCAACTAAGAACTCGCCTCTCCAGTAATAACTCCAAGCTGGCCAAGAGGGCATGGCAGCATTGTTTAGTGGGGGGAGAGTACCAAAACTCTGGCTGCCCCCCAACACAAGCTCTGAAGTTGGCTGAAAGCTTACATCATTCATTACCGCCGTTCACGGATAGTGACTTAAAGGAGGCCTCAGAGGGAATTAAGGCAGCACTCTGCTTTGTGATCTTATTGATTTATTACAAATTGACCTACTTACTTAGATTGTCTAGCCTCTAATTTCTGGAATTACACTTTTTTGGTCAGTTGAGAAACATTTTCACTTCATATCACATTTGCTGTAAATCCCCACTTGACCTACTTGGTGAGAAATTTGATTATTAATTAATTAACTAGCCTGATGAAAAAATGAGTATGGTACATTAGTGGGTGATAAGAGAAGATGTATGGAATAATCCAGTGTTTGCTTTGCTGAAGTATGTGGGCCTGTGCTCTATGTTAACCATGGCTCAAAACATTCCATTTTCTGAACTGCCTACTGCAAAGGTTGTCAATGAACAGTTGCTGCCCTAGTTTCCAGGAATTGTCATGATATCTCGTTTTGGTACTCGGTTGAGCACTCGGTTTACACATGCTTTTGTAATGACTACAGCAATCATAAAATTAAATTGCACAATGATGACCAAACCACAATTGAAATATACGATCTCTGCTGATAAATATTCATGGAAGGTTTAATCACATTTTTATTTGTTCTTTGCCAAATTGTAAAGGAAATTAAGATTTACTGTTATTTTTTCCACTCAGTAGCATAATATAGAACAAGCATTTCTTCCTCCAAAAAGTTAGGATAAGGATGTTTCATGTCATCACATGTTGTGTGTGTGTGAGAGAGAGAGATGTGCTTTTTAATAGGCCTAATAATTATTGCAGTCTTGCAAATGGGAGAAATAATTTTCATTGATATTGTATGGATTCTTGTCTGTTGATAATATCTTGAACGGCGGAAGGCAGGAATTACTAGATTGAGGAACAAGCAGTTACAACCCGAACAGTATGCATGCATATAGGCAGCGGTGGAAATTTCAGGTCCAGAAAGTAAAAATACAGACCAGGATTTTGTTTCAACCAACCAATTGAGTATGAAGAGTCACTGTCACAGAGTACACAGCTGGTTGGTTGAAACAAAATCATGGTCTGGATTTATACTTTCTGGACCTGAAATTTCCATCTCTGCATATATGCAAGATGTCTCCGCGATGCTTTAAAATCCATCGGCAAAGCATCTCTATGACGTCGTTTGCTCACGTCGCTACTGAATTTTGGTCCGATGTCTGCCCGGTTGATTTTAACAGCACCACGATGTTAATGAGATCACTATGCGACGTTCAGCCTACTCTTGAATATCCTGGTTAGGGTACATAACCCACAACCGGGTTATAGGGTAATACTTTACTTTAACGGGTCACAAACAATATAGTATTATGCTATTACTTGCGTATTAACCACAAACAGTCTTATTTACATACTGATATCATGTTAATTCGTCATTAATGTTACTATATATCGTAATTCTGTAAACATTTGTGAACTACTGAGGAGTTACTAAAGGAACAATTCATGAACAAGTGAAATACTGATCTTATTTTTGCTCAATAAGTCGTGACATCTTTTATCTCAAGTAGCAACTGCATTTGTTCACTGTATTTGTACTTCAGTAGTAACTGAGTTAAAACAGAAACAATTTGTGCCCCATCAAGTGTTACCGGTTATACTATATATACATTTACAGTATATACTGTAGGATATATTTGTTCTTTTACCCTCCACATAGGCATGGTGTTTAAAACCATATACCATACAATTTAACTGAATAAAAGTTTTATTATTTTAAATACTGACGACATTACGAAGTTACAATACACCTAACAGTTACGCTGCACTGATTAAAACAAAATTATTGAAAAAAAATTCCTCGCTGAAACAAACATTACCTTCTGTAATAATAGAAAAAATTGCTAATAAACGGAATGAGATCATTTAACGCCGCTCTTAAACCGACGTATGTGTGCTATCTGGGAAACATTTTACATGAGGTGGGTGCAAGAAATATTGAATTTGTATTCTTATTTTGCTTAAAAGACACATTTTTCTTCTACAAACACTTAGAACGGGGCAAAAATATCTAATTCCCATTTTCCATTTAAGAACATTTAGCGACCCGGCCCATTAAGCGCAAACGGCGTTCAGCGTTGGATCTGGGCGAAATCGGCGTGGCCCTTTAAAGCCGAGGGGGCGTCGGTCTGCGCGCGCCGCCTCTCGCGCCTCCTTATCCCCTCCAGATCCCACCGAGTCGGCCGTAAACACTGGGGCATGCGAAATAACGCGTGTCCCCCACCGCAAGCGCTTCCGATCCGGGCAGGGGAGGGGGCTTGCAGCGGCGCATACTTCGCGGAGGAAAAGGCCCCAGGACGAGGGAAATCGACCACATTTGGCCTTGAGGACGAGGTGCTGGATGCTGCAGCGCAGAGATGGACCTGCACATCCTCGATCACAGGCTTAAAGTGACCAGTATCTGCAAGGACGGCTTGGTGGTCTTCACACACCCGCTTATCAAACTCATATTCCTGCGGAACAGAACCAGGTAAAGCCGCTCTTTCTAATGCTAATTTTAAACTTAAGGTACAGCAATAATAACTTGATGTCCTCCTTTCCCAAAGCACGGACGCAGGATCCAACAAAACAGGAGGAAATTGAAGCAAAAACCACGAGGAGCGGAGTTTAATATGGTGATATCTAGCGCACAAACAGCTAGTTGATTCACTTCATCCGCAGATAGTTCATCCTGCACTGACCGGGGCCGATAGTACAATTTGCTAAACAGATAAAGATGGCTATATTGCACGGTGTGCTGTATTAGGTGCGCAAACAAATGTAGAATGTGCATTACGAGGTACACCGTGGTAGTTTACTGTGTTCTGTTTTACCAGGTTAGTTGCAGACAGCCGCCGAACAACTGGACACTGACCCGTAAACTGGGCGCCGAAAACTGCTTTTAAAACGAACCGGTTGGTTTTGCACTGAAATAAATGCTGATTAACACGTGCAGCGATTGCAGCTGAAAAGACGTTTCGTTTAGCGCCTCCGTCCTTTTTTTTAAATTAAGCGGAGTAAAGCAAAAGTTTGCCTGTTTAAGAGATCTGAGGCCGAGACGTGGGTGTAATGCCGAGTGTCGTCACATTTGTTGCGTTGGCATTAGTACAGCTTACCTTATATAGAGTCCGAAGTGTTTATAAGTAACTGAAAGCAACATGTGCCACTTGGGCAGTCGTGTAAATGCGAAGGCACGGGCGGTCGGCACATCTCATTTTAATAGCCTCTCACCCGTGAACCCCCCCAGCCTGCTGTACAGGTGGAGTGTCTGCCTCTTATACCACTCCCATAATGCCATTTTTCTAATTCAGATCTACAAAGCCTGACTTTATGTAACTGTGTACCTGTCTAAGCCAGCTGTGTAACCCTGGCCTTGGGGAGCCCTATCAGAAATCCACATCACTCTCCCCTGTCCTCCTGTCTTTGTTGTGCTTTCAAGTTCAGTTGTATTTTTGGTATGTAAATCCGCGTCAGCAAATCTCAAGGTGAGGCCTCTACTGGCGTGGATGTGTGATAATCGCAGGGATTGGTTTGGTCCGGGTCTACAAAATTATTTTCCTGCCTTGTTTGAGGTGTGTACCTTAATCATCGTACGTTGTGCAACATTTTTTAAGTGTCTAACATGATGTCATTTACGTAACTTTTCTTTTTTTGTTCTTCCATAACCGGTTCTTTTTTTCTTTTGGATTCCTCTGCTTTTCTGGGTGTGAGCCGAGGTTTGTTCCCTGTCAGGCCCTTCGCCTACATGGCCATGTTGCTCTAGCCATTTTGTTATTTTGTCCGTTTTGTTAGATTATAGACGGACATCCCGGGAGAGTGGTGTTGATTGTTAGCTATAAAAGTGTTACTCGCCGCTTGGGTGGAGACTCTGTGCTTTTTGCGGTAATCCGTGCTTGTTTGCATTCAGCTCGAGCCAGAATTTTCCAGAAGCCTCTCACCGCGGGCCCTCGGATGTTTGCCTCATGTATTCCTATCCCCACTCGCCGCCCCCGACTTGTTGAGCTTGACGAAGAGGAGGCACCGTTGTTTACAGGACTGTGCAGGTCATTCGGAACTGCTGAGTAGATGTATAACAGGGATGTTTGGGGAAGGAAAAAAAACAACAAAGTTCACTCTCCCGGGCCGGTCTGAAAGGCTGAGTAAACGCTATAAAATTTTAGTGCTTTTTATTGAAGGATGGCACTTCAGAATTATTCATGCATGACAATATGCAAATTGTTATTATGGTGGATGTTTTTTTTTTTTTTTTTTTGGGGAATGTGTAACCTGACATAGAGATTATTGGAAAGTTTTTTTTCCTCCTCGCCTTGGATTTTTAAAGTGAATCAGAATGGTTCTGATGTCTGTCCTGTGTGCAGAATGCCCCCCACCCTTCCTCTGTCGGAAGATGAAGCAGCCCTTAGTGAAATACGCGCAAGTTTGCAGACACCATCCTTATCGCTGGGCAGCCGCCTGCCATGGCACGTAAACGAGTAGGTGGGGGGGGGGGGGGGTTTAACAGTACCAGTTTGTGGCACTCAGGACAGCTGAAACGATGATGAACATGACATGGCTGCCCCCCCCCCCCCTTTTTTTTCTCACCAGCTACAAACAAAAGTTAGTGGCCATTGTGGGTGCCCAGAACTTTCCCACAATCCTCTTGGCCTGCAGGATGGCATTGTGCCCCAGCTAACCACGGGCAGACCAGGCTCACTGGAATGGAAACTTTCTAGCTGTGTTCCGCTGCACTGTTAGCTGGCCCATTGGCAAGATGGCAGGAACACCTTCACGTCTTCAGAGGGAGAAAACAATAGTCCATATAGTTATAGTCTTTATAGACTATAGATGTCTGTATTTAACCAAAATAATTTGGTTTGAAGGGGCTCATGCGCCAGGTGTATGCTGCCCCAGGCAAAGCATTAAGCTGTTAATTACTTTTAACATTCAATTGTTAACATAAATTCAGAACCGTATTGCACTGAATGCATTTAGATCAACCAGTTGAAGGCCAAAGCGTTTAAAGATCGACTGTCATCTGTATACTTGATATCATTTGTCGAATTTATGCCATGTTCTCCATCACAGCGAGAAGCTTGTGCAGGTGTTGCTGAAGCCTTCTCTGATGTGCGGCAAGCCTGTTCAGGGAGGTGTTTGAACTGCAAATAAACAGGAAGTGACCCCAGCACGACTCACTCTGCCAGGAAGTGTTCACACACTTGCAGGAAGTAAAGATCTAGGGAGGGTGAGAGGTTAACGGGAAGTCTGAAGGCAGTGCAGTACAATGGACTCCTGAATTTACCCAATGTGGTGCTGCTTGATTTAACCTGCTATGTTTTTGATGAAATTCCCTTGATACTCCAGTGAATGATTACATTTTGCTGAGGATGGAGTTTAACCTGGGAGTCTTTCCCCGGTAACGCAGCTCGCAGCTGCATAGGACGGACAGGACCGTTGACACAAGCTTTTTTTTCCGCTAGTTTTTCTGGTACAAATCCAGCCTTTTGACTCGAGCCGAATCTCTTTACCCATGAACGTTTGGGTGTGCCTAGACGGCCTTCCCTAGACCACAGAGGAGGGCAGCCTTCCCGTAATCCTCTCTCTCAGTGACTGGTGGCTGTGCGCTTTCCCGAAAATCCTCCCATTCATACATGACCCACAGAAGCGGCCCTGTTACCCACAGTCTGGCCCTCACCATGTCCTGCTACTCTTGCCCTCTCTGCAGATGCAAGTTCTTCAGCCTGACGGAGACCCCTGAGAACTACACGGTGGTCCTGGATGAGGAAGGTTTCAAAGGTAGCACCTGCGCTTCGGTTTGGGGGTAACCAGTGGTTTCCCACACACGTGCCGAAACCATCCACCATAGGTTTCAGTGGAGGGGGAGGAAATTCACATTTGGGTGCATCAAATGGATCGGCAGGTACATGCGTAATCCGTGGGACGTGATTGGTCCTTCCTGTGGTGCAGCTTATACTCTCAGGCAGGACCTATAACAGAGCCCCCTCCGCTGCTGTTTCTGATCTGCTACAATGGACCCCCACCTCAGGAAACTCACTAGGGTTTACTCCATTGTCAGGTTATGAGGAAAAACACCATTGTCCCAGAATCTGCACACTTGTATGTTGCTGTAAACCCAGATTTAAAAAAAAAGCCTTTTCATGTCCACCATAGCTAGAGCATTAAAGCTTATCTTTCCTCCCGTCTGACAACCTTGTCCAGTCTCCCTGCTCCCAGTTCCTGAGGCCTCGCACCTGTTTCCCTCTCTGCTACCAGGGGCAGGCCAAGGTGGCTCAGCTTTATTTTATCTTATTTTTTTGAAGCATTGCTGTTTGGCTCGGCTTGGTCCCCGACCTTTGGCGCAGTGCGCCGGCACGTGTGTGGCCTTGCTGAGCCACTGAGGGGTTTTTCCTGCTTTTGTGCGACAAAAGGTCGTAAGTTCTGTGAACATGCTGATTATATGTCTGCAAACTGCTTTTCTGGCTAAGTATGTGTCGTGGTAGTATCGGCTTTTTTTGGTGAGTCCCGGAAGGAGGTATTTTTGTGCTTTAGGGTCTCCTTTTGAGGCCCTGGTTTGTGGATGTTTGAGTTCCCAAGGTATGTGGCTGAGTTTGGTTGGGCCCTGGGTGGGGTTAGGGTTGGGGAGAAGCGGCACCACTGTGGGCGGTGGTGGCTTAATGGTTAGGGAAGTGCATTTGTAACTGGAAGATTGCTGGTTCGAATCCCCGACCAGCAAGGCACCACTGAGGTACCATGAGCAAGGTACCACCCCCAAGCGCTGCTCCCCGGGTGCTGAATTAGCTGCCCCCTTCTGAATCACGATGTCACATACGGGTTAAATGCAGAGGACACATTTCGTTGTTGTGCACTGTGTGCTGTGGTGTGTGATCACCAAATTCTAAATTCTAAGCGTTTCTGTATCAGATCAGCCAGATGATGATGTGATGTTTTTGGTCCCCCCCCCCCCTCCCGTGTTCCCTCCCTGGGGTCCTGAAGAGCTCCCCCCCTCAGAGCACCTGCTGGTGGAAGCTTCCACCTGGCTGCCCCTCAATGTGGTCTCCAATGGCCACGCCTCCAGCAGCTCCCAGGCCGTGGGCGTCACCAAGATCGCCAAGTCTGTCATCGCACCGCTGGCGGAGCAGCACGTCTCCGTCTTCATGCTCTCCACCTACCAGACGGACTTCATCCTGGTGAGATCCCGGCCTGTCCCCTGATTGGTCAGTTGGTGTCTGCACTGCCTGTAGTGTGTTTGTGTCTGTGTCCCCTGTGATGGACTGACACCCCCTCCAGAGAGTCCTCTGCCTTGTTCCTCATAGGCTTTAGGCCTTCCCCACCCATGTGCCCTGAACTGGATGGATGGAGTACAGTTATCAGCAGTATCATAGTCAGGGATACACATAAGAGGTACACATTCACCATATAAAGTGATACATATGACAGTTTCCTGCTGTAGTTAAGTTTAAAATGCACAGGAACTTCTTGTCATTACAGTGCAAATGTACGTAAAATAAACATGCATTTGCTCTGCTACGATAGGAAATTGCTGCCCGTATTGCTTTATACTGCGATTGAGTGTCGGTTATGTGCATCCCTGATCGTAGTTCTTCTCATGATTTTGAAGATGCGTATTTCTCAGTAATTAAGTGGAAAAACAAAGCCAAAGGCTGAGGTCACACCAGAATTTGCGAATCAGCATTTACCCCAAGCAGAGCAGGGGCACGGCCTGAAGGAAGACATCTCACAAATCCACCGCCGGCTCGTAGTTAATGACTTGCTGAGTGACCGCGCCAAATAAGGGCTTAAACAAGTTTAATGTTTAACACCATAAATTTGATTTTGCTTTTGCCTGGACTTTGCTCAGACGTCTTTTGTTTGACTCAGGTTATTTTAATATTTGAGTTCTTTGTTTTATATAGATATTCAGAGAGATACCTTTGTCCTTGCTGTGATTGTCCTTTAAAGAGGAATCGCTATGCATTGTGCCATTTCACCCGCTTTTAAATTGGCTTCACTTTGAATTAGCTCAAACTTTTGTTTCATGCATTTGTTTAAAACATCTAAAGCTCAAGTTGAGCTTCAGGTAATAAGTCTTTGTTGTGAAAAGAGTGAAATGGCAAAAAAGAAACTGTTTATCTCCTGTTTAATGTAAAGCTGCCTGAGAGATGCTGGTCAGGTAAGGCGAGGTTGCGGCAGTGGAGGCTTCTGTTGCATCTGAGCTGGTGATCAGCATTGAGATGTTTGGAGGTGGATGTGCTGTAGAGGTGATGGTCTGCTCTGTGCTCGGCAGGTGAGGGAGAAGGACCTGTCGGTGGTCATCCGCACTTTGGAGGAGGAGTTCAATATCTACAGGGAGGTGGGGGGGGAGTGCGTCCCGTTCCGCAGCCAGGACATCCGCAATGGCTTCCAGAAGAATGGCAAAGAGGGTAAGGGGGGGTTGGGGGGAATCTTGTTCCCAGAGCAATGGTGATAAACCCATTAGAATGTTTAGTAGAAATTAGTGGTACACCGATCTGATATTCAGATTGGTATCGGCACCGATCCAGACCTGTTCGACAGATCGAGTATCGGCCATATGTGACCGATCCACATCTGATACTTATGTTTTGGGCAGTCTATAACGAGAGCTGCTATTTCTTGTTAAACTGATTTGTACCAAATCGGTCGCACGGTAGATCTTTCCCATTTTAGATGTGTTTTCTTACAGCATTCAAGTTGAACACTGACTTTGCTAGTCAGCATTTAGTGGAAAATTGCACTAAAAGTGCGAGCAATTAGGCGAGACAACGCAAGTAATATGAAAAAGGCAGTGGATGACACGAGGGACTGCGAATGCAGTGAAGTATGTGACACTGCAAGTGCCTCGAGCGCTTAAAACAAGATGTACAATCGAGCTGGAACAGTTCCTCTAGTAGCCTACTAAGAAAATATTTTGGGATCCATTTTTTTTGCCCTTTTGAATTTGCTAGTTTTAAAAAGGATTAATAATAAAAGTATAAATATATTCATTTATCATATGAAAAATATGAGTAAAAAGAACTGTTGCATCGGAATCTATCCGTAGTGGCAGAATCTGATTGGAACTGAAAAAATAAATAAAAATAAGGCGGGGGTCTCTTGAAATATTTAGTTTTAATATGAGTGCCAACACACAAAGTATGAGCCTGTTTTAATGATGAGCTGCTGTGTCCGCGGCAAAGGCTCATGGGTAATTCCCACTTAAAAATGTACGTTTAGCCTGGGGTGGGTTGGGCTGCCAGTTGGCCTTGGGCCCCCAGAGGTTTCCTTTCCTCTTTCAGGACCCGCACAGATTGTTTAGTCTGCAGTGTCTGGCTTTGTTCCACTCAGTCTTTTAATGCTGTAACTCTAACTGCTATTAAGGCCGTCTGATGTGGTCAGTCTCATTGCTGAAGGCCCCGTACGCTGAACCCATTGAGGTTGACCGCTATCGCAGTGCTCTGCAGACTGGGCTTCCCAAAAGGACAGACATCTGCTGCGCTTTAAAAATCCCACTGCTTTAACAAACATCAAGAAAACATGAGCACGTTACTCATTTTAAAATGACCTCACTCTCAGAAGTGATTTTACAGTACTGTCAAATGTCTCGAGCGGAAAATATATCACTGATGGGTTTGAAACCTGGTATGTCTCTTTGATCTTTTGGAACTGGTCAGCTTGTGGTGCCTGTTGTTCTTGTTATTCATGTGTGACATAAAATATTTAAAGTTCCTTTGAATTGCTTTCTGTATGAAAATGTGTTCTGTAAATAAACTTGCCTTGGTTTATGTAGTGAATTTTGGCAGAGAGAAAGGGGGGGTTAAATGAATGAATCCATCCTGTGTTCTCAGCCGCCAAGGTTACGGTCCATCCGGTTTTGAGTCCACTGAACAAATTTTTGGTCATGAGCTTGGACCCAGACACTCTTCCAGCCATCGCCACCACGCTGATCGACGTGCTCTTCTACTCCAGCAGGTGGGAGCCCATCTGTCGCTTACTCTCTGGCGCCCCCCTCCCCCACTCCAGCTGAGCGGAGATGAAAATTTAACAGCTGTGTTCCTGTTATTTCTGTACCCTCATTGACCCCTGAGGTTTTTTCTGGGAAAGCCTTTATCCTTTTCAGGATAAAATCTGGTTATTGCTAGCCACTTACCAGTTACGAATTCCTTTTTTTAAATGGTTAATTTAAACAGCTCTCAACTTGCTGCTTTCAGTAGAACTGGGGTATTAATTGAAAGGAAGAAAATGATTCCTAAGGATCTAGGGAGTTTGCACTGGTATGGCTTGCAGACGTTCCATCCTGGGCAAGTTTTTGACAAATGTTGGAAACTGCCTTATGAATATTATCGATGCCAGTCTTTTTATGCAGGGGATTCAAAGGCAGTTTTGTATTAACAGTTCTTTAGTATAGTTCTTTGTTTACAACGGGGTCCTGGAGGGTCAGTCTGCAACACAGTTCGTAGATTTTTCCTGCTCAAATGCATCTTATTTAGCTCACCGGCTAATTACCAGGTGTAGTAGGTGTGTTTGAGCAGAGACATTTACAGACTGCTGCCTACCGGAATTGGGGAACTCTGCTTTAGCATCACCTTGTTTTAAGGATGAAATTGAAATGACCAAAAATCTCTCATGCGTGTCCTGTACCAGGCCTGGACTGGCCATCTGGCATACCGGACAGGGCATTTTACTAGTGGGCCGATGGGTATGTTGGCCTGCCCCTCCCCCCACCAGTAAAATTTACTTTATTTGTGGGGCCATAGGGTCCCCCAAAGTCCAGCAAGGGCCATTTTTTTTTAATCCACTCTGTCCTGAACACTTTCTCACATTTATTGTTCAGCCAGAAAGATGGATCCCATTCCAACCAGGACCTGGACTGCATCAAATTTTTCTCGTTTTCTCTTATTGATGGATACATCTCCATCGTCATGGACACTGAAGCCCAGAGACAGTAAGTGGAGGCTCCCCGTCATTAGGGCTGAGGATGCCTCTCTTGGGTAAATCTGACCCTCCTATGTCTTCCCTCTCTCTCTGTCTCTTTCAGGTTCCCAGCTAACCTTCTGTTCACCAGTTCTTCACAAGAACTGTGGAGGATGGTGCGGATTGGCGGCCAGCCTCTGGGATTTGGTGCGTGCCCCCTTTCAGGGTATATCTGACCCCTGCTGGTCATACATTGTAACTGCGAGGCATAACAGACTACCACTCCGTCCTTGAATGGTGTTTGTGTAAAGCAGGAATGAGGTACCTTGATGAAGTGTAATCCCTTATTCCCCCCTACCACAGATGAGTGTGGCATTGTGGCCCAGATCTCCCAGCCCCTGGCTGACAGTGACATCTCCGCATATTACATCAGCACTTTCAGCTTTGACCACGCCCTGGTGAGCTTTTTCTTGATCAGCTAACAGTGAAACAAAGTAACAGCTGGATAAATATCTCCTTTAACGTGCATAAAAACTAGACCCATTTGAGGATTCTCCTCCTAAGCGGCGTTATGTCACATATGTTACGTGCTTTTCTGTTTATGACACATTCGCTTGAATGTGCACTTCTCAGTATTGAATGTGCACTTCTAAGAATCTCATCCATTTTTATACATAGCCACCCTCCCCATTTTAAGGGTGGTATTCTGGCAATCATGAACTGTCCCTTTCATTCCTCTTTCCATGAATCTTTGTGTCATTTGTCCATAAAGGGTTATTCCAAAACTGCACATTTTTTACTTCTTGGTAAATTTCATCTCGGTATTTCTGTTCAGTGGTTTGCATCTCACCCAATATAGCTGTCTGTGACCTTAAATTAAAGCCAACAGTCTGCACTTTAAAGTGAGTTTTTATTGAGTGTTTAATTTAAAATCTTTTGTGGTGGTGTACAAAGACAAAATCATTAAAAAAAAAAATGTCGCACTTCAAATTCTTACGGACTGCACAATATAATGATTTTTTTTTTTTTTGTGCTGAATGAGACTGTTGCCCGCTATTTAGCAAATGCATATAATTATTTCTGATATCAGACTCTACTGGTCTCCCTCTGGAGTAGTTTGTGAAACTGCACTTAACACTTGCTGTGATAAGCAGGTTATCTTCGTACCTAAACTCTGCGACACTATCGGCTTCTTATCTATTTTTTTTTTAGCTGGCTTGCTTAAATTTTAGCTAAATTTTGTAAGCAAATGTATTACTTCAGACACTTTGTGAAACACAGTATTGCTACAGTATGGTCTTTTTTTCCCTCAATTTTACTAAAGTTATTTTGGTTTTTAAGATCATGTCCTTAAACCTTAATGTTTCAGGGACAGCCCGGCTAAAAGATTAATTTTGAAGTTGTTTCATCAGTGTATGCTTTATATACGTGTCAGAAAAGAGAGTACCAATTTGTACCTTTGCTTGTCACTGGGGCTTGTACTCTCAAGGGTCTCTCAGTTGTACCCTAACTAGGGCTGCATTATTCTGAAAAAACAACGTAAATCTCAGTTCTTTTGCTTTGAATTGAGATCATGATTTTCTGTAACATTTTTTTTTCTTTAAATTTAAACAGTTTTTGCATTCATAAAACTGCAAAAGGAAAGGCAACAAAACATGACTTGCCTGCATATCAACTTCTGACTACAGAAAGGAAACACTCAGTTGGCCATTGAATTAGGGTAACCAAAGCACCCATATCGAACGTTCCAGTATCAAAACCAGTGGGGAACTTTTTTTGGTACTTTGGGGTGGGACTCGGTACTTTCTTTGTTACGCGAATAGCCTGCCTCTGAAACGCAATACAACCGCCGTCAAACAGTTGTGAACTGAGAAAAAGAAGAGAAATAATAATAATAATAATAATAATAATAATAAATAGTAATGATGGATATGTGGACAAATGAATTGACCCAAGCTTAAATACTATTGGAGGAACCAGAGATCAGGATAGCATAAAAAGAAATAAAGTATTTTATAGTATACTATGACAGTACCATATTGGAAATTTTTCAAATATTGCAATGCGATTTTGTTATAATAAATATTGGGGTATTTTTTAAACAAAAACAGTTCAATATAAATTTCTCTACATCACTCCTAGAGTGGCTAAACAGCAAGGATGAAAATGATACTATAGGATAACGCATGCAGCGTGCATGCAAAACCAGCGAAGGCGAACTTTAAACTGATTTTAAAATGTATACTAGATAACCTTGGAAAGAATAATTAAAATTGCAAAACTTGAACTTTTTTTTCCTATGACAGAGTAGAAATGTTTTAGTGAAACTTAATCTCCCTGTGATATTATGTCCGTATAGAGAACTGAAAGTAAGAGAGAGCCTGGTCTTAATCTAGCTGACTGGAGAAGTAAGAATTGCACAAACACAACAGGCGATGTTGGTATATAATATTGCACATCATTCTGCCATATAATATACCGCAACCATTTTTCAAATTCAACGCAGAATACTCCACTCCTTGCTGTGATTTCACTCCAGTGCTGGTATTTATGCCGGTTTTGCTGCCATGCACAAAATCTTGAAAACTTTTAATTTTGAAATTGCATACATGCAGTGGTTTCTTGAAGTACCAAAAGTACGGTACCTGGTGCACTGGAAAAGCGCCCTTTAAAGAGAATGCAGAATTATGGGATGCTTGAGACTCCCTGGGGGAAAAGTAGGAGCGCTTGTTTTGATCTAGCTGATGTAATACAATGCAGAAGAACTGTTTGTTTATGCTCTACCGTAAATGACATCACACAGAGGTATGAATTGAGAATTTTTTTAAACAATTAATCGTGCAGCCCTAGCTGTGTTAAAATGCACCTTTTAGACTAATTTAAGGTACAGGAATGGACATCCCCAAGGTACAAACAACATTAATATGCCCTCTATGATACAGAAATATCCCTCATAGTCCATTTCTGTATCTTAAGAGGTACAAGTACCTACAGCTAGGGTACAATTGGCAGACCCTTGAGGGCACAGCCCCAGTGATAAGCAAAGCTACAAATTGGTTCTTTTTTCCTGACAGTGCAGGTTTTTGATTTTTATGTTTTAGATTTGATAAGACTACTTTTAAAACTAGTTTAAGAACTTTATGCCTGACTAGGTAGTGAATAGCATAAAAGGCATTGGGTTAATATTTATTATCTGTACAGTATTTAAATAGCTGTTGTTAATGGGAAAAGTTTCTTGATTTGCATGTAATAAAATAATTCCTTGGCATATGTGAATTAAATCGGCAGGGATAGCAGTTTGACGTTGCAGTGCATGTAGCACTTCTTACGCATGTGTCTTTTTTATCTTTTTAATTTAAACCCAAACTTCCTTGTTTTCCTGGCATGCACAACATTTTGAAAATTGTTTAATTTGAAATTGCATAAATGCAGTTCTTTGAAATTGCTGGCATCGTAATTAAGCAATACTGATTTTTAACATTTCTTTGCACGGCCTTGTTTGCCTGTTTTTACCACTAGAGGGCAACGTAGAACAAACTGTGTAAAAGTTTTTGAGGCGTTCTAAGATCTTCCCCAGACCTACTACACACTGTATGTAGGTTCAAGTCTCCGCCCGGGTCACATGTGTGTGGAGTTTGCATGTTCTCCCCATGTCATCGTGGGGTTTCCTCCAGGTACTCTGGTTTCCCCCCACAGTCCAAAAACATGCTGAGGCTAATTGGAGTTGCTAAATTGCCTGTAGGAGTGCATGTGTGAGTGAATGGTGTGTGTGTGCGCCCTGTGATGGGCTGGCCCCCCATCCTGGGTTGTTCCCTGCCTCATGCCCATAGTTTCTGGGGTAGGCGACGGACCCCCCGCAACCCAGTAAGATAAGTGGTTTGGAAAATGGATGGATTGAGTCTAAGATGTTTCATGCATTGTTACTAATGCATATGATATCTGTAAGTCTAAACCATAACTCGTTACTTTTCAGAAATTTCTTGTTATACTTGCGTTAATTTATAAATTCTCTCATTGTGTTAAATCTACCCAAAGAATTGCTCTGCTAGTTTTCTTCAGAAATCTTTTGAAGGGCAAAACCAATTTTGTCTGTTTCTGCATGACACCTGAAGTTCAAGCTCATGATACAAGCTTTATTTTTTTACTCCCTTGTTGGTAACAAGCATCTATAAATCAGTAACATTCAAATGCACTGTGTTGTTGATTTGTATGCTGATGAAACAGTGCTTCTTTGGACTGTCAGAACAGCAGGGATGTTAATGTACTTTCATCTACTGGATACACTCCACAGCTTCCTCGGTTGACTTGCTGTCATCTTGGAAGTCTTGCATTTCCAAAGCGTTGCCACGTTGTTGATCTCCATCTCTTTTAGCTACGCCATGCGTGTCAGTTTGCCCAAAACTCCATGTCTGTTCGTCTGCAGTACTGCCACATTGCTCAATGAGATTGTCTAATTTTGTCTTGCGCAGCTGTCTAAGAGGTCCGGGGAGAAGCTGACGTGCAGGTGGCGTCAGATTTTACTGGCAGCACGGCCACTAAACCATGCCGCCATCATATCATTTTAACTGGAGTCAAAATAAAAAGCAGGCAATGCACGCCACGCTAAGTCCGTGCGGTGATCGGCAGGCTTGGTATGATCTCTGCATGGCCGGAACCAGGACCCGACCACATTTTTCTGTTCTAAGAATGGGGAACTCCTGTCACTCGACTTGCAGCATGGCAGACCCCCTTCCTATTGGTTACTTGGTCGCGTAAGCTGGTTTCTGGAAATGTATTACCAAACTCCCACTCTGCGTGTTCCACGGGGCGGCTGGGGTTGAGTAATCAGGCCGCACCCCCACATATACCGTCCATTCCTGAGAATGTATGCTTTTTTTCCCCTGGTGTTTTCAGGTTCCAGAGGAGGACATTGACAGCGTGATCAGCCTACTTCAGCAGCAGAGGCGTGACACGTCACAGGTGTGATGACGCAAGCGTCCGGGAGAGAACTCCCACCAACCCGCAGGCTGACCTCACTCTTGTGTCTAGTCTGCCCCAGACCCCACCCCCATCCAGCACTTGCTACACAGTATTAGCTGTAGCTGATGCCATGACAACTGCTAACTGATTGTGTTGGCCCCTAGTGTTAGATGGTGGGCATAACTGTTGGTTTAGAGCCCCTTCCTGTCTCTGTCCACCCATCCTGAATGTCCTGACACTACTTTCTGCGCCTCCATCTTCTAGGATGGTTATAACTCGCGGGTGAAAACCAATGGCGCCTGCCAAGTACTTTGTTAACCCAGGGTGGGCATCCTGAGGTGCTGGATGTGTAAAGATTTTTTTTTATGCCCCCCATGTATCTCAAACAATTTTTGTATAACTTTTACAAACACACCCACAACAAAGGTAGCGGTGTCCTCTGATGTGCAAGCATTGGGCTGAAGCGTTTGGTTTGTGGTTGGAGCCGTTGGAGCATCACTCGTTACAATCCTGCGATGTCCTTTAGAAGGAAAACCTGCACAGATGAAACCGTAACTTTAACTTTGACTGCAAGTGATTACTTGGAATCGTTGGGTATAGTGTTAACCTTCAGTGGTGCTTTTACAGAAAAAATAATGGAATTGATATTTGTATGTATTGAAATACAGGAAGTTTTATATAGCATTTTGTTTCCATGGTTTGATATTGATATACAGAAATGCGTTCATAACTTTTGAAGTCGCTGTCTGAGTTTTTTTTTTTTTTTTTTTTTTTTGGTCCTGATTCCAACTCATTCCTGCTAAGTTTGTCAGTAGTACAGTAATCGCCTGAAGGTCTCTCAGCTGCCGGCCGGTCAGCTGACGATTTGTTTTTCCGATTTTCATTGACCTCTTGGTGCTTGTGCCTGACAGAGGTGGAGATGGTTAGTTTTGTAAGGTATTTTTTTTATTATTATTTAAGCAGGTTTACAGAAAGAATTTGAACTACATTTTTACATTTCATTATCGGTGTCCGTGTGTTTGCAGTCCTGTTCCTGCAGTGAATAAATTGAACTTGCTGCAGTAGCCTCACCTCGGTATTCTTTTTGCCCCATTTCATAGGTGATTGATAAATTTACTTGCCCTTACTGCAGAAGGGACAGAAAACGTATCTTGAACTGCTGTCTTTCACGGTGGTCTTGGATTTATTTTTTCTTTATTTTTAAATTTGTGAGTAACGTTTCACTGACACTTGGACTTTTTCGGGAACACTTGCCTTTTGTAAAGTGACGCAGTATTATGACACGTGCTGCTTTATGCTATAATAAAAACTGTAAAATCAGGTGGTCTGTCTTTGTTTGTCCTTGTCTTTATAGCACTATCCTAATTTTCATCTGCACCTTCAGTGAGCTTTCTTCTCTTGCTGATGAAGGCGTTGTGTATCTATTGGGGCTTTCCTCGTGACCAATTTTTTGTTCTTGGAACGTTTATCAGACATTATGCTTAAGGTATGGATACGTTCAGTGTCCAGTTTTCCTGATGTTCCTGGAATGTTATCCCTCGGCTAGGGCTAAAACTTCAAATAAGACTTAAACTAAAAAATAAGTGAAAGGCATGGTAGAGTAGTTAGTAATACTGTCGCTTTAAAGGTCATGGGTCCAAGGTTGGATGGTGTGTTATACAGTATGTACATACATACAGCCCTTTTATAAATTATTTTACTAAAAAAGTATTTTTTAATATTAGTACCTGAACATGATTTTAATGCAAGTAAGTTTACCACGATCTTGTTGACAAAACCTTTGTTAAATGTAAAATGTGGAAATATTGTTCTATCGTTGTTATGGTAAGAGTGTTCTCTGCCAGCTTGAGCAGTTGTGTGAAGGTCCTCTCAAAGTCCTGGGAAAGTTCCCTGTTAGCCGGGCTGTATCTTCTGGTTGATGTTTTAGTCTGGCTAACCTATTTATACAACCGATACCTACACCTTCCTCCAAATATGGTGGAGGTACTTAAAGTATGAGGGTTTGGGTATTTGGCTACAGTTGGTTGCATTGAAAGAAGGTTTAAAGTATCAAATGGTGTTGATCGTCTGTGTTAAGGGAGGAGTAGTTGGGCCCCTGTCCTGCTGCATGCCCAGTACACAGGAGTACATATGTTTGCCATTTTATAATGCATTGGATTGTTGTCCATGTGTAACACTGCATATGTGATGGATGCGAAACACGTCTTTGGAGTCATACAGAGACAGGAAATGTGGTCTTTATGAGAAGTATTTGTGTTGTCTTGGACTTCACCCTGGAGCGTCTTCAAGGGGATCCACCCCATTACACGCTTATCTGTGATTCATATCAGAAAAATATAATGGTGTCTGGTTTTAATATTTCCCGTGTGCTAATATGGAAAGCATTTTAGAAGCAATGAGTGTTCTTGTGTAACGCTATACACTCTGGCCGGGTTGTGAGTGATTCGGAGTGTGAACAAAGAGTGTGATACGAGTGTACCTGAGTGGGATCTCTTAGTGATGTGGGGTGAGTTTTCAGTGTCAGGTGGGTGAGAAACCTTCTCAAAGAATCTCTTCATGAAGCAAGAGGTTTGATAAACAGTGTTGCAGATGGACTATGGAGCTTGGAAGCAAAGAATTCTGTCACTTTGGACAAAAGCATTTGCTAAATGTGTAAATGAACACAAGCACACACAAACCTCTATGGTCTACACACTGAGCTGCTGGTCTGTTAGGAATTCCATCTGCAGTGTTTGGTCTACACACAGCTGCTGGTCTGCGTTAGGAATTCCATCTGCAGTGTGGAGCAGACATTAATGGAATCAACTAGCAGCCAGGCAGAAGGGAAGGTCATTTCCCTTGGGAGTAATTGTTTTATTATTAAATTATTTTGTGGTCATTTGTCAAGATTAAAAAGAGCTTTACAATACCAAAAATAAATACAATGTAAAATAATATATACACACAAACACACTAAAAAGCATTAAGAGATGTGGTGTGTAAATAAAGTAGGAGTGTGGATGTGCAAAAGTGTGAACATCATACCACATAAATGAGCAAAAATGCATTATAACGTGCAAAAGAACAAAATTGTCTTAATAAATACTAAAATAAATATTTAAAACGGACCAAAAGTGTCAGGATAAGCAGTAAGAAAGTGACCCCAGTGCTTGACTTGGGCCAGTGTGAAGTTTTAGCCCCCCCCCCGACCAAAGTGAGAGGAAGTATAGTTTCATTTCTGTGGTTCTTTCACAGGGAAGGCTTGTTTTTAGACAGCCTGCTTGCGTACATTTACTGTTTCTGTTCAGGAAGAGAGCTGCGTAATCTCCAGCGAAATTACCTAGTTACCTGAGCTCTGTCAGTACTTTCGTAAGACGTCACAGAAAGTCGCAGAGTCTGATGATTAGGATTAGGGTGTGCAGGATAATCCATGTCAGCTTTAAGGGTTCCTGTGCTTCGCTAAATAGTTTGGTGATTCTTATGCTTTGACTGGTTTATTTCCTTGAGTGAAAGACTCATCCAGCCATTTCACATTAACGTTAGTGACACATTCATGATTGTAGGAGACTCATCGACCAACAGAAAGCTCAGTGCTAAAGTGAAATCTGGGTCCTTTTAATTGAAATGATAGTTTACGAATCCTGTCTTAGCTGCAAGTGTCCACCCTGACAGGCATTTTCTGGTCACCATAATTAGGATGTACAGGAGGTTTGCAGGCTGATTCGTAACTGGTGTGCTCTCCAGAACTGGGACTTGGGACATGATGATCGACAAAAAAAGCTTTCATTTTGATTCAGCGGATGCTAAATGTGAAAGGGTGACTGTCTGCATGCACGAAAATGCTGCAAGAAACATATTCAGGATTTAAACAATCAAGGTAGTTAAGGGGCACATGATGATTACAGTGCATCGCTGCACCCACCGCTTAACAAACCACCTCCGGGATGAGAACTTGAGTGCAGCGGATGATACCTCAACACCACCCTAGTCCAATCAGACCAGTGTGAGTCCCCCCCCCCAGTGGCTGGAATGCCAATCCTGCCATCAACCCCCAAATTTCCCTGTAAGTTGGAGGACCACCTTACAGGGCCAGAGGTAGATTAATATCTGCAGGTTAAGGGCCTTGCTGAAGGGCCCAATGGAGTAGGATCACTCCTAGCATTCTCAGGATTCAAACCAACAACTTTCCAGTTGCTAGCACAGATCCCTAACCTCTGAGCCACCATTCCACGCAATCAAGGGCTTCTTAATAATTTGAGGCGAGTTGTTGACTGAGCATCCAGCGAGCCAGTCAGCCCATCTGCATAGTGAACAGTGTGCTTCTCTGCTCTGTGGCCTACTGACCAAATGCTCAAACAAACTCATCAGGAAGGCCATCAGGATCTGGAGAACATAATGAATGATTCTGCTGTTTAGCTCCCGGCTCATTCCACCATGGGGTGTTAATTTTAAGTTTAAAAGATCCAAGATGGCCGGATCATCCGAACTGGTGTTCAACACGTACGCACAGATAACCGTGAGGGTTCGTCCCCTGACAAGAAGTCGTAGGGAGGCGACCCTCTCATCCACTGGGGTAAACTCCAACGCACTGGCACCAACCCATAGGGCTATAAGTATTCCTAACCCTGCCCGGTGCCTCTCACCATGGGCAACAGCAGAATATCTAGTCGGTATCTCTCTACCTCTCGCACCAGCTCAGGCTCCTTTCCCATCAGAGAGGTTACATTCCATGTAGCTAGAGCCAGTTTTGGTAGCCAGCAATCGCTCGCTGAGGCCCCTGCCTTTGACTGCCACCCGATCGCCATTGCACCAGACCCCCACAGCTCCCTGTATGCACCCTGCAGTGTGTAGGTGGCTGCCCAGGGTTGGTTCCCACCTGTGTACCTTGTTTCTGGGATAGGTTCCAGTCCCCCCACAACCCCAGTTGGGATTAGGTGGTTATGGTGATAGACGGATAGAAGCACCAGTGCTATTTCCCAAAAAATTAGTCTGGAGCCCTGTGTTGGGACAGGTATATAACTTCCCACAAATGAATGGACACCCTATACAGCACTGCATCACATTTTATGCACTGGAAGGGCAGCTATTTATAAAAGGGCAAGCACACTGATGCACTCACACAGTATCCGCAATCTGAAGATGCCAATCCACTTGCCATCAAGTCTATAGCGGCATGAAACTGGAGCATCTGGAGGAAATGCGGGAAAACCCCATCAGTTCTACACACAGAACCAGGCCAGGATTCAACCCAATTTTTTTGAGCCCCACTCTTGCCCCCCCCCCCCCCCATCTCCATACCATTATCTGTGCTTTGAATAGTGACGTATGCACCGCAGTTCTGAGGTCAGCAATGGTGTCGAAGCAAAAGCAAACCTTGCAAATGCCCCATTTTTTAATGAGAGCTGTTGTCATTTCCTGCAATCTGTGGTTTATAAACGTTAAGAGACAGAACCTGCAAAGCTTTATCTCACAGACTGTAGTACCTGCTGGGAGGGAATCGCTTGGTGACCTCTGGAAGAAAACGAGAGCAGGTTGCTCCTTCAAGCATGGGTGTCCACTTGCCAGCAGTCATAGGTAAACTGGTGCTGATCTGCACTTGTAGAGCTTGAATGAGTTTGCCGACAGCTAGGAAAATCTGTGTAGGTGTATAATTTCTGCAGTTAGACAGCAGTGATTTCATCAGCAGCTGGATATACATTCTTAATATAACTATAGTAGTATTTAATCAATATATTATATAGCAAAATGGCTGTCTCAGATATTATATAATTATATAGAACTATAGTACAATACTGCAGTAGCTTTTATGAGTTGGTCTTTTTAAAGTTGACTTGCTTGAATAACGCTTTCCATGCTGTGCAGTTCCGGCCTTGTTGGCCGTAACCCTGCGAACCACGGCCGAAGGCGGCCAGGAGTCCTGCAGGAGTTCTGCCTGTGCCTGTGCTATCCAGCAGGCCCAGAGGCTCGCCGCACTTACGCACTGGCACTCAGCTAATCTGCTGCAGAGATATGTGAGTACCAAGCCTTACGGGACCAAATGCTAGCCTGCCGACTTTGCCTTGGGGTCATGGGCACATAGGACCTCGTGTGGGACGAGAACACTGACGTACATTCAGCAAAATTCGCAGAACTGGAAGAGAAAGGAAGGAGGCCTGGTCCTGCTTGTTGTTCATGTTTGCTGTTTATCCATAGTAAATTACTTTGCTGCTGTTAGCTTTTGGAAAAGTTCCTTGTGGAAATAAATCAGGGTGTCCAAAAGACTGCATGAAATTCTATACAAAAAATTTCACATTTGTTCTATCCTTTGTTGTCAAGATGGAGAGTGAAGAGCTGTCGCACCAGTGGAAAGAGATAGCAGGGGTAGGTGCCCCAGAGGTGACACTTAAAGGTCAGAGCTTCCCGGAACATCTGGAAAGCATCTACAGTGGACTGAAAGTCTTCGGCTGGCACTTAGACATTGTGATTGAGCACCAGAAGAACCTTCATCAGACCTCCAGCCTTTTGCTGCATGACTTCTCAGGCACCAGCCGGAGGGTCTGCTACCTCATCAGCACCTTGCATCACCTTCTGCAGATGTTCCACCCCAATGGCATCTACTCCACTGTGGGACAAAGGCCCACTCCAAAGACTCAGAGCACATTTAAGCAGAAGATCTATGCCTACATTGTGCTTCTGAGGTTCAACGTCTTTCTTCAGCAAACACAGCAGGAGCTTGCATCCTTTAAGGAGAAATCTGATCTTAAATGTGAACTATGATTAACATGCCCATATTCTGACCATTCTGATTTGTAGTGCTATCTATCAATATTTAGTTATTTACATGATTTCTATACCCTATATAAAACTGATATCAGTACAAGTGTAAATTTAAGTCATAATTTACGTGTTTTTTTTCCCAATGGTCAATAGTTAGAGTGATATGTGTCAAGGGTGGGTGTCTGTGCCCTGAATCTTTTCTACCATTGTTTTATATGTAGTTTTCAAATAAACACCTATGCATGTTTTCCCCAGTGTCACATACTGTATATTCTTTTCTGCAGAATTTATTAGCATGTGTGGCTGAATGAAAGTCACCTGCACATCACCAAAATGGGGGGGTTCTGAAACACCCACCCCGCATAAGAATGTGACTTCATGTTATGCGCGGGAAGGGGCCCCTCGTAACATCACTTTTGATGACTTTTAACCGGATTAGAGGATCAGATAGTGCAGGCTGACGTCTTTCAGTTTCCATTGAATTATTTCCTTGACAAAAAATAACGCAAGATATGGCTACTCACCACACTATATTTACGTGACAAACATGCAACTCTTTCTGGGTTTCCATATACGCCCCTTCATGATCCTCTTGGCCTCCTGACATCTGACATGTTTAACATCCCCTGATTTTTCGGAAAGGATGTCTAATCACAGTGTATCCACAGTATATTCTGATGAAAAATGTGAATTATTCTTCCTCTTACAAATGAACTACAAGAAAATCCCCTAAATAACCACAGACTCCATGCTTGATTATAAAACTATAATGCAGAAACTAATAACTGATATTCACTGTCACATAACAATTCTTGCAGAGATGACACCCCCCCATATATTCAAATCAGTTTAAATAAATTTTAATTCACGTTCGTGTGATGCCCCAATGGCTTTTCCTGCTGCCTGGGCTACTGCGCGGCTCAATGTGGTTTAGTGGCAGGCATAGCTTCTGTCATGAGTGCAAGGCTGGCCTGTAGTAAGTTTTAACCCCCAAGGTGTCTGGTTTTGTTACTGTCTTTGCTTTTGTGCCCTTGTTTATGGTTACCCTGCCCCTGCTGTCTTTATGTTCTGTTTCACTTGGGCTCCTTGATCTCTCCTAGTGTTGATAGCCCTCTGTTTTTGTTACTATTTCCTAGTCTCTGATGCTTTTTAATAGAAATTTTCTCCACCTGTTCCTTGTTGCCCCAAGCCTTTAGTGATTGGTTGATTGGTTATGGTTCTCACCTGTCCTGCATTGTGTATTGTTAGTAGTGTATTTAAGTGTCCTGCTTTTGTTCCATTCCTTAATGGTTCATTGTGGCTATTGCCCTGTGTTAGCTGTAGCCGTTAGCTGTAGCCATGATTGTTAGAGATGACAACTTCAAGTCATCAAACAGTTTTGATACATTTGAAACAACCAATGTGTCAGAATGCTTTGGAACATTTCAAACACTGGCTGTGCACAGCCTGCTGGCATAAACCTGAACTGCAGCTATAGCAAACGCGGTACAACGAAAATATTGCTGCTGGTTTTGAATGTCGCGAAACTCAAGCAAACTGTCTAAAATGTGCATAATATAATTTCATTTTGATTATTTTTATCTTCTGTTGTATGTAGCCCATAAACCAAAGAACATTGTACTAAGACATTATTAGGCTATACAAAGTTGATCAAACCACCACTGTCTGGAAAAAGGTCAGTGCTGAACATACAGAGCTGTGAAGAAGCAGCAGGTCTTGCTGGGGTGGAAATGTAAGCAGCATTGTCCACATTACCACTCTGTGCACTTGGATCAACCCAAAGTTTAGATTGCAGGTGTCTGAATATAGACAAGGCTTGTTGTAGTATTTTAACACCACACTACATTTTCTAGACTTCACCTCATTCATGGATATTAAATCAAGGGGATCCCAGGTCCTAGACCTAGGTCTCTTAATGCCTCATTTCCCCATTGATCCCTATTAATATTTAAATGTAGCCTACCTTTATCCCAATATGTACCCTTGCTTATCTTTTTACAACTATATTAGCAATGTTAATGCAGGTATTTGTAATCTATGTGTATGTGCAATCTAGCTTTGTGATGTTTATAACTGAATCTAACCAAAACCGTGATCTTACACCTACAAGTATCTCACTATACCTATTCCTAAATCACACTAACTACTAACCTGTTTCACTAATACAATTGGATTTCAAATAATAATCGCCAAACTACTCAAACCAACAACGCCACAAATACCCAACATGCACCGAAATTTTCCAGGATTTTTTTTACAAGTTTTGTTCCCTTGCCTGGATTGACGACAATGTCATGTGAGAGGTCTGTTGGTCCAGACAGGTTAGCAAGGTGGTACCGAAGTGCAAATTCGATCTGAGTGCAGAAAGTGGCCTGTACTGACAGAACCAACATGGCGTGCTTGATGATCGGTGGGAGGAGAAGTAGGATGTGCCAGATCTTGTACTGGACCACAGCAGGGATCGACGTTCAGAGGTAACATGGGGAACATTGTGCAAGTGAAACTAAAGTGGTGTCACTGAACGTTTGCAGTAGGAGAAGCAACTGGACAAGCGGCTCATGCGACATCGGCTCTTGCCGGAGAGCGTCATGGCCTCTCTGAAGGCTGAAGGCTGAGGTGGCCACTACAGGGGGACCCTGCAGCACCAGCCAAGATGCAGGTAAGGCTAGTTAGGTGCCAGAGATCACTGGGAAACATCAGATACAACTTGCACTGCTAAGCTAAAGTTTGTTCATTTGGGTTCTGAATGGAACTCAGTAGTGATGCTAATACCCTGAACAGACACAGAAAAATGCTTAGGTGTATAAATCAACAAAAAAAATGGTACCTTTATGTGAATTTAGTCTTTAGATCAGTTGTAGATGCACTTTTCATGTACAAATGGGAATAAAGCAATAAAATTAATGGATGAAATGAACTGGATAGTTTTAATAGCAACATCAACATCATGGCAGAGAGGCATGGAGAAACATGTTGATGAGTTTGCCATGTTACATTTCAGACTAAGTAACACCCCAGTGCATTTTTTTTCATGAGGAAAGAATCAAGCAAAGTCAGATTCTGACAGCCAGCACCCCCATACAGACGCGATAAAGCAAATCTATTACTAGGGTGGTTAATCTTTCAGTCTTTAATAGCATCTATCCAAACAACATATAAAGGTGACAGACAAGCAGGCAAATTCAGTATAAATAAGTAACTGCATTTACTTTATACAAAATTTTCTGGCTCTTTGGCAAACATACATAAATGTAATAAATGAATAGTGTGATGTACAGTATGCAGCAATGTTAAATTTGGCCAAATATATAAAAACTAAAAATAGTAAAAATAAATATGGTGCTAGATTGTTTGGGAGAGTGTGGGTCCTTCACATCGCTGACTCAGAAACCTAATACAGAGAATATGCATTAAAATATGCGTTATCAAGTCTGTTACATCTACTATGGTTGCTAATGATTACTCATCTTCATAGAAAGTTTCCACTGTGATCTGCTAAGAGATAAATTATAACGATAAAATTCTGGTCCATAGAAACTATGCGTTACTGGTGATTATACACCCACCCATATATAATAATACACCCACCCATTTTTTTTGTACTGCTTGTCTTATTCAAGGTTGTGGGGGTCCATCCCGAAAACTATGGGCATAAGGCAGGGAATAACCCAGGACGGGGGTGCTAACTCATCGCAGGGCACATACACATTCAGATTTTTTTTTGCTGATCATATGATCTTTTAGTGTGCCCACATCATTACCTAATCATAGTACGAGTATAAAAGGCCGCCACCCCTCGTCTTCTGAAGCCATACCTAGTTTTCTCCTTCAAAAAAACTTACGAAGAAATATGCAAAGGAAAGCAGTCTTCGAGACACTTGTCACAGGTAATAAATTAATGGCAATTTTAAGAAATATACATTATTTTGACATGCAATTTTAATTTGTTGAAATTATGCAACATTTTCAACGAAAATAATGATTATGGTATTAAAATATGAGCTTTTGCAGACTTCATTGATTCTCATTTGAACATAAACATATTTCTGTGAATTTCAATGATTTTCTCCATTGTAACTGTTAAACTTCAATTGATTTTTTTCCAGGTCTAGGAAGAATATCCCTGGTTATTGTGATGGTGTGGCTCATTCCTACCAGAGCCAATCCCATTTGCGATTACAAGGGCTTAACTAAATTGGCACAATGTCATTTAAAGATTTGCCTGGAAGACTATGTGAGTAAATGTTCATCTTCACTGAACCTGGCAGCTGTAGTCATCATGACCACAATTTCATGTATTTTAGTAAAGAAATGCAACAAGGAAATAGTTCAGAAGGATGCCTACTTACAGTTTTAACTGTTAATACTCTCAAATGTGTTCCTGTGAAATAAGAAGCCGATCTTAAAGTTTAGAATGCTTTCACTGGCTTTGTTCCCTTGGTTTATGCTACGGTTCAAGCCTGCCCTCCTTGTCTGCTAGGGCCAATAGCTGTCAGATGACTACCGCTTAGTCAATGTTGGATAAGCAGTCATGTCAGAAAAATCTCCCTTATTTTCTGTGAATTTATAATGGTCGTGCTTGCAGACTCTCCTATTCACCACAAGCCGTTATATTTGCAACATCCTCATTACTGTGCCTTACTCTCAATATGTTATGTAATAAATAGCATTGTTGTGGACCTATTTGAACATTGTTTTTTTTTTTTGTCTACAGAAGGAAGCTAATGGGAATGATATTGATGGTTGGAACGACTTCCCTGCGCTTCGTGTCCCTGATGAAAAACCTGAGAATACAAAAGAGAATGCTACTTGTGGCATTCATTTCATCGCTACTGCTCTGGATGTCATCATGAAGGACCAGATTGATGACTTGAACCCTAATAATAAAACCCTACATGAAGCTTTCAAAAAAGCCATCGGATTCATGCATAATCTCGAAAAGTGCATGAACAAAGTCTTGAGACATCATTGTCAACATCATACAGAGCCGAAGTTACCAAAGTACGTTTATGATAAAAAGCAGTGGAGTGTTGGAGTCCTAAAATCGTCTGAGAAATTCCTCAAATGGATTTTAAAAGATCATCCGTACTTTCAAACAAAGAAACTTCAGGAAGTCAATATGATGTGAATAGCTGCTGGAGATTTAAATGGTTTACATGCAAACGCACAGGTATAATTTAAACTGCTACGTATTGATACTTTTAAAAGAAAACAATTCACCTATATTCCCTCTCTTTATCCAGAGCAGAGATGAACAGAAATAAATTATTGTATTTAAGAGATTATTTATTGAAATGTATTTACAGTGCTACCTTGTTTTGCGAGCATAATCCATTCCGGAAAGCACTCGTATATCATAGTGAACTTTCCCATTAGAAATTATGGAAACTCAGATGATTCGTTCCGCAACCCAAACATATTCATATAAAAATGATTAATACAAAATATAAAGTAAAAATATATAAAACAAATTAACCTGCACTTTACCTTTGAAAATAATCATGGATTGTGTGAGGGAGACGACATAGAGGAGAAGAGGAGGGTTATTTTGTAGGACGACTTTCACTATAACTAACGGAATCACTATCTGTTGGCTCACTGGAATATTTTTCTTTTTGTGCGATTTTAACAAGGAACCTATCCAATGACAGCTGCTTTTGCCTCCTTTTCGATTTTGCGGAAATGTGGACATTGCATTGTTGTTAAACAGATTCATCGCTGGCACTGCTGCACCCTTATAGGGGTGGTGCTTTTCTACTAAATTTTGAGTTTATACGAGTGAGGCACACAGACCGAAACAGAGCATAGGAGATGATTACCCACAACCCTCGGAACCATTGGCTCAGTTGTGATAACATGAAGCTTGGCAGACAAAGCGTATACGTATGCGTATACGCAAGACCTCACTCATTTAAAATTTATTTAAAATTTTTGCTTGTCTTACAAAACATGGTTTTACTCTATTTCCTTCATTGTGGGTGGCCCTGTTGCTTCACACTGCTGGGGTTTCAACTGCCAATATATGACTGTGTTTTTGCTGGGTTGGCTGCGTTTCCTCCTGCAGTTCAGAGACGAGATGCATGGATCGATGCTATATCTTCTTGATGTCAGTCCTTGGTTTGCCTGTGCCATTTCTCGTACTAGTCTTCCTATTTTGTTCCCTTGCCACCGTACTTGTTCTCCTGCTCCTGTTTTGATTAGTAAAGCCCCTTTTGTTTTCCTGAAGCCTGCCCTTGAGTGCCTCAGTTGTTTTTAAATGTATTATTTATACGCAATGTATTTCATATCGACAATGTATTTATTATTTATTTGATTAAATAAAATACCAATAAACATTTTCTGTCCATTTATTATAGCATCAATATCAATCAACAGGCTTAGTTTTTGGTATCTGTGTGAAGAGACACCTAGCAGGAGTAAACTAATAATGATGAAGGCATGCAGTGAGAAGTGGGCTGGTGACCGCATGACTACATATTCTGTTACCACTGACCCTGCAATGCAATGGCGCAATTTACTTCCCCTTCGATGCAGTCAAATACGGCTTGCCGGATATTTCAAATACATGCTGCACGTGAGTGCAGATACAGATACATTCATCTTTTCTTTAGTCCTCCATTAACTCTTTAAATGCTTGCATCCACACTGGGTTACCTGGCCTCTAGGTAAGCATGTCTGACTTCCTTGAATGAAAGTATGAAAAATCATAATCAATCACCTAATGACCATTTATTGGGAGGCTAATAATACAAATACCAAAGCTCTACTTACTGTCTGAGATGCCAATGTTCACATTAAAAATTACAATAATTAATAAAAAATACAGTATTAATCAAAAACTATATATTGCTTTCTAAGTCACTGAGCACTTCATAAATAGCATCATTAAATGTTATCCGACTATGATATTAATGAGTTTTAGGTAATGTGAAAAAAAATCAATTTAATGGTGATTTTCAACAAAAAATCGGAATACGCTGTTCTTGACTGGTGCTCCATATAACTGACAGGACACATGCTGGAGGTGAATGTGTGCTCTTAAGCAGCCAGGGAAAATCCTTGTTATCGACAGGTGTAGAGGTGATTCTTCCCCTTCCAGCTCGGGGCCCCAGGCCATTGCCTGCCCTGTCTGTCCCGCCACTGTACCTCAGGTCAGGTGTAGTCGAGATGGTGTTCATCCCATGCCTCCAGAATGTCATCTCAAAGACATGTTCCATCTTCTGATGAGGGACATGCTACATTGGGATTAATTGCTCATTACAAGTTGGATGAACATAAGGGGAAATATTCAAATGGGGGGGGGGGATTGCCATCTTTGATGTCTGATCAGGATCAGCTCTTCCACTTTCTATTTGAAATTTGCACCTCATCAGTAAATTTCAGTCCTGAACACATTTGGGTTGCATAAATATGCGAAGTGCATATCACAGATCAGATCATTTGAAACTTATTTCTGTAGGCACACTGGTCAAACAGGCAGCACTTTTATGGCTTGCTACACTGAATGTGAGAAACTACGTCTTATAGATGTTGAATGGTTAAATATAGGTTCCTGCTTCTAGAAAATACATTTTGTATTCAATAAATGCATGTCATTTAAATGGTTATTTAAATTTTTATTCAAATTATAATTTAAATAATTATCTATAATTGTGTCATTTAAATAATTATCTAAAATTGTTATTTAAATTACAGTTTAAATGACAACAATACTATTAAAATGATCTGTTAAAATGATCTGTTATCTTCCTGCAGTGTCGGGGGGGACGTGCCAGGTAGCTGTGGGGGGCTGGAGCCCCTCCAGCGTGTGGCTCTGTGGGCTAAGCCTGTGTTCCTGTAATCAGAAGGTCGCAGGTTCAAACCCAGCCTCAGCCTGTGGCTCCTTGAGCAAGACCCTTAACCCCCAGCTCCCTGGGTGCCGCTACGGGTGGCAGCCCTTCACAGACAACTTCCTCTATAAAAAAAGAGCAAGTTGTGGGAGGCGTAAAAACAATTTCCCTACGGGGATCAATAAAGTATCTATTATTATTATTAAAGTCACCCATCAACTCTGATTGACAACTTAACCCAACTTAACATCTGATTGGTTACTTTGCAAACTGAGTCACAACAGATCGATCTCACCTAGTTGATTGAGCTCTTATTCATTCTGATTTCCATCCTGGGCCTTTGTTTTTTACACAGCCAAAGAAATGTACGGAGCTCCGCTAATGGCATAACGATAAAAATGAGAGTCGTCCTAACTCTCTGTCTCTGGCCCTGCGCGGGTGGGGTGGCCCGCCGGGTGGAAGATCCATCATGGGGGGGAAGCAGGCGGCCCTGGCCGGTGTGGGTGCCCTACTCTCATGGGCCGCGGGCCGGGTGGTCCTTGGCTCTGCTTTGCCGTGATGGGGCCCTGGTAGGCAGTCTGGGGTATCTTGGGACGCTCTGGGCCTTTTTAGGCAAATTGGGGGTTTCGGTTTGGGCTGGGGGGGGTCTGCCGCTCCCCGGTCGCCGCGGGTCTGCTCCTGGGTGGGAGGGGGCACTTTGTTTGTGTGGGCCTCCCTTAGATCTTCCTGCAGTGTCGGGGGGGACGTGCCGGGTAGCTGTGGGGGGCGGGCTGGGGCCCCTCCAGCGTGTGGGCGACCATCCACCAGGGGGGGGGGGGGTTCCGGTTGATGGGGCCCTTCGGCCTTAACCCACTTATCTCGGTCGGGGGGTTGCGGGCGGGACTGGGGGCTTGCCGCCTGTCCCCCCTCTGCGGGCCTCCTTGTATGGGGGTTGGCACCCCCTTAGTCCCTTGCGGGCTCCCTATTGGGTTGGGCGGGTGGTTGTCTCGGGGACGTATGGCCGTGGGCCCTTGTGCCTTGGGGGTGGCGGGGTGGCCTCGGTTGCTTGCTTCCCCCTGCCTTCACCTTGGGCCCGGGGATGGGGGGCGCTGTCACATCCCCTGATAGCACCAAATGCCAGCACATCCAATGACAAATCAGTTCACACCTACACTTGTACATACAAGAATGGCTGCATAAGAAGTTGAGCGATCAGTATCATTATTATTATTTCTTTTTAGCGTTTGTTATTGTCATACTCGGCTCGTACGATCCTCGTGTGTGCCACGCCCCCCTGATTATCCACGTGTGCTTCCCTGATCGTACCCAGCTGTGTCCGATTATTTTCAACCAGTCATGTCTATTTGAGTCCATGTCTTACCAGAGTTCAGTGTCTGTCATTGATGTTAGGTGTGAGTCCACGTCTGATATTTCCCCGCTCCCATTACCCGAATAAACCCCCGTTTTACCCCGGATTCTGCCTGTCGGCTTGCTCCTTGCCCGCCTGCCCGAGCGATTGCCCGTTCACCGACACCGAGCATGACAGTTATAGATATAAGAATTGAAATATACATGTATATGTGTAGGGTCATGGGTGTGTGTCTGCTGCATATATATAATACCTATTTGTAACATTATTATTAATAGCATTATTGTTGATATTTTAATTTAAAATTTAACTACTTAATACTTATCTGTCCCTCCATCTATCTGCAGTAAGCATTTTGCAGGTTTGCCCCAATCAAACCCATCTTGAAACTGTGCAGTAATGTTCAATGACATCATTTTCAAGAGGAACATCAGCATGTTAGGATAGTCTTTTTAGTAATGGTCCTTTGGTTTTTAGTGAACAGCTGCTAAGAAAAAAAGCTTCATATTGATTTATTTTGTGAGAAGTCACCACACTAAGATCTAATTTCTAATGGACTCTGTGAAGCTGAATTATTTAACTTCTTGGGTCTCAGGATGGCCTTTCATTATAACTCTGTCTCCCTGACAGAGCAAAAAATTCATTCAATTTTGGTAATCATAGCAAGGGCTGAGTTTGAGGTCTCCTTTCTGGTTAATGGCACAGGGAAGGAAATGATCAAGAGGGTATCCAGACATACATCTCCATCGCCAGCCTACTACCTCCGTTCCAAGATCAGAGAGGTTTGTCCCATGTGACCCTCATTAATCAAGTTGCCGGGGGGACGACACACGACTATGAAGTATGCTATTAATGTTTTTTAATTATAATGCAGATTTTATTTTCTTAGTGATCACAATGATTAATTGTTCAGCACTTGTCAAATTTCCCATGTCGATCTCTCTCTACCCAGAGGCAGGAGCTTTACAAATTTCATTCTGACAGACGTGGGGGTGGGATGCCATCTCTATCTGGCAGTTGGCGAGGTCCCAGGAAGGACCTGGAAGCCGGGGCCAGGGGAGGGCGGCCCTGCAGCACAGACGTCGATCACATAACGCTGGGCAGAAATTAAAGCTTCCCATTTCAGTCTGAAACTGTCTCCCTGCCGGGGCATTTTGTGAAAGATGGTACGATCCATTATGCACCATGATAAGAAAGAACAGAATGAACTAAGACTATAGCAGGGTATCACGAGCCAGCTCATCATCATTAGGGGAAAAAACGATGCAGAAATAAAACAATCACCTTGTGTGTCACTCAGGAACTGAAACCACGCTAAAGTATATATCCTGACCTTTAAAAGATCCACACAAAATGCCGAAGAGTCATCAAACAACTTCAATAACGAAACAATAAATAAATCACACCATCATATAGTAAGGCTGTATTCCTAAAAGGCTAAGAACTCTCCATCTTTACCTGGCAACATTCATTTTAAACTTTACTCATACAATCGTTTAAATTAAAAAAACTGCATTTCTTTATTGTTTTTTAATGTTGCTGCCCAGGAAATGCTGACAGGGATATACAGAGAATTAAGTTTACAAAATTAACTTTACAGAATAAAACTGATCTGGGACCATTCAATGGTCTACACTTAGAAATGGGGCGGGGGTCCTGACACCAATGATACCTGGTTCACGGTAACTGAATAGGAATATGCCGGAAAGAAAGCAAGTTTTGGAGGTTTTTTTGTCATTAATATTAATGAAATGTTAAAAACACAAAGAACAAACCTTTTTTATCCGAAACACCAAAACTACAAAACAATAAGAGTAAATGCGACATTTAAACAACTTTTCCATTCAGCATTTCACACTATATGTAAAGCAGGACATCAAATTACTAATAACTGTGTAGTCACCCAAAATGCAGTGGATGGCAATGCAATCTTCAGAGAAATTTTCTCGTGGACGTGTCAGCTTTTTCTGCCTGATGTTGAAGATATGAAGAGAGATATGGAGAAACCAGTGGAACCTGATTATCATCACTGATGAGATAACGATGTATTCTTTGCACTTATGAAGTGTAATTTAAACCATGTGCCACAGCAGAGCAGGTGATGATGTTTTCCATTGCGTTGCTGCCATGACAGATGGGAGGTAATTTCGTCCTAATCATGTCACGCAACCTTCACCGGGACACCCAATCCCCATCTTCAGGATTAGATTGGTGCGAGTTCAGGAGGACTTTCGCCGTAGCAGAACTTGGCCTGTGGATTGCGGTAGGTGTTTTCATGCTGGACACTCTGACAAAGAGACAGACACAGAGTGATGATGTATCCGGGATGGTGAAGGCTGATGATTCAAGCAATCATTCATGCTCTTTTTGACCTGGGAGGGGTGATGACTAACTAAGGCCAGTCTGTCAACCACCCAAAGTCCAGACAGGGAACATTACAAAATATTCACACCGACGACAGGGATAGGTTATGCTCCTATCAAATAATACCAAAACAGCCCACTTGCCCCAGTTTCCTTGTACTGTGCCCGAGCACGACTGTCTCCCCTCCGCACTGCCTCGCTGGTCTGTGGTCACACTGCATTTAATATTATGGGCCCGAGCACGCTTTGGTCATCACTGTGCGACTTTTTGTGTTGAAGAAAACATAGGGAGAAAAGCTCTATCACACAGCACAATGTAGCTCATGGTCAATGTTTTTATTTTGTGGCTTATTTGGAGTCGTTCTAGACACGATGACGCACGGCCCTCGTAGGTTTATCTATTATGCAGCAAAGTGATTCTTATTTTTTCCATACTGCATGTATGAGAAGATAATCCCATATTTTACCAAATATCTCAAAGTTATCTTGATGCAAAAAAATCTTGTAGTGCATGTGTGCGCGTGCATGAGTCATGTCTGTGTTTTGCACTCAGGCATGGTTATCGATTACACTAGTACTGTACTGGAGTCCAACGGAACCGTGCCCAGGCCCACCTCTTTAAGTGACCTCAGGCACAATTAAGCATCCCACGCTCAGGCACAACAAAGAGTGATCACACTACTCAAACAAATACAGATCGCAGTGTGATTACACCCTAAAACTCCCCCCCCCCCCCCCATCTGTCTGTCATCAGGTCCTGAAAGCTCCTACAGGGGGAAGACTATTTACTCTTTTGTATTGCAAACAGGTGCTAGACACAATCTCATATAATTCCTGCACTGCATTTTCATAGGGTTCCACTTCAGTGATTTTATAACTGTAGCTATTTATATGTACAGCACCGTGATGATGAGTATTTTCAGCGGCAGCAATATTGTTAAATGGGTCATTCAACACATCGGGAAGTGTGACTCACATGTGAGAAGCCAAAAAATACATATATTATATTATATATACATTGTATTATATGTCCATTTTGGAAGAGCTATTCACATGTCAAGCCTTGTGGTTTGCAAGAAATCTTGGCGCCTCACCTGTGAAGAGGTGCGGCATTTTGCCAGGCACAGCTCAAAGTGGTCCTCCACCGCAGTGAAGAGGTTCTGGAAACTCTCGGCTGCTCTGTTAAGGAACCGCTCCAGCAGAAGTTTCTGTACAGGCGATGTGGAAAAGGCCAGTCTGTCAATCACCCGAAGTCCAGACAGGGAACATTACAAAATATTCACACTGACGATAGGGATAGCTTATGCTCCTATCAAATGATACCAAAACATGCCAAAGTAGCCTAACAAAAAAATCCTACTCTAAAAAAAAGTCCTGTATATATTGTTGTTGCTTAGCAACCACCTTCCCCCAGAGTAATTGTTTTTACCTGTTTACCTGCTTATATAAAATTAGCTCACTGGTTTCTAGGAAGAGCAAAGATATGCAAAGATAATGATGACTGGAGTTACACATCTGGTTTTAACTATGCTGGATGATCTACAAACAAACCAACAAACTGAACCATAATTCCTGTTTTAGTCTTGAGCTAGCATCAGCAGATAATGTGATTAGGGATATAGGTCAAAAGGTTACTAGTTCAGACCCGCCCAAAGGGCCCGATTGTACTAGCTTGGAGCAAAGTACTTAACCTGAGTCACTCTAGCAAAACAATCAATTGTATATTCCACCCAAACTCAAATCCGCTTTCAATGAAAGCATCTACAGGGCTGCAGGTAAATAATCCCTCTCCTCAAGGGTACAACAACAATTCCCTCCATGGGATCTGATCTAGGGGCAGCATGGTGGTGCAGTGGTTAGCACTGTTGCCTCACACCTCTGGGACCCGGGTTCGAGTCTCCGCCTGGGTCACATATGTGTGTGGAGTTTGCATGTTCTCCCCATGTCGTCGTGGGGTTTCCTCCAGGTACTCCGGTTTCCTCCCACAGTCCAAAAACATGCTGAGGCTAATTGGACTTGCTAAATTGGCCGATGTGAGTGAATGGTGTGTGAGTGTGCCCTGCAATGGGCTGGCCCCCCATCCTGGGTTGTTCCCTGCCTTGTGCCCATTGCTTCCGGGATAGGCTCTGGACCCCCGGCAACCCAGTAGCTTAAGCGGTTTGGAAAATGCATGGATGGATCTGATCTATTTAGCATGGCCTGTGAGTCCCAGCAGTGACATTGCCTTGTCGGGTTGCAGGCAGCAGGACACGCAGAACTCGTAGACGCTGCAGCAGCCCCCTGGTAGGCAGGTATCGCAGACAAACTGCCGAGAGCTGGGTGTATTGATGTTGCAGCAGCCGTTCACCAGGAGGTTGATCCTCTCGCAGACGTAACCTGGAGCACATTTAAGACTCGTTTTAAACTCACTGTAAGTAACTGATCCATAAGTATGTTCCTGCAAAGTACAATAACTATTTTAATTAGGGCATGTCTGACATATATACATCACACAAAGTGAAACTAAAAGCCCTATCCCTTAGCTAGACTACCGACACATTTCATCGCAGAACAGAAGAACTGAGCGCCTGCATATCATTCAAGTTTGAACCTTAAATATAGTAACGTTACAAATATATCAAAAATATGTCAAAAGCTGTAATTTGCTTGGTAAATTATGATTTAGCAACAGACAGATGACTATCAGAGCATTACAAGGGGCCATGAAATCGGGCTGGCAGCGGGCGATTACTCACCCAACTCGTCCGTTATTAGGGTCTTGCCCTGGATCGAGTTTCGGCACTGCGTTATCTGCCTGCTGCTGTTACCGAGGTCGAAGCGGACTTTCCAGGGGATGCGATGCTCGGGGTCCCTCGCTTGTAGAAGGGTCCGATCACGCACGGTCCTCTCCTCCTAAATATGGTTTAGCATTAGAGGGCTGATCGCAGAGAGAGACGGTGCCCAAAGGCACTCCGAGGTGCAGGGCTTTACCTGTTTCAGGGTGCTGGTCAGGAAGTAGATAAGGGACAGTCCGAAGACGACAGCCAAGACCCAGCGCTTCCTGAGAAGCCTACGCAGCACCATGGGGACGTCGTGTTCGATGATCGGTGTAGGGAGTCCTCAGGGGAGGGATGCAGAAATGGAATCGCCGGTTTTGGCACTACTTGGTTAGCTGTGGGTAGCCATTCGGGTCGGTGACCTACTAACCCATCTCTCAAGCCACGACAATACTAATAGGGGGGCTGTCAACTCCAGCGAACAAGGGGGGTTACTCCATCGAGTATGATCGCCCTCCAACAAGACGGAGCAACTTCCAGACAAACCTGAAACCAAAAGGCGGGTCCGGGGACGAGTACCAATCTGCTACCGAACTGGCCCACCGCGACCGCAGCCGACTAACATGCCGGACTTCCGAAAGACGACAGACCGCTAGACTAGTCTTGTGCGTGATGAAAGCCTCCTCCAGCAGGCCCGTCCTGGGTCGGGAAAACGGCTGCCGCGTTTACCAAACACCGCACAGGTTTTCGAGGCGAACCTGAAGCATACAGCCGAACCACACGAACCATAAACAAACAACGTCGCCGAACCCGGAAGCTGTTCGGTGACGCCTCCATGACGTCAGAGAGACTCGATGGATAGCTTGTAAAACAAGCTAAAACGGTGCCGATTGCATGTCCTTGTAAAACAGTTCGAATAATACAATAATTTATTGCAACGAGACGTTCTGCAGCGTTCCAGATAAGGAAAACAGCGCTATCATCCGGTTAAACGCAAACTTTTTCTTGACCCGGAAGTACTTTCTGTTTAGGGCTGTCCTAATGTCAAGTCTGCAGCGGCTCTCGTTGTGCCGAAGGATTAATGGGTTTTGGTAGAAGGAATAACAATAAAATACAGTACACGCTAATGCGCGACAGGGGATGCACTGACAATAGCAACATGATATCGGTAAGATGTGCTTTTCATCTGGGTTTAGTTTAACCTGCCGTTAGTTAGATTGTATTTTAAACGTAGACCTATAATAGTGTGTACCGACTTATGTTCTTATTGGTGCAGAAGGTGCCGAAATAGAGCGAGGTGTGCATTTCTCAAAACTGTAAAATGATTATATAAATGTTTATGTACATGAAAATAAATACACCTGAAATCGATTTGCCTTTCGCGTTATTAATGCGTGTCGTTATATGTATGTTAGGTATATTTCACCAGTCCTTGCGGTAACTGCCAGCTAAAGCTACACCGCGGTGGTCTGACACGTTTCCTTTCCGTGGATTCCGCAGATCTGAGTCCAGTGGCGATGAGCTAGATGTGATGCAGAGGAGACACAGCAGTAACACCGATGGCATGCCCCCTGAAAGGTTTGCTCTAGCCCATTTTGTCCGTATGTCGCCAGCACTAGGCTAGGAGACACTTAATATATTTTTTATGAACTCCTGGTTATAAATTTTCATCGATTGGCGTAAGCAAGAATAGAATACTGTATAGCCCCGTTTAAGGATCTAAATTTAATGTTATAACGTTTGGCTGTGGGATTCATCTATGTTTTTTTATCTATTTAGGAGCAGGAGCCAGACAATGGGGTCAGAGAGCAGTCTGGATGAAGCTGGGGTGTTCGACTGCCTGAAATCTGACCCCTCACCCCAGCAGCTCTTCTCTGGCCTGGTGGGCGTCCCGTCCGCCAACGTGGCCTCTGTCCCCTTCCAGGCAGCCGGCTTGGTCCTGGGCTCCCCGTCCGAAGTCTTCATCCAGATGGCAGCGTCCTCCTCCCGGGAAGAGGGCTCTCACCGGCCAGAGAGCAGCCCCTACCTGCCTCGCCCCCCCCAGCCACACCTCCACCACCACCACCATCACCACTACCACCAGCCTTCCCAGCACCGCTCCTCCTCGTCGCTGCTGCACGCGGCCGACCGCCATGGCAGCGGTGACGACGGCGGAGACGACCCCTCCACCCCGGCGCCTGCACTGTCCGAGCTGCGAGCTGTTGTTTCCTGGCTCCAGAAAGGCTTCCCCTTCATCCTCATCCTCCTGGCCAAAGTTTGCTTTCAGCACAAGTTGGGTAGGCCCCCTCCCACCTGCTGCTAGGCCTGTTGTGTTTTTTGTTGTAGACATGTCTAACCTTGTTTCTCGGTGTGTGTGTGCACACATGCCAGGCATTGCTGTGTGCATTGGGATGGCAAGCACTTTCACGTTTGCCAACTCGGCCCTCAAGCACCAAGTGTCGTTACGGGTAAGGCCGGCTGTGACATGCAGGGAGGGAAAGAGGGACCAGAAAGCAGTGGCTAACCAGACAATATGTGGGGTATTAATGTCAGACTGAACTTATCTTTATTGCTTTGTTGTGAATGTAGCGGCAGCTATTTTGGCTTTTGTGTTGATTAGGAGAAAAGGTCTGTTTTTGTCACGCTCTGGATTCTGGCATTCCTGGCTGGGAACACCCTGTATCTATATTACACGTTTAGCACTGAGGAATTATACAACAGGTAACTGAACTTCTACATTTCGGTGTAGCATGCTGAGCATGTTCTCACTTATAGTACATATAGCCATTTATATTTTACTTTTCATCATCTCCATATGTTTGTTTATTCAGTTTCGTGTGTCTTTTTTCTTTTGCCGTAGGGATATTTGTTTTTTTTCTGTCAACTTTTTCTGTGAGTATTTTGTTTTTTATTCAATCATACTCCATATTTTCAGGTTCTGTGTAATTCGGTCAAACGTATAAAGTTATTGATTTTATTTAAGTGATTGATACATCCTGTAAAGTATGAATCTGGATGCACAGATATTGGAATCACAGATAGTGTGTTTCTTTAGGTCAATAATAATAAAATAGTTTCATGTCATGTGACTCGGAGCTGACCTGGAATTCCCCCCCCCCACAGTTTGCTCTTTGCCAAGCCAAACATGGACAGCTTTGATTTCTTTGACCTGATCTGGGTGGTGGGGATCACCGACTTCGTCCTGAAGTATTTCACTGTTGGGGTCAAATGCCTCATCTTGTTTCTACCCAAAATCCTCCTTGCCTTCAAGTCCAGGGTATGTTTCATTTTGGGCTCTCAAATCGTCCCGTCATAATAAGTGTATGGATGTATTTGCCTGCAAAACCTCTGGCCCCTGTTATTAAGAACTATTTCTGTATTTCCAAATTCTTTCTTTTATTTATTATCCGACCTCTCTAACCAATACTATGGGAGGTTAGACCCGTCTACCTTATTAACATTCAGAGACAGAAATACAGAAATCGATAAATGAAGCAATGTAGAACTACTGAATCGTAGATATACAGTTCTGGAAAAAAAAATTAAGAAACCACTATATTATTTTAAAAAATTGCATATTTAAATCCTGGTTCTGCCGGCAGAAGGTTACACTGCGAGGCAGGCTACTTCCAGGCCCAAAGTTTCTAAGACAGCAGTACACAAGAACAGTGTGAAGCAGGAGACACTGGGAACAACCAGATACCAGCCAGGTAAACTTATGACAGTTTCTCATGAATCGGAGGATGACATCAAGTGACCTTCAAAAGGAATGGGAAACATTAAGTGCAGGTGTGATTTGCACTGCTAGGGTAGTTTGTATCAGGCTCCTAGAAGCAGGACTGAAGTCCCATAAAGCAAGGAAGAAGCCCTTCATTAATGGGAAATAGAGAAGAAGCAGGCTGCAGTTTGCAAAAAAATGTGTATTTTACACAGATGCATAACCCTAAACCGAGAAGTGAGTAACACGGAAATTTTTGCTGTGGTCTCTTAATTTTTTCCAGAGTTGTACATAAATGAATAAATGTAATAGATAATTATGTTAATTACGAAAATGTATATATGTATTTATTTATGTATATATTTCATGAATTATTTGTACTTTGTTTATACTTAATTTTATATACTTAATATTGTGGATACTGAAGAAGAAATATCAAAATATTGTGACAACCCACTCTGTTGCGCATAAATTTAATAGCCTAGTAGGCCAATAAGTTTATTAATGGCAATTCGCTCCCCTAGAAAATGGGTTTCTCTTCACAGGTACGATGCCAGACTACCAGATATACGCATTCGTTTCTTAGCACAGGCCTATTACCTGTATTTTACAGCCGTTAAACGAAAGTATATCCGGCCAGTCGCTTCCTCCTGAGAAAAAAAGCGCCGGGGTTTCTGCGATGTAGCTGAGCTCATCACTCCCTCCTTCCTTGGGGAGCCTCCCGGTGAAATCACCGCTCCCTGGCAGAGCCATTACGGTGACCCGGGACCGGAGCTGCCTGCCCATCGGGCGCCTGGCGCTAGCTTGGATTTGCCTTACTTCCTGGAAATAATAATAATAATAATAATAATAATAATGTGTAGCGCGCGCAAGACATTTCCGGATGATTTATTACCGATGCCGAATTTGATTCTGAATTTGCGTATTTGCAGTTTGTTAATTATACCTTAGGAAATACCCGGCACCTGCTTTCATTAACTGCAACACGCTGCGTCCGTTTCTCTTGGGACGCCGGTAAACGTTAGGCTTTAGATAGATATTTAGGAGGTTAATGAAATCGCGATTTTGCGGAATGATGCCACTGCTTGCGGACCGGCAGCTCGGTTTGCGGAAATACGGGGTGAGGGGGTCGCAGAGCCGCCGCTGGCTGGAGTCCAGGTTTGGCAGGAAGCGGCGCTCCAGGGACGTAGGAAAGGAAGATAAATTGCCTGCTCACGGAGGTCGGTCCCCGATTCTAGCTGCTAGCAGGGCCCAGAAGAAGGTGATTAATTTTTGTCAGGTGAAATCCAAGAATTCATTATGCCTGATGAAGCCCAGGGTGTTATCCGTACCCTCAGATCCCGTATCCACTTCACGTAGACCACAGCCAACTGTTGTTAAGGGCTTTTCTGGGCTGGTCTGCTTATGGTTGACCGAGGTTTGCCGGCGCTGGATAGTGGGGTGCCCTCTGCCAGTTTCCTTACAGTGCTGGTAATTGCCTCTGTCTTGATGAAGCTGCGAATCGTTTGGCTGCTGGAGCCGTGCCATTTTGGAGCTGCTCTTTGGTGTAAGATATAAAGACTTCCCTGCACAGAGAAACAGCCTCTTGAAAAGCCTGGTGTCCCCCCACCCCACCCTCCATCTGCTCATACAATAATATTGCGTGTTGCAGCATGGCTATTTTGTAGGATTTATAATAATTTGGCCACAGAGTGTGTTGATGCACTATTCCCTAACCCATAGTTTGTTTTCTTTTCATGTGTATTTCCCCTATGACGAAGCCAAACTGGGCCTTACGCTCATTACCGAAACCAGAAACCCCCCCCCCCCCCCCCCCTTCTCTTTACCATTCCAGTTGGAGCAGATCTCTGAGCTATATAAGTGGGAGTGCTAGGGAGAGTTAATTTCGAGGTACTCCTCTTGTGCGTCTTTGGTTTCACGTCTCCACGTTCCTCCTCCAGGGGAAGATCTACTTGGTGATTGAAGAGTTCAGCCAGCTCTTTCGGGCTCTGGTGCCCATCCAGCTGTGGTATAAATACATCATGACTGAGGACCCATCTGGCAGCTATCTCCTTGGGGCTACCCTCATCATCATCTACAGCCTGTGCAAGGTACCAGGGTGATGAACCCGATGACGACAATGATGCGTGAAGCGACTTCCCAAGGACACACTTCGACATCCTTCGATATACTTCACTATTTTATTTATAGTGGTTATTTTACTTGTTGCACAGACCAAAAAACTATCTTGAAAGACATTTTTGTTGATATAGTTGTTGAAAATGTCTTTGTTCTAGACAAAGGAAAAGACTACACAGTATTTAAGTTTCTGAATGGTATAATGGCACAGTGTGGCTGTATATATATTTGTATATGAATGTCTGCTGATCATATAGAAGGTCACACTGATGGATGTCTTTTCCCTTGCAGTCTTTTGATGTCTGTGGACGATTAGTGGGCATAAGGAAAGCTCTAGTGATCCTGTGTAGCTCCCAGGTGAGAGAATCTGCATTTTACATTTTTCTGGTGTCTCCTTTGAACGGGCGAAAACAAAAATTAAATGAATCAGTTGATTAATCAATTAATTGATGTAAATGCGTTTGTTATCTTTTGTGCGGGTTACAAACCACCTCCTGTATAGTACAATAGTCCCCCCGTGTCCGTAGGTGATGCATTGCAGCACCTTCCCCAGACAACCAAAAACCACCGATAACAGCAAAACATATATAACCCCATATATAACATGATTTTCATGTACATACACACAATAAGACATTATAAGAAAGCGGTAATAATAAGGTAATACATTATTGTACCGTACTCTCTCTCGAAAGAAAAGGGATTTTGACATTTCAGCCTAATCCTCAAGAGACTGGAAAGCAATGAAAAAATATGTATCAAGGGATGACGGAGCAACGAAAATCATGCATTATATACCCCTCAAATGATAAAGGAACAATGCATAGGGCACTGTTCACATTTTACAACGATGCATGAAAAATAGCAATGAAAAATATCACGTATCAAGAAAACTAATGAACCACTTCTGGAATTTTTCAACATTTTTTATTTTTTTTTTGTATTGTGGTGAATCACGGATAACTGAAACATTGAATATGGGGATCTCACTTTATGCATAAACCATTCTGCCAGAGCTCAGGGTTTATGGTACCATGACATGGTGACTAGTGTACATTTTGATAGTGACATGTGAGTGATCTGGTTGGGTAGTATGGAGATTTTTCACCTACGGCATCAATTGGATGAGTTACTGTATAGCGATTCAGTGCTGCTCGATTACAGGCCTAGAGTGTGTGCGTGCGTGTGTGCGTGTGTGTGTGCGCACTCCCCCATCAAGTCATCATATCTCCTTCAGACCTTTAAGCAACTCCCTTCACCTAGTTGCTCCAGGGATGCTGGTAGATCCTGCTCTCTGACCCTGGGCTTTCTTCACTTGCTGTAATTTATAATGATAAGCTGTCTTCCTGCATCCTTTGGTACCAAGAGAAGATGCTAAGCTGCATACCGGAGTGCTTGGGTTCAGTGAAGGCTGGATAATTCCACTGAAAAGTAGAAACTGGTCAAATTTAGCAAGCAGGTTATTTTAAAATATTGCTTCATTTGCCAAAAGCACGACTCCACCAAAATAAAGGAGACAGACTCACAAGTAAACGTTTCTGTATGGCAAGGTACATGCTAGTTTGCTGCGTTAAATGAAAGTTTCCAAGTGTCAGCAGGATAATTAAAGAAATAGATAAAAATACCCCCAGTATCAGTGGGTTTAACTTTCTGCTGAGCTGTCATACCGTGGAACTCTGATCTCTCACACTTCCTGTGTGTTCCTTGGGCTTGATTTTTAAAGATTAGGGCATTTTATGCACACTGCTGTGTTCCATTACAGAGGTTTGTTCAGGGCTTACAATGAGATTTCAGTACATTTCATTTGGATTTTTTTTGTGTTTTTTTTTACGAAAAGAGATGCAAAGAGACGAGAGATTTTATATGAATAGTAAATATAATAGCATTTGATATAGGAAAAGAGAGGCAAAGATTTTACGTTGTTGTCATTGTTTGTGTTTCAGTTTATGTCATTTGTACAGCTGCACGTTTTCTGAAGCATTTCAGGTGATGGTTAGGGTTCCCTGCTGGGATAGAGCTTGTGACATTTCATGAGGTGTGGTCAGGTGACCTCTGTGTGACCCTCAGGGTTTCGGCGTGAGAGCGAGCAGCCAACAGTGTAGTGAGGCGGGGGACCTCTGTGCCATCTGCCAGACCCAGTTCCGGGACCCCATGTCTCTGCTGTGCCAGGTAGGTAAGCCCCCCCCCCCCCCCCCAAGGTTTAACAGTAGGGCCTTCTGGTTCCTGGTGCCTGCAGCCTTAAAGATTAAAGTCAACATCACCATACCAATCTTAAGGCCCTAAATCAAGACCAGAAAATAAAGTACAGTTACATCTGTCACCCCAATATATGGGTGTGATAAACTGTAAAATGCATGATGTTGTGTGAGATGTATTGAAGGAAAACTTAAAGGTTCTTAATACCTCTGCAGATATATTAAGTAAAGCAAAGACCAGGATTTAATAGTCTTGTATTTGTCTAGTTTTATGTGAAAGTAGAAGCTGATTGTTTAAAGAGGTAATATCAGAGTATCCTTGCGTGTTCATAAGGCTGCATGTTGAGAACCCAAACCGCCTGTCTGTCTCAGCACGTTTTCTGCGAGGACTGCTTGTGCCTCTGGTTCGAGCGGGAGCGCACGTGCCCTCTGTGTCGCTCCTCGGCTGTCGAGACCCCGCGTCCCTGGAAGGACGGCACCACCTCTGCCCACTTCCAGGTGTACTAGCCCGGCTGGGAAGTTCACAGCGACAACTCCAAGAAGCTGCCTTTCGGGTTTGTGTTCCAGGGCCGGGCATTGCTCGGCAAACCCTTCCGTGGAAGACCAGTAAGGTCGACCGGCTGAAACTGAGCTTAAGCGTTTTAAATCCTCAGTGTTCACTTCATTGTGTGTTTACTGTGTGTTTGAGTAATAATGACAAATCGATCGAGGCTGCCCTCTAGTGTTTCTGAGGCTGAAGGACAAGTGACTTAATATCAGCATAAAATCATTACATCACACTAAAAAAATGGAAGGGAGTTCTGGAAATCAGGTACTATTACTAAGACAATGAATTATTGTTGACTCTGAAGAGAAGTCAGTTATGTGGAATATGTGATTTGTTTTCTGCATGCTGCTAAACTGTATTCTGCTCATTTTAAATGAAATTTCTCAAACGGGGAAGTGTAATTAGAACACCAACTGAAACTGTAATATTACACCTCTATTTAAAATATTTTGTGTTGCTTAGAAACGCACTCAGAAAATTTGTATGGAAAAGTTTATTTTCTAAATCTGTCACAGGAATCACAAGATTTTCGTTGAGGAACAGCAGAGAGCACATGTGTAAAATCACAAATTCATTACTTGTATAATATCACAATTCTGCAATGATACAAAAACATTATAGCTTATGAAAAACTTACATGCTTGTAAATGCATCTTCCCCCCAAGATTTAAGGTAATCTACCTTAACACTGTTACAAAAGGTGAGCTCAAAAGCTCTGTATACAAAACTTTTAGAAAATAGAAAGTGAATTTCGCATCCTCTCAAGTTTGCCACAGAGCATTCTCCATTTAGAGATTCAGTGCTTTAATAAATATCATTGCTCAGTAGTAAAAATGACTGTATACTGTATGTGTGGTTTTCGCTTGCTGCTGTCTTCAGATAAGATTTGCTGGATAAAATATATTTAGTTAGCTTATTTCACAGGCCAGAAGTACAGTGAAATGTAAAGAAAGAGCATTTGGTAGGAATAATAATAATAATAATAATAAAAAAACGTTCCTAAAGAATGTGTTATACGTTTCAAATATTTCCCTTTTTAAAAGAGAGAACTTCATTTTCCCCCGTTGTTTATGTACAAAAAAAAAAAACAGTATACTGGATGTAAAATCCTTTTCAGAGGTCAGTTATATAAGACTTAATCCTAAAGTGATATTAGTGAGTTTTTCCCCTTACCGAAGTACCAAGGGACCATGACATCAACTTACTATTCCCGGCATTACGGGTGGTTTCAAGTCATGTATAAACAGCGTTGGGTCGAAACCCACAAGCTTAAACCACCAGTAACTTGAAACACATTTAGTTGTAGTACAACAGCAAATAAATAAGTAAATCAAGGTAGTGATCAAGTAACGGAGAAACGACGCGTGTCCAGTGCGTTATAAACTGCATTCATAATGCACACCCAACTCTTTATCAAGAAGAAGCTCTGCAACTTCTAAAAGAAATACTCATACGAGAAACAGAGAGATTGTCCTATATAGGTTTATACAAATGTAGTATAAGCTTGGAAGTAGTACCTCCCCAGCGGAATGAAGCGCTTTGGATGCATGGGAAGCGTCTCGCTTGGTCTGCGCAGGATTGCGCTCCCCCTGCGCAGGCGAAGCCGCTGCAAACTCGCTTCCCGCTGGCACAAGTCTCCCCCAGTGCAAATATCGGGCTGTCCGATGCCCATCTAGCTCCTCCATTGGGATCCTGAAGGCACCATCTATAAAGAACAAGCATTTTTTTTCGTGTTAGGCTACAGACAGATCTGACTGTTTCAGCCTTCGGTGTCGTCTGCGGGATACTTTACCAAGTGCGTACATGTTGGCGCACCGATCTGTCAAAGGTATCGCCATGACGCTATTATAAACAGCGCCTGCTGCTTGTTTCGTGTTGGTTTTTAAGTCAGAGTAATATATCAATTGCACGGCCGATGCGAGGAAGTTGTCCCAGGTGAGGAGTTGGGAATGTCAGCATTACCTCACTGCGTGACCCGAGTCTCTTACCTGTTGCTGGTCTCATGCAGAAGGACACTGCGCCTACAGGTGTCGCTTTCTGACAAGCAGCAAGAGGGCCGCTATTTGCACGGCCGCGCAGGCGGCGAACAGTCTCCGAACCGGGACTCTGTTGTTTCCCGGCGAGTCCTTGCTGCTCCTCCTGCCGCCGGTCGCCCTGCTTTTCTCCAGTTGGTCTCCGATCCACCTCAAGCGAGAGGCGAGCTGCGCCCCGGTGCAGGACTCCAGTCCCTGGGCGCTGATGGAGTGGCCCGCCGGAGGCAAAGTCTGGTCCATCGGGAGACAGCACATATTTCTTAATATCTCTATATATTCGTTTTCTTTTCCCCTCCCTTCGCACTCTTTGTGCAGGAAGGAGATCCCCCCTTAACTGTCTGAATCAAATCTTCCCTGTGTTTGTTTCTCTCTCCTCTATTATTTATTAAAGTGTCACATGATGTGGGGTTTACATCATCTTTTCCCAAAAGAGAAAGGTAATCATTAACTCTTGAAGCGCTCGCCTCGTCGGACAAACCCCTTTGTCATTCTGATACAGGTGGAGCGACGGGATATGATTTAACGATCTATGCCTTAAGTTAAAATGGCAAGCTACATACATAAACCATCACTGCCTTTGTGCATATATCCACGATGTTACTAATATTACATATAATGGCTATTTTCGCTTTAAACCGCAAAATTAGTATGCATCAGAAACGACTTTATTCAGAAACGTTGTTTTATTTTACGAAAGCAAACCAATAAATGTTTATAAACAGTCTTTGTTCAATACTGATATCATACATGACCAGTTTAATACGCAAATGCGGTATGGTTTTAATGTACAGCTAATAATGCGGAACAATTTATAGTCCAACAAGTGTTCCAGTCGGAGAGCTTTAAGGACTGGACGTATTTACGGAACACGGCTAATGCTAAGTAGCTAATCCATCGTTTGATCTGTGGTCAAACGGTAAATATGATCGCATTTAGCGTCGATTTTATAGTTTTTTAACGCATGACATGGAAAAGGAAGATCTTGAAGCGTTCCTAGAGCGCTGGAAGAGGGAGCTGCTATACCGGCCGGCGGAGCGGCCTGGTGCTGTAAACGGAGTTGACGGGAACACGAATGATGGCGTTAGGGAGCCGGGAGCTGATGGACGTAGCTGCCTATTGCCGGGGGAGACGCGGTCGGACTGCGCGTCCGCGGCGGCAGACCCCCAGGAGGGATGGGTTAATCCGCCGAGGTATGAGACCCAGGAATCAACGAGCCGGAGGAAGAGTCAGAGGAGCAGCTCTGCGGAGGAGCCTCCATGCAAGCTGCCCAGGAACGATGCTTTAGTGCAGCAGCTGATCCAGGACCTGGTGAGACGGTAGTGACATTAAATAATCGAATCTTAGTAGTAAAAGTGCAGTGATCGGTGCTCCTATTTAAGTACTCAATTTTGCAGAATGAAATGAATGACATTCCATTCTTTGATGTGGATCTGCCTTATGAACTGGCGCTTAAGATATTCCAGTATCTCAACAGGACCGACCTGGGACGGTGTGCTCAGGTAAACCCGATGGTTTCATTTACAATGCTTTATTACTGCATGCACCGTTGAGTGCAGTTATATCAGGGTTGCCAACTGTCACACATTTGGCATAACACTCTGGCTTTCAGACTCTCACGCAAGAACTGTTATGTCAAATCTTTATTATTCCATTATAATTCTGAAATTAGTTGCATAAAAAGTTTTGGGGCAGTTTGCAAACCCTACATATTGTTTACAAGGTAATAAAACTGTTACACACATGTAAATGCATGTGCATATGTGTGCAGACTTGTCTCTAATTGAAAAATGTCATGCCATCCAGCTGACCAAAGTTGGCCACCCTGGTCATATATGGCAATTATTTTTTAATTGTCATTAGCCCTGTTGCCTTATTGTTGCTGTTATAGGTAAGCAAAACGTGGATGGTCCTAGCTGAAGATGAGGTCCTTTGGTACAGGTTGTGTTTGAAAGCAGGGTATCACAGTGGGGCTGGTGTTAATGACTCCCCCTGCTGGAAGAGCACTTTACGCGACTGCAAGAAGACTGAAGACACTCTGCGCTACAACTGGAAGGTACAGTAGCCCAGACTTGTTGAAAGTCACAGAAAAATACTGGGTCAAGACATGCGCGGACCTAAATTATGTCATTTTTTTCCTGATCGATAGAATCGCATCGGCACCATCAGTAACCTTCAGTATGAGCTTGGCAGGGTCCTGTGTGACGTGAGTTCCTGTGATGACCTGGTCATTGCTGGGTAAGGGGACACACTCTGATCCTGTCTGATTGCTCAGCGCATGGGTGCCGACAACTTATTCTGTTGATTTATGGTATGGCGAAGGAGACTTTGTCTCTCAAGAACACTAGTGCTGAGGCCCCATGTTACATACAGATTTGGAGAGAGGATAAAATTATTAGTGGATGATGCTTGCATGCCACCATTCTGCCATTGCTCCATCTTCATTGGCTGCTTTCCCAGCTGTGGCGTCAGTCACCCAGACGTAATTCCTGGGAGCACGAGGCGTGAGGCTGGAAACGTTGCAGATGGGAGAGCGGTCAATCACAGGGCATGTACGCATGTTTTCTCACATGGTCATAGGCGTGCACTTTTTGTTAGCAAAATGATCGTCAGAGCAACAAAATTTAAAAGGAACGAAGAGCACCAAACCGCTGCTCCCATGCATGCCACCATTATACACACAATAATATTAGGTACAGCTCTGGAAATATTGAAGACACCACAGCAACAGTTTTAGTTTCACTCATTTCTCAATTTATGGGTATGTGCCTGTGTAAAATACACATTTCTTTGCACACTGCAGCCTGGTTATTCTCTACAGCATTTCCTATTGATGAAGGGCTTCTTCCTTGCTTTATGGGACTTCAGTCCTGCTTCTAGGAGCCTGATGTGAACTGTCCTAGCAGTGCACTTCACACCTGCACTTACACCTGTTCCCCTTTCTTTCTGAAGGTAACTTGAGGTCACCTTCCGATTTATGAGGCACTGCTGGATAAGTTAACGGTCATCTCTGACATTAGAATGTCGCTTATGCCCTCTACCTGGCTGGTTTGTGGTAATTCCCAGTGTCTCCTACTTCACATTGTTCTTGTGTACTGCTGTCTTAGAAACCTTGGGCCTGGAAGCAGCCTGTCTTGCAGTGTAACCTTTTGCCAGCAGAACCTAGATTAAACCAGGATTTAAGAATGCTGATTTAAAAAAAAAATGTCTCTTAGTGCTCTCTTCATTTTTTTCTATAGCTGTTGGTGTCTGACACCCTCTATTGGCGTCTGAAGTTTATTTGGTAGAACTTACATAATTCCTAACAGCACGGAGCGAGAAAGTCTGGTGTTTATGTAGTTAAGGACTGGTCAAAGCTGAGTATGACTATAACTCAACAGCATTGGCAGTCATTGGGGTGTTTGTAAGCTGTATCCTGTATATGAAATATAAAATGGAGTGGAGGGTATTTGTTAAACAGGCCCCCCCTTTACATCCTGGTGGCCATCTGATCTGTGTTTGTAAACTTAGAGCCTGGCACTGTGTTTTTTTAAATTTTTTTGGTTTACTTTAGATGTCTGGGGTGGGGGGGGGGGGGGGGGGGGGGTTGAGGCCCTTTTTTCTGCTTAAGGGACACAGCAGTTAAAATTGTGAGGAGGGGGGAGGGGGAGTGAGGATGGGGAGCTGTGGCTGAAGGTTTCCGCTGGTAGCAGCTGCGTCCTGCTTCCAGCAGTCCAGCCTGTGTTGCGCTTGAGTCCGGTCCAGCGAGGCATCTCTCTCTGTGCCCGAGGCAGCTGGGGGGGGCATGGGGTGCAGCCACGCGGGACTCGGCCGCCAGCCCCTTTTCCGGAGAGAGGTATCGAATGCGTGGAGCCCGAACACACACACAGACGCGCGCACAAAGACAAGACAAACACTTGAAAACACAAAAGAAGACACAAAATGGACCAAATGAATTACCTCACTTTTTTAATGCTTGGCATGGCGAGGAAAATTGGCGTGCCCGCTTTGTTCGGCTGTGCTAATGTAGCATCAGCTTGTTTGCTATGTAAATTTGTCAGCGTCGTGCGAGTTTCTCCCGTGCCGCTGGATTGGCAGCCGCCTGGAGTGGGCCCCGCGTGTGGTGCCACGGGATTGGCTTGTCATGCCTTTGTGTCTGAAATGAGCCCGGCTCCTTCTCGGGAGCAAAGAATGAACTCATTCTCGGCACCATTCAGCCATGCTTTTCTTCTCCCCCCCCTTTTCTAATGGCTCTGGGGTCTTACGTACCCAAAATTTTGTCTGATGGTTTTGTTCAAAACAAAACAACGTATGTGACCAAAGGAAGCATACAGGTAAACAGTACTGTAAAAATTATGTTGTCACAACCAGATTTTAATTGTGTAAAATTTAAAATTGATTCGGTTAATTTTAGTGTAGCAGTCACTTGCATATCTCATGATGATCTTTGCACCTACAGATGGTCATTATAGAGACTGAACACATCAGCAGGGACAAGGGTGGTGGATGTGTTTAGACGTCCGTGACACGCCCGTGTCCCCTTGCAATGTGCAGGTACACCTCCGGGGACATCAGGCTATGGGACACCCTCCACTGGGACTCCCGCACCTCATACCTGCGGCCCAGTCATGTGATCGCCGGGGACGGCCCATTATCGCACGTCAGCCAGGTGAAAGTCAACGAGGTCGTAGCGGTGGCTGCTTACAAAGATGGTGAGGGAGTCTTTCTTCTTTTCTTTTCTTTCTTTCTTTCTTTCTTTCTTTCTTTCTTTCTTTCTTTCTTTCTTTCTTTCTTTCTTTCTTCAGTTGACTATAGTACCCCTCTGCTGGAAATAGCATGGACCCTCTGAAGTCACCACGTGGGTGATGACCTGTGTCAGGCTGGTTTTAAACCACCTTTAACAAAGATGTCAGTCGCCGTTTGGGTCAGCTGAGAGCTGCTGTTTGGTAACTTCCTTTTCACCTCATCGGCGTGTATTAGATGGCCGGATAGCTAACCCTCTCTGTGTGCGTTTCGTGGATCCCGTCCAGTAGAAGTCGTCCAAAGCCTGGAGACGGAACACCTTTGCGGGAATGGAAAGACACGGTGTCTTGTTATCACATAATGTGTCGATCGGCTGCCTGTAGCCCCCTGCTGCTATGGCAGCGACCCGACTTGGCCCGGTCCGCTGATCATCGCTCTGGATCCACCTTGTTTCGTGATTTATCTGTTTACGAGTGACGGGACGACTCGGCTTCCTCTAACCGTCTGTGGCTCCGCTCCGGATGGGCGGTCCTCCTCGTCGGCCTTGGCGGAAATGAAGGCGCGCTTTCGGAGTCCTGCCCAATAATTAATCTCGAATTTTCAAACTAATGCTCTGGCAAAAAGCGGAGCCCCAACCATATGGAACGGCCGGCCCGGTGTGCCAAATTATAACCGGCCCTGGATTCTGTCAAGACAATTTATCACGAGTCGTTTAATCACGTTCGGCTGGGTTTAACAGTTAACGTGCTTTGCAGTTTTGTTTATGCGCTGCAGAATCTGGGCCGGACATGTGTCACCGAGCCTTCGGTACACCGTCACCGGAACCTCTCTCATTTATCTTAAATTTAATCAGGCGGCCGCTTGGGAGATGAAAGGCATTAATAAACAATGGCTATCAATTGAAAATTTTCAAGTTTGGCCCGATTCTGTGAGAGAGGTACGTACCTTGAGTTACAAAAGCAAAGCCCAGAGGGGTGGTGAGAGTTTCTGAGACGTCATCTTCTTTATAATTCCCTGCCAACACATTAATTGTGATGTTTGCATCAAACAATAACTGACATTTCTATTTTGCTATTTTTCCCGCCTTAAGGAGTGTTGGTAACCCTTTTGTTCAGTCTAGAGCCCTCTCCATATTTACATCATCTGTGTGTTACAGGATGTAAAAGGGTATAGCTTTCTGGTATTAAATGTGGTATCAGTGTTGGTGTCGCAGAGTTTAAATATGGCCACTGGGGGCATCACATCATGATGTGTCCAGTAAAATGGGGCAGCAAGTGAAATGGTTCATAAGAGAGCAGACTCCCCCACCCAGAAAGTATGTTTGCTCTTGTAACCTCTCCGTCCGACTCCGGCTGTTTGCCGTCTCTGTAGAATAATTTAAGAATCACATGTTTTGTGTGCAAAGGCTTGTTTATGCAATGATGTTCGGCATAGACTCTTTGAGATGCCTAATGATAGCGCTTAATTAATTCCCTCTAGGATTTTTCAAGCTTTGCTTAATATGATGTGCTATTTCAAATCGTCTTCACAATATTGTATTCAATTGTTGGAATATTAATACAATTATAGTTTCGACTGGGTTTAATGTATATTTTTAATGATAATATTTAAAATAACCACAGGCCGTGGAACACTAGGGTTGGTTAATTTACACGAATAAACTCTATATTGTCATGCCTCGCCTTAACTTTAGCCTGTCCTTCATGTGTTCTGTTTGCATCTGGGAACAAACTAGTCCTTACCACCAACACCTCTTCCCCCATTATACAACGTAAACTGCTCTGCTGTCATTGAAAGGTTAAGCCCCTGGTGTATAGGAATAGCAATTATTCATATGTGGTTTTTCTGGTTTTACTGGGTTTGCCCCAGTCCACCTCCCCCCCCCACCTGTCCAAATGACTCTGAGGCTTTGACGGTGTTTCTCCATCTGTGTTCAAGGCCTCGTGAACGTGTGGAGCACAGAGACTGGTCAGGAACCCATCCATCTTTATCAGCACTTCCAGAAGGTTCAGAACGTGGCCTTGGGTTCGGAGGGCGCCGCTGTTGCGACCGCCTCCGGCCCACAGGTCCGTGTGGATGGTCCGCTGGATGGAGGCTACTGGACGACGCTGTGTCAGGCCGAGCTTCCCAAACCTGTGAGTCCAGCACCAGCCTCCCAATTCTACCATTAGGCTCTATCGCGGTTTCAGACCATAATAACCTAGAGCCAGACTTTAGCTGTAACTTTAGCTTTAACTCGGGTGATAACCAAACCGCAAGCTGGCTGAGTGTTGAATGCTGTAGTAGTGTGTGTGGTTTATGTGCGAGTCTTAATCTGTTCCTTTGAGATCATTCTGGACTGTTCTGTGTCTTCTGCCTCACGGTAGTTGTATATGTTTACCCACAATTCTGCTCTTCTGGGCTTTCTACTCAATGGGGAGAGAAGGTCTCTCAAATGACTCCATTGTTTCTCCTTGCGCATCTCCTCTGGGTGCAGGTAGAGTCTCTTCTGCTTGTCCCCAAGCGGCAGGAGGCCCCCCTGGCCGTGGCAGCTGCCGGGGAGAGCGTGTACCTGCTAGGGCCGGAGCGGGAGCCCAGCCTGCTCCACTCGGTCTACGGGCACCCCATCACCTGCTTGGACGTGACCCCATCACACGTGGCTCTGGGCGTGAAGAGGCACGGCTGGGCCGTGAGCGACGGGGGCAACAAGGTGGGTTGGACGGCAGTGGTCACGCGGCCCCCTGCTATGCTGGAGCTGCTGGTGCAGGCCTCCAGACTGTAACCAAAATGCATCCATTTATTGAGAGTGTATGAGTTAAAATATCATGTCGTCGCATCTGTGCGAGTGAATGCTAATCATTAGGATGTTTTGCTCCAACACAGGTACTGCGTTAACCAACTGTGATTGAAAGTGATTTTTTTTTTCCTTCTTCTACCCTGGCTTAGTGCACTTAGTTAATAGTACTGGAGTACATATGCTTTCACGCACTGAAGAAAAGGGAGGAGGCTGATCTAGAGGGAGAGCCAAAGAGAGGTCTCAAGACAGACACAAGTGATAATGACAGTTAGGTTAAAAGCCAGTGATCAGATTGCAAATACAGTTACTGCATCAAGTCTTGAGTCACTGTCAATTTTTCATAAATACAAAAACTAGGATCGACAGATTGGGACAGTTATTCATCAGCATGCAAGGTCATTGATTAATATCATGCTGCACCAAAAAAAATACACAGAGTGCAGCCAAGTTATGTGCTGGTGCAACCAACTGAGAAAGTTGGTAGCATGAGTGGTACCACAAAAGTTAGTCTGGAGCCTTGCAGTGTGCTGTGCGCCCCTATCCCAGAGGATTGTGGGACGCTAGGGAATGGGGACCAGGCATAGGAATATCTGCTCCCTATGGAAATCGCACATGATTACCCCAGCAGTGGTCCATTCTTACATTCCCTAAGTGGCTGTTTGTTTCACCTTTTAGCGCTCTCCCAAACGATGCTGCATTTAATCATCCCGAAAGCTTTATATAGCTCTTTCTGCATCCAAAACCTCATTACTGCCATCCCATTAATGCAGATTTAATCACGATTACATCTTTCACCCTTGTCGTAAATGTGGGGGTCCACAGACCCTTTTGGAAGCATAGAGACGACCAAAGCACTCTATTGTCAGAGTTGATCCTGTGCTGTCTGTCCCACAAAGAGACATCATTCCCGAACCTCACATCCCGAGGCGGGCATTCCTTTCAAGTGAAGGTGAAGGTGACGCCGCCCTGGTGGTGAGATGAGAGGCCCCAGATGGCGTCTGTGCCATTAAATGGTACTTTGGTGATGCGGCCTTATTGGCCTCGCATCCTCCAAAGCTTTTGTTGTTGTTTGTCTTCTCTGGGTAAAATGTCACGCTGCCAGATGCTGCTGTTCGCGTCTGAAGTGAGCCTTCTCTCTCTCTTATTGTCTGCCCTGCATCGTCTAGCAGTTGACTCGCAAATCTGAATCGTGAGCAGAAGGTTATGGGTTCAAAGCCTAGAGGGAGGGGCTGTCATTTTAATGTCTTTTGGGTGTGTGTTTCATATTATTGTTGTTTTCACTAATTAATGTGTTGAGACACACACCACTGACACAATTACCACTTTAGATATGAGTGTGATAGGTGTGAAAAATGCTGAAATAATTGGTTAGCATCGACTGTCCGGCTGAATCTAAAGTACTAATTAAGTGAGATTTTAGTGTCATTTCACGGAAGCGTAAACATTTTGAAAGCTAGTTGCTGGTATGAGCTGTGAATTAGATGTATTTTTATGCTTATGTTAATGGTAAGTATTCCAGTAAGATTTATATAGCCACTCTGAACTCTTTTACTGATCCATCTGCTGGTGAGTGACCTGTGTTAGTGTTGGGCGGTATACCGGTTCATACTGAAAACTGTTTATTATTATTGTTATATGATTTTTTTATACCGTAACACCGGTTTAAATAGCCTACACAATGTTTGGAATTTGCCGCAGCTGGAAACTGTTTAAGGGGGGACCTTGTATTAAAAAATAGTATCTGATTAGATACTCCTTTTCTCCATTATTGATACCAACAGCACGATTTTTGCCTCATTCGCCACACTTCACACAGCACCACTACAGCGCAGGCGCGTGTGTACGCACGCGTACGCACACAATCACGCAGCCCCTCCCCGCCTCTGTAGCCGCCGAACGCATTCGCTACTGGTTAACGCACACATACAGAGTTGGCCGAACATGCCATATGCTGCAGTTTAAGGCATTTCGCAAGCTGCTGTAGTAAAAAAAAAAACGCATAAGTGCCATTTGGAAGTATTTTGCAAACGAGCACGGAAGGCTAAGGATGTCGATAAGCCTCTATGCAAACAGTGCTACAAAGTTATGGCGACGGAGTCAAGTAGCACGTCAAACCCTGCGAAGCATCTTAAAGACCGACATCCCGATCTTTATGAGAAATTTCGCGAGGTCAGTATAGCTCTCATTCCAGCAACACTGAACTATTAAACACATCAAAAATGTTAACTTGGTCAGTGCGCACCTTAACATTAGCCGCTTATCTATAAGCAGTTAGCCAACAAACACTGTAGATGTATGTTACCATTAAAGTAGTGGATAGGCACAGTGGCTAATAAACTTATGTAGTTAATGTGGGAACAATGCAAAAATGTAAAACGTATAGTGTAAAATTCTGTAAAATGTGGTAAACGCCCAGTCATTCTTAAAAAAAAAAAAACCGTTGTATACCGTGAAAGCGATATATCTTTGAAAAATACCGTGATATAAATTTTTGGTTGTACCGCCCAGTTCTTGTGTGTGTGTGTGTGTGTGTGTGTGCGCTTGCGCGTGCATGCGTGGGGCTTTAGTTTTTTTCTGAAGGAAGATTGGCATCGGGGCTAAAATACTTGGGGCTATAGCTCATACCTCATGTCATTCATGGTTGGGACCAATGTTGTTATTGTACACTAAAACTGAAACGAAAATGGATACTAAATAAAAGAAAAAAAATGTGAAGTGAAATAAAAATGAAAACTATATTAAAAAAAAACACCACCAACATCTTTTTGCTTTGTTTATCCACAATATCTCCTCTTTCAAATGATGCTGTGGCTGCTGAGCTGTCCCTTTCTTCACCACCACTTCAGTGATTATCACTTCCATGATTTACCATAACAGTAGTCTGTGGCGCTCAGCTAACCAAATGTAATAACTATAAGGATATGCTGAATTTATACAGGTTACTCATTTTTAGGCGTCACAATACACATCTCGTGAATTTTTGCCTACTACAAAATTTGCTTACTGAATTGTAGGCGAAAATAATGCCCATATAGTGCTGGAAAGCTGGTGTACATTATCTAAAGCCCATTAATAACATATAGTTTGTTGTCAAAATTAAATTAAATTAAATGGCCTATTTGATTTTCTGGAGGAAATTGTACAGATTAATCGACCAATTGGTAAAATAGTTGATTAATTAACCAATAGAAAAATACTCATTAGTGGCAGCCCCCAAAAAAATCAATATTAAAATGAAATATATGTCCCTGTGCATTGTGTAGGCAGTCAGTATTTTAAGTCCTCAGCCAGATTCTGCCATGTCTCTCCTTGTTATGCCAAATCATTACCTACCTCCCCACCCCCGCCACCACACACACACACACACCCATCTAATTAATGCTAGAGATGAATTCATGTCGGATCGATGGAGCTGTGCTTCTCGACTGCGGGTTCCTGAGCATTTTTTAACAACGTTCGTGCGCCGCGAGGTGAAGCGAAAATTAGCAGCCGGGCTCGGGCGGGGCTGACGCGCAGCCGAGTGTGTTTTTCAGCACGTTTAACGAGACGCCATATGCCTCATTAAAACGTGTTAAGGTAATAAGAGCCGTCTCCAAGAAGCACTTCTTTGTGCAGCGAGAGCGGTGTGAGTTATCTTTACGGATAAACGGTTTTGGGGGATGGATGGATGACCAGCTGGTCAGCAAATGGACACGCACGGGTTACCAGAGTAGATTTTACACAGTTTTGACATACACAGTTGTACTTAGCACAGTGTGTGATGAAATGCTTGTTTTCCTATGTCGAAGACTGTCGTGACAGGGGACATGGATATAAAGAGACAAAACATTAAGCAATAATTATAAATAACCAAAATTAGTGTTCATGTAGCAGTGTAGTAGTATCATGACCGGTGTGTCAAATGAATAAATGTTTATATGTACAGTCGCAGATGACATATTTGCATAAGACCTGGGTGTAATTAACAAGTGAGATGAAAATGGAAAGAGGTGACATAGCACACTCGGAGATCACCCGGCACGATCTCGCTAGCTGTGGTGGTTTATTTGTAAGATTTGGTGCTGCTGGTTCCTCGTGTGAACATGAAGATTGAACCCAGTTTTATATTCATATCGCTGCCGTAACAGATCGATAATGGCATCACGCCTTGTCTGCGAAGTCCTCCACTACGAAGACCCCGTTAGTCTAGTGCAGAAGTTCCTTTAAGCTTGAAGAGTGGTGCTGTGCTTGTGGAGACACTTGTGGGGTTTGGGGCTTTGAATCTCATCTCTGCTCTGTGTATGTGTAACTAACATTTTTGTATGAGTGTGAGCCCTGTGAAAGACTGACACTCCATCCAGGGTGTTTGCCTGCCATGCGCCTTGTTTTGCCTGGGATAGGCTTCAAGCCCTCTGTAACTTTGGGAGAAGCGACTGGAACATGGATAAATTGCCTACATATGTACATGAATTGAATCCATTTACTAACGCAGTTTTGCTCCCTGAAACTGTCCTACACTTTTAAATATGTTTATTTGTATTTTATTAAATATTGTTTGGATTAATGAGTGCACCGTATCGACATTTTGTTTGGTTAGGCAGTCAGGATTTGCGGTAAGAGCAGGAAGCATCCCCTTCCTGGATTGGCCCACCCCATCAATGCAGCCATTTTGAAGTCCTGTGGGTTATTTGGCTTGCCGTGGTGCAGCACACGGTTACATCAAACCGCTCCAAATGTGACACACAAACAGCTGGCACCGTCTCAAGACTGACATCATGCCCAATGGCGGCCCCCATCCCCTTCCTTTGCGCGCTCGTTTATTTTTCCGCCATTCGCTAATAATTTGTGTCGCATCCCCTTTTTTTTGCTATCCCATTCTTCTGTTCTCCATTGTTGGTTTTTTGGACTGTGTAAAAACAGAGAGACAATTCATTTTCATCCATATGAAGCTCGGAATCCTTCCAGAAGAAACTCCTGGTGCAAATACAGACATGTCTGTCCAGATGACAGCAGGCTGAGTGCATGACTTTGAATGAAAACAGCCGTAAAACTGACTGAGCATCATCTACCAGTTTGTACTGTTATGACATTGCTGACAAGGGAGAGACCTGCTGATTAAATTAGTCTCCTAAGTGCCAGAACATTCCAGTCATTAAGATGATGGTCTTTCTGTATGATTTACTGTGGTACGCCCCCCACCCTCTGGCTGTAGAATAAGACAACTGTTCTTTATTTTTGTTTTCAGGTGTCATGAGTCTAGTTGGACAGTGTGCTGTCCTGCACATCCACAGGGTTCTTGTATACATTTGGTTCAAGGGTTTCTGGGAGATTTGTAGGTACTGGGGGGGTGGGTGGGTGCTTAGTATATGTTACATAAGGGCTTTAAAATGGCCTTCGGTATCCGATGTGATTTTAGTCTGCAGCAGCTGGTTGCCTTTCGGAGATTTTGAAAGGTTGCTCCTTTTCCCAGATCCAGGTGTACAGCTTACTGACGGGCCAATCAGAAGTGACGGTGGGGAACGCCGTGGGTGACTTTACCTGCATCAACCTGAGGGACGCCCCTAACCACCTACTAGTGTGTGGGAACAAGGACCAGAGGTACTGTGTTTCTGTAGCTGCTAAGCTCTACCAATACAGCCCGTGGCCCCTTGCTTTCTCTTTCATGTAGCCCAGGAGGCTGCTTCCCGTTCTACAGATAGGGATGTAGGCACCTTTAAATCACAGGAAGAGGAAAAGGGGAAACGTCCACAAAAATCGCGTGACCTGGGTTTAACTGGCGCCGAGTCCACGCAGAAAAAAGCGGCGAATCGAACCCTGGGAGGATGGGGGGGATTGGGAAACAAAAGAGCAGAAAATGGAGAAAAAAGGAAAATAAATAAATGAATTTGCTGCAGCGCGGAATCCAAGTGGCGCTCAGGCGGATTGAAAACTCATTGCTGAAAGTGTTTCAATTTTGTTTCTTTTTTTCTTTTATAATGGTTTCTTTTCCCCCGTTCATTACCTTTGGGGGAGACGAGGTATGGCTGGAACAGAAAAGCGAGACAATCTCTGTCCAGCGGCTCTGCCTTCAAGCTCCTCGTGCCCCCTCACATCTGCAGGCCGAAGAAAAGAGCCCACCCCTCCCCCCCAGCGCTAGTGACAGGAGGCAGGATGGCGTTTGGCAGAGATGCTCGCTTGGCCTGCTGTGGAGGACAAGCCACCTCCCCCCAAATGTATTGGGGAGCCAAAGCTGGGAGACCCTGTGTCGCCCTGAAATGGGGGCAGCTTTTAGTGATCGTCCACCTTCCCTGAGCAGGCGGATTAAGCACGAAAGCCCCCAATTCCCGCCCCCTTTGTCCATTTTACTGATTGCGGACTTCGAAGCCAGGTTAGCCTTGGCCATTTGGAACGGCTCTTAGACGAGGAACAAAGGAAGACGAGGAGAATGGGTCTGAGTCGCCATGGCCTTGAGTCGGAATGGCCAAAGGCCAGGGCCAATTTGCGGTTTGCCGTTATGTCGGTCTGCTTCTTTCGCTTCCTGACTACGCGTGACAGCTCCGATAGGGGTGGCTGTTAGGGAGCTCAGCGTGAAGCCGTGTGGGCATCGTCTCAACAAGGAGGGAAAAGGGACACAAATGAGCCCCACAATCACGGGAGACAAAAGACTCGCTGCCGACGGCCGAGCATCTCAGCGGTAAAGTTCTTACTGTGCCGCGCGCATCGGTGTCTTGACTGTTGGACATTCCTGCCATTAATAGCCATGACGTTGATTCATAGCAGGCCGTCTGTCCATTGTCAATGACTGTGGGGTTTTTTTTTCTGTCGGAAAACTGTCTTCAGCTATAGCTACCCTTTGAAGACAAGAAGCCTCTCGGGGCTGCCTGTCACCGTCTTGTGCGGGAGAATCGTTATCTTGATTAATGAGAAGTGGGTTGTTTACCATCATGTCGGTGGAAATCGGGTTTCGTCGCAGCGTTAGATTTATGGTGGCGAGACTAATAACTTTTAACCCCCCCTCACCCCCTGCTGTCCTTTCACAAAGTGTGCTGTCCTTAGGAATCGCCCCCCCCCCCCACCACCCCCCAGGGCGATTGGGAAGCCCAGCATTCGCTTAATTTCTTAAAGCAGAAATTAAATCTTAGTGCCACAAATGAGATTAGTTTTCGGTAATGAACTTTGGAAGGCTCTTTGCTTGAAGTCATTTTCTGGCGTCATGGCTGTCCAATAAAAATTCATGAGAGCAGATGGGAGGCAAATCCATCGAGCCACTTGTGGCTCGTTTAGCCAGCGTCCTTGGTTTGGAGCCCTGCTTTATTGACACTGGAGATTAGCCGCTCCGTCCGCCCACGCAGCCCATGACATATATCGCAAGTCGTATAAAGATGACTCAAGCAATGAGCTGATGTCCTCCGAGTACCTGCTGACTGCCCCCTCCCCCTAACTAAACCCTCCATAGCACTGCACTCAGCATACCCCCTCACGCGGTTGGGTTTTCCAGGGTCCACATCTTCGACCTGCGATGCGGCTCCTCTGTGGCATCGCTGTACGCTCACCAGCTGGGTGTGACCGCCGTCCAGGCAGACGACTGGAAGATTGTGAGCGGTGGTGGAGAAGGCCTGGTCTGCGTCTGGGAGATGAGGATGAGAACAAAATTGTGGGAGATGCACAACAGGTTAGGTCAACCGGCCAAACTATTAGTAATTAGCTGGTTAATTAATTAGAGGAAATTCACTATCATTGTGTTATGGTAGGGGTTATTTCTTACACATCACATCACAGCAACAAAACTGGCTGCAATTAACCCTGTAAAAAATATAGAAAGATTTAACATGCCAATAACTTGAACCAGATGGTCACAGATCTCGTAAACGCAGCTAAATCGAACCCTTCCTGTTCAGGCTGTAGCCCAGTAACCTTCATGTGATGTCCATGAAGCCTGTATGTGTTGTGTCGGACTCAGAAGGCAGCGTGCCTGTCGTTCTGTGGGAGAACCTGTAACCAACCCGCGCATTCTCAATCTGTGGTCCTGGTCTCCGCGCCCCCACCCCTGCTGCAGGCATCCCGTGAGGCATATCAGGTTTGGCACCAGCCGGCTGGTGACGGCCAACATTCCTGAGGAGAAGACTCCCCGAGGGGCCTGCATCACTGACGACGACCTGACTGCCCACCGCAGGTTACTGACCCGCCTGCTATCTTCACTGTGTTTCTGAACTGCTTGTTTGCTCACGCTACTAACTTTCTAGTCAAGTTACTGCCCAATAAACCCTCTCTTATGTCCTTGTGTACGGTAGCTTGAACGTTTCATTCATATGGAGTGTCCTCTTCAATGGAAACTCTAAATATTTCATTATAAATGATTTGAAAGTTACTCAGGAGACTCTAGGACGAATGGACATCATGTAGCATATAGCATGGCACCTGTAGCGCCCAGCCTTGTACCGTGACTCTCACCAGGATACATGGATGCCTCTAAGAATAGCAGCTTCTGCGGTTGTTTTCTTTACAGCTAGAGTTGTGCAGTAGTGCTTTGACTCTTCGCCTTACTTTGACTCACCACGCCTATCCTGGTCCTTGCATGTTTAATTCCTTTATCCTACCTTAAGTTATAACTTAACCAAAACGTAGACCTTTGATTTATACCCTGGACTTGAACCAAAGACCTGCAACATTTAAGAGCTCTAAGAGAAAACTCTGCTGCATACATGTTTGGTATCCCTGCTCTTCTTCTTAATGTTGAGTGTCTAGAATCCGAAGAGATTCCCAAAAACGGAAGTGTTTGCCATGACTTGATTTGCAGCCAGTGCAGCTGTACAAATAAGTAAACCTGTGGTAGGTGATGGTTGCCAAACTGAATGTTTGCCTTTCGGTTTGGACCGATTGCAGGCACAGGGGTGTGGTCTACCTTTACGACTTCTCAGAGGACACCGCCGTGCCGGACCATGTGCTGCCCATCTGTCGCTCTGACTACACAGAGAAAGCCGGTTACAACTACAACATCGGTCTGGCTGTGCCGTACGACGCCATCGCAGGCCCTCGCGCTGCCCTGTAACGTCACCACGGTGACAAACGGAGGCTGGGTGCCGTGTTGGGACAGTATATCCTAATATTCATTATGCTGTATTTATAATAAGTTATCTTTTTATACATATGATGCTTTTAACAGTGATCATTTTCAACATTATATATATATATATATATATATATATGTATATGTATATATATATATATATATATATATATATATGTATATGTATATATATGTATGTATGTATGTATGTATATATATATATATATATATATATTTTTTTTTTTTTTTTTTTTTAATTTTCCCTCCCACATGCCTTGTAAGATAGTGTAATGAAATGTTGAAATGCATGTTGCATGTACAAAGTTTGATCAGGTACATGTAAACCAAGACTCAAATAAGGACGAGTTCATGTTCCAGATGCAAAGTGAGGATGGAGTATAATGTGGTCTTTGTAACCTGCTGTCCCCTTTCTCCTGGAAGTGATACATATACCCCTGTTATGACAGTGGAAATGTAAAATATGTACAAAGTTGATTGTATATTTGAATTTCTTTTCCTCTCTGTTATCGTAGTTAGTTGAAGTGAGTTTTGATTGAACAGGGTCGTGGTAAACATCACACCTGAAGCATTTTGGCTTTTCAAGCTGGATGGATGATTTTTACTTCCGACAGAGGGATGTCCCGATCCACTGTTTTGGCACCGCGATCACCTGAGTAAGCCTCATGATTCCGCAGTGTTCTTCCTTATGATTTCTGCAGGTGCCTAATTAGACGCGCTGTTGCTGCCTCCCCTCGAAAGGACGGCACTGTAAAAATTGCACGCAGCGATTGGGCTACATTGAGTTTCCAATTTAAAGAATTTCCTCCCGGCTGACATCTTGACAGTTCGTAGTTTCAAGAGCTGTGCCACTGGTTAACTGCAGCTTGTGACAGAACCTTACAATCTCCTTACAAAAACTGATGTAAATTAACCGGCTGTGGGAAATTAAATAGATCAGGCTTTGGACCTGGCTGCAGTAGCCAATACCAATCAATTAAAAAAATGCCTTAGTTGGCCGATAATTACCTGTCCGTACTTATTGACATACATGCCATATGCAGTCCTTCAGAGGGTAAGAGGCAAGCTCACTGCCTCGTACACACTGGAGGTCGTGACAGTGTGCTGAACAGCTGATTGGTGGATGGGAGTGATCTGAATTTTGTTGGGAGTGGTTATGTGCTTCAAATAAAAATACCCATGGCTGAGATTCCTGTGACAGGTGAAGTTCATACCTGACCTAAATGTTGTGGCATTAAACTAATATTTCCTAAGAATGTACATATTCATCCATCTTCTGTCCATGTTGGGGTGAGGGTAACACAGGTCCCTCAGCCTATCCAGGCCCAAATGCACCCTGGACAGGATGATGATCTTTTTTTTTTTTTTGAGTTTTTGCCCAAATAAATTTAAGGTATGTAAAAGCTTTGGGTGAAATCCTACTCTTGGGAGGTCTGAGGAAGATAAGGGTCACTACCATACCAGAAAGATCGTTTATCACGTGTGCTGACATAATCACTAGGAAACACTCTATGAAAATGAACTTTAAAATGTACTGACTATCATTAATAATATTATGAATTAATCTGTGATAAAATACTTAGGTAGATATTTATGATCTAATGTCATTTCCAGACATTTATTGGAGTATGCTTTTTACAGTTTTATTTTTCAAGTAATTCTTCAGACAGATCACACATTTTTTTAGGCACAAATTATTAAAAAGAAAAAAAAAAAACATTTACGCCTACATCATCCTGAATAATAATAACCGTACAGTGGATTCAAGGGAAAAAATTTAATGCAACATTCAGTAGTCCTTTTATGTGCAAGTGACTGTGTGTATCACTAGGGGGCAGCAAAGCAGCACATGGTTATAATTCCTTCAAAAAAGTGCAGAGTAAGTTTAGCTTTGGCCCTGAGCGTGGTGTACTGTTTGATTCTCACAAGATTGCTTCATTGTAGTGCAGCCAGGAAAGACAGCTGGGCAGATCCACCCTTAAGTGAGTTTCATGGGCAGAGCTGGACTGTGGCAATTAAAAAGGCATCCTTCATAGGTCTCAATCGAACAATGGTGTCCTTTTTAGAAGGATAAATTTGCAAGAGTATTTGGTGAGACTGAGATCAATTGTCTGTATTGCAGTGAGGGGGGTAGTTTGATTAGGAGGAATCAATATTTACAGCGTCGTTTGGCTGTCAAGCTGGGATGGCATGTCCCTGAAGTACAGCCTTCATTCCTGGCCTTTATCAGTTGTCTAAATTACACAGCAATTTGGTACTGAGGTGAATTCAATCAGTGTGACGCTCACCTGAATATTGATACAAATGCTCAATAGCCAGTTTATTAGGTATAACTGCTGGTTAATGCAAGCAGCCAATCATGTGGCTGCAGCTGAATGCATTTTTGAATGTGTTTGATTGTTGGTGCCATGTGACGGTTCCAGCATTTCAGAAACAACCCCTGTCCTGGGATTTTCACATACTACAGTGTCTAGTGTTTACAGAGAATTGTGCGATTAACAAAATGTCTAGTCAGTGACATTTCTGTTTCCAAAAACCCCTGGTTAATGAGAATGGTCAGAGGAGAATGGCCAGACTCGTTAAAGCTGACAGGAAGGCCACAAGTGCAAAAGTAACAGCCCCGTCCAGCAGTGGTGGGCAGAATGGCAACTCTCATCAACCTTAAACTGGTTCTGGAGGCTAAAGTGGATCCTTCTTGGTACTTAATAATGTGGCCACAGACATGATGTGCTATTCTGTAAAAAGCTGCGCGTAGAATCATTCAAAAATATTTTTAGAAGATGGTACTGAAAAGTGCTTTGTTCCACCTGTGTGATGGATGACGGTGAGCAGCCTAGAATAAATGCTGAATTCACACGACGTTACCAGAAGGTTCCAGAACTTATATGGCTCCTTATTTACAGATATTTGGGGTTTCCAAGTGTGAGAAGCGAACATGCATCTTCGTCTCAATCTCGATTCCTGTCCAAATCTGTGAACAAGATGTTAGTCAGACCGTGTTTGGGATTCAAGCAGAAATTCTTTACAATGTATAAAACTTCTTTAATGAAATAATTTCAGCACAAACCTTCACAAAATGTTCAAAAGTGATTCCTTCGTAGAATTCATCTGGTGCCTGAGGTAATTAAACATTCCATTAGTAGTGTGTATATGCACATATACATATATATATATAAAAAAAAAAAAATTCCCCACTCGCCCTCCTGTGGGCGGTCTTTTGTCCTTCAAGCTCGGGTCCTCTACCAGAGGCCTGGGAGCTTGAGGGTCCTGCGCAGTATCTTAGCTGTTCCTAGGATTGCGCTCTTCTGGACAGAGATCTCAGATGTCATTCCTGGAATCTGTTGGAGCCACTCTCCCAGTTTGGGCGTTACTGCCCCGAGTGTTCCAATTACCACTGGGACCACTGTTACCTTCACCTTCCACATCTTTTCTAGCTCTTCTCTCAGTCCTTGGTATTTCTCGAGCTTCTCATGTTCCTTCTTCCTGATGTTACCATCGCTTGGGATTGCTACGTCTATCACTACGGCCTTCTTCCTCTGCTTGTCCACCACTACTATGTCCGGTTGGTTAGCCATTACCAGTTTGTCAGTCTGTATCTGGAAGTCCCACAGGATCTTAGCCTTATCATTCTCAGCCACCTTTGGAGGTGTCTCCCATCTTGACCCTAGGACTTCCAGCCCATACTCCCCGCAGATGTTCCTGTACACTATGCCAGCCACTTGGTTATGGCGTTCCATGTACGCCTTGCCTGCTAGCATCTTGCACCCTGCTGTTATGTGCTGGATCGTCTCGGGGGCATCTTTGCACAGCCTGCACCTGGGGTCCTGCCTGGTGTGGTAGACCCCAGCCTCTATTGATCTTGTACTTAGAGCTTGTTCCTGTGCTGCCATGATTAATGCCTCTGTGCTGTCTTTCAGTCCAGCTTTGTCCAGCCACTGGTAGGATTTTTCAATGTCAGCCACTTCCTCTATCTGCCGGTGGTACATGCCGTGCAGGGGTTTATCTTTCCATGATGGTTCCTGTTCTTGCTCCTCTTCCTTCTTGGGTTTCTGTTGCCTGAGGTATTCACTGAGCACGTCATCAGTCGGGGCCATCTTCCTGATGTAATCATGGATCTTCGATGTTTCATCCTGGATAGTGGCTTTGACGCTCACTAGTCCTCTGCCTCCTTCTTTCCGCTTAGTGTATAGTCTCAGTGTGCTGGATTTGGGGTGAAACCCGCCATGCATTGTGAGGAGCTTCCTTGTCTTGATGTCAGTGGCTTCCATCTCCTCCTTTGGCCAGCTTATAACGCCAGCGGGGTATCTGATGACTGGTAGGGCGTAGGTATTGATTGCCCGGATCTTGTTCCTCCCATTCAGCTGACTTCTCAGGACTTGCCTTACTCGTTGCAGGTATTTGGTTGTTGCTGCTTTCCTTGTGGCCTCTTCATGGTTCCCGTTTGCCTGCGGGATTCCAAGGTACTTGTAGCTATCCTCAATGTCTGCTATGTTGCCCTCTGGCAGTACGATCCCCTCGGTTCTGACTACTTTCCCCCTCTTTGTTACCATTCGACTACACTTATCCAGCCCGAATGACATTCCGATGTCATTGCTGTAGATCCTGGTGGTGTGGATCAGTGAATCGATGTCTCGTTCACTCTTGGCATCCAGCTTGATGTCATCCATGTAGAGGAGGTGGCTGATGTTCGCCCCATTCCGTAGTCGGTATCCGTAGCCAGTCTTGTTGATGATCTGGCTGAGAGGGTTAAGGCCTATGCAGAACAGCAGTGGGGACAGGGCATCTGTTAAATCCCGCACTTAATGGTAACCTGTGCTATTGGCTTGAAGTTGGCCTCTAGAGTTGTTTTCCACAGCCCCATTGAATTCCTGATGAAGGCTCTTAGAGTCCTGTTGATCTTGTACAGTTCCAAGCATTCTAGGATCCATGTGTGAGGCATTGAGTCATAGGCTTTCTTGTAATCAATCCAGGCGGTGCTCAGGTTGGTATGTCTGGTCTTACAGTCTTGAGTGACTGCTCTATCTACCAGTAGCTGGTGTTTTGCTCCTCTGGTATCTCTACCAATTCCTTTCTGGGTCCCGCTCATGTATTGATCCATGTGCCTATTCATCTTAGCCGCTATGATGCCTGATAGGAGCTTCCATGTTGTGCAGAGGCAGGTTATTGGCCGGTAGTTGGATGGGACCGGTCCCTTCTGGGGGTCCTTCGGTATCAGGACTGTCCTACCTTTGGTCAGCCATTCCGGGTGGGTCCCATCCATTAGCAGCTGGTTCATCTGTGCTGCCAGGCGCTCATGGAGTGCAGTTAACTTCTTTAGCCAGTAGGCGTGGATCATGTCGGGACCTGGTGCTGTCCAGTTCTTCATGTTTGAGACTCTTTCTTGGATGTCTGCCAATGTGATGGTTACTGGGGCTTGTTCAGGGAGGTTACTGTGGTCTGCTCTTAGTTCCACAAGCCACTGTGCATTGTTGTTATGTGATGCCTCTTTCTCCCACATGCTCTTCCAGTATTGCTCAGTCTCCAGCCTTGGTGGGTCTATCTTCATGCTATTACCCTGCCACTGAGAGTACACCTTGGATGGTTCAGTGGAGAAGGTCCGGTTTATTCTCCTGGCTTCTATATCTCTGGTGTACCTCTTCAGACGGGTAGCCAAGGCTGTGAGTCTTTGCTTGGCAGTTTCTAAGGCCTCAGCTATGGACAGCTTGTTATACTTCTTAGGTACCTCTTTTTTCATCACACCTTTCTGTAATTCCGATAGCTGGCTAACTTCCCTCCGTGCTGCCTTGATTTTAGCCTCTAACCTTCTCTTCCATGGGGGATACTGCTCCTTGCGGCTGTTGTTCATCTTATAGCCAAGCACCTCAAGGATCACTGTTGCTGTGGTGTAGATCAGCTGGTTGGTGTCAGTGATGGTTGTAGTAGGGATTGTCCGTAGTGCTGCATTCACATCTTCTAGTAGACCTTCTGAGGATACTTCACGCATTCTTGGTAATCGGTGTCGGAGGGTCCAGGTTTCCAGCTTAGCCATGATCTTATTTCTCAGGTCAGCTGCTCTTGTATTCAGCCTACTAGGGCTTGTAGTTCTTGGGGCTTGGTACCCAATCTCGGAATGTGGGGATGATGATGATGATATCTCCCCCTGACCTGTCGTCCTGGCTCCCCCTTGTCGTAGTAATCGTGTTGTACCTCATCAATCTCTAGTTGTGATAGCAGTTGTTTCTTGCGGATGTTGGAACATTGAGCTACTAGTTGTTTTGGTGTTAGTCTTGATGTGGGGTGTCGAAGAATCCATAGGTCCCACATCCGCTTCATGTAACCTCTTTCACTGGGGTTACTTGTATAGTAGCATTCCAACAGTCCCTTGTTCTCATCTCTTGTCCATGCATGTCTTGTTCTTGTTCTTGTTCCAGTAGCCCACTTATCGTCAGATTGTCCTGGTTCCTCAACATCTGGCGCAGACCTTGTTAATCCGGGCGACGTCTGAGCCGGCATGACTCTATTCTTATGTTTGTCTCTCATATTTTGAGGTAGGCACAGTATAGCGTGAGGAGGTCTTGCCTAAGGACCCCTACTGGAGGTAGGCCACAACCGGGATTCGAACCCCGGTCTCCCGTGTGAAAGGCGGCGATCTTACCACTACACTATCCAGCCATATATATATTATATATATATACAGGAAGGGCAAAAATACCAGCACTGTACAGCAGTGCTGTGCACAACTAATAAGGTGAATGATGGAATGATAGGTAATAATAGAAATGTCATTAATCAAAATAAAAAAAGCAATACAATGTATCTGGAGCTGTTAGCCTGACCTGTATCAGCTTGCATCATATTAGACATCGTAGCATTAGTACATTATCAGTAAAACACTACTGCACACAATTGATTTTATTAATACCCCCCAAGGGGGACCTTACTCAAATGAACGGACACTCCTGGGGTTGCTGAGAGACATGGATAAAAAGCGAGACGGCTCATTTAACTGGCCTGCTTCCTGGTTTTAGAGATTGATACGTACCATGTGAACCACGTTGAGGCTGGCCACCTCCAACATGGCTGCGTCCGCTATCTCCTTTGCCTCCTCTTTGTCTAGGTTGTCGCTCTGTGAGATCAGCACCTGAACCACCTAGTGAGGAGATTGGGCATTTGTAAGCTGGAGGACCAAGGCCTGGGTTATGTGCAGCTCAGTAGTTCAGGGATCTGTGTCCATGACCAGAAGGTTGTGGGTTCAAATCGCATGGCTGACAGAGCATCAACACCAGGCCCTTAAGCAAGACCCTTAACCCAGTTTTTAGACACTGGCTGACCCTGCCCTCCCATCCTACATTATTTTGGATGAAAAAAAAAGATATGAATATAACCATCAGTACTGCAGGACTGGCGTTTCCTTACATGCCTGTACTCTTCCACGGTGATCTTGCCGTCATCATCAGTGTCATACATGTTGAAGAGGACTGGGAAGGGAAAAGCAGAAGCGGACTGTGTTTGGTTCTCACAATTCAGAGATTCTGCTCCAACTAGGTTATTCCTGCCCGCTCTCATCAAGGAATGGAGCACACAGTTAAATAAGTACACCTAAGAAGTAAAAACCATGTCCTTGTATTGTGGCAGGCGTGGCCACGTCAGAGTGTTCATAAACACACGCCTCTTTGTAGCAAGACTGGATAATTAGCAGTCGACATGGAGTTTTTTGGAAAAGCTGGGACACGTCATCAGAAAGAAGCCACTAATTACCCACATTTCAGATGCAGTTCCATTAAATTCTGCTGTTTTGTGATTTACACAAACAACATCCCTCCCAAGCAATGTTTCCCAATCTGGTCCTCGGAGACCCACAGACACCGTGCACGTTTTTGCTCCCTCCCTACGGAGCTAGGAGGGAGCAAAAATGTATATTGTCTAGCATTGAGTTCAGAGGGAACAAAAACGTGGACCAGCTACGGGGCCCTGAGGACCGGATTGGAAAACACTGCTACCAAGCAACAGGATGTGGAAAAGGTCCCCAGACTCATGCTTAATCGTTAACAAGAAACAGAAGCTGCGTTTCTTCTATCTAACATGAAATGGGCATTGGGCCCGTTGCTCACAGCGAAGTTTCCGCTGGCGAACATTCTCTCGCTCCTCGGCTGTGAGGCATGGATCCGTTGGTAGGAAGCAGGACATGACGATGAGAAACTGCTGGAAGCTGATCTCCGTCACAGTGCCCCTGCCGCTGTCCTGGAAGTTCCTGCACAACAATCGCTGGCTTAAATACGTACTTCTGTCTGTGTTCTTGTGCCCAGCCAGTGGGTCAGGACCACCAGATTCACTTTCTAAAATTTTATGCCGCTTTTCATAATAATCCGGGCCTGTGCTTTTGGCCTATTCCATCTGCCTAGTTTAATCATCTTTACTATACAATACTATACTATAGCTAGTTTTTCACTGAACACACAGTAAGATAGTCCTCATTTTTGTGTTCTGTACTGTAGAAAACTAGATACTCTTGGAACAACAACAATATATTCCCTGGATGGCCCTAATACTCCCTCCCTCCATCTAATTCATACTCCTTCCACATCCCTCAAGTTCTACAAGCTCTACCCCCCTGCACACTCTCATGACCTCTCCAAAAAATCTTTATTAAAGGGCCAACTTTGTGTGACTTCTCTCAGTGTAATCCAGTTTACCAGATCTACATCTATGTGCTACCACTAAGTGACACTGTTCCAGTTTTGGTCTGATTTGTCTCAAAATTTGATCAGTCCCAGATCTTCAGCCTTACAGTGTTTCTACAAAGTTTGACAAATCTGTCAATTACTTTTTGAGTTATCTTGCTAACAAGCTAAATGTCTGTGGTGGTGGCCAACCAGACTGAAAACCATATGTGTTCTTCAGCTAAGGAATGCAATTTAGAGGTTAAGAAATGCATAAACAAGTAGACTGAAGGATAATTGCAGGAGATAACTTTAGCAGGTACGCATGTACGCATAACCCACATTACCCAACATCCCAGGCTCTGCTCCCTGTGTCTGCTAAATTTCTGTTTTACTGTGTTGTCATGGTAGGGTGCAGGTGACAACCTATTAACAGTAATTATTTTTATTGAATAATCTATACAACAAATGCAATTTTCTTTTTATGATGTCATTTGCCACAAGCCAGGAGCAGGATTCATCTTGACAAGCTACAGACAGCTTGCTTTGGAAACTGGTGATGCCAGTTTGGATGCCCTTTTAGGGTTTAGGCCTGGGTGTGGCTCTGCTGGTATTTCAAAAATACCTAGGGGTTTTACAGTAATATTTACAGATGTAGCTCAGATGGTGTGCTACGTCACCCACCTTTCATCGAAGAACGCTTCAATAATCTGGGACTGGATGGGGTTCAACTCCAGGTCCGAAACGACCGTGAAATGCTCTCGTCTGCAAATGAAGATATTGCAGGTTTTTAATAATGATTCTGCAATTTAGCAGATACATGTCCTTCAAAATACATTATATTTATTTACTTGGCTCCATTGTGGGTTAAAATTAGCCCTTTATCAACTGGGGTACAGCTAAAGCATGGATATATTAATCAAAACAAACAAAACTGCAATAATTATTAGCTGTATTGTGTCTCTTTTTCAGGAGACAGTCTCTTCACATCATTGTGTTTTAATTCTAAAAATGGGGGAGAAGTTGAGTATGAGCGGAGTCTGTCGGTCAGGCAGCCGATGACTGGCGATGCACAGACTGAGCTAGTGGAGAGCAGGCAGCCTTACCTGAGCTTGTCTTCGTTTTTGCTCAGATGCTTGAAGCGTCGGTGGAGGTTTCGGATCTGCTCCGGGGAAACTGGGGCGGAGACAGAACACACCAGTGAGCCCCGCTGAGACGCCTCGGCGAAACGCTTTATCGTTTCCTTTGGCAAAGCCGGAGGCCATCTGTTCAGGACCTCGGCAACCCGCCAGTGTCACTGGAGCAAATCTGGGATTTGAATGGGTCACACAGAGACAAGCCACGCAGACAATGGTTTGCCAGGGGGAGCCATTACCACCGTTACTATAACTACCAGTGATGTCGCCTAGTAATAATCCAGCAAAACACATCTTACCGTGCAAAGACGGCACCATTGATTTGCATTAAAATAAAAAGAAACACATCAAAGAGCATTTTAAAAATGAGGTGCATTCATACATATTAATGTGCTGCATAAATATTAATATGTTATACTAATACTTTCTTGTTACTTGTGCACAAATCATTACTCAGTGTCAGTTAATTAATAGATTGATTGATGGCGATTTCCAATGTTAGTAAATCTGTCATTATGTACCTGCAACATTGTCATCTATAGCACACAATTTGGCAAAACAGAATTTATAAGTAGAACAGAATAGGGACACTTTATTAATACCTGTGGTGAATCTCTCCTTTTGCATACCCCATTTTGCTGTCCATGGGACACGCATACAAGTGACAGCAAGCTTGGGGCTCGCAGCACCCCCGGAGCAGGGGGTTAAGGGCCTTGCACCAGGGCCCATGGACATGTGACTATTCTGCTGAAGCTGGAGCTCAAACCGGTGACATTCTGCTCACAGCTACAGAGGCAAAGCCTGCTGAAATTAGATCAGAACTGGTTGAGGCAAGTCTTTGGAAAGTGAGACTAGTATCGCTATTTAAGACGGAACAAAGCTTAATATTGTGAGCAGAACTGCAAAGCTGGAAGCCTCTTGGTAAGGTGTTAGACCACACATGAGTTCCCTGGGCCGGGACGTGGATCTCTGGCAAGGATGAGCAGTCTGGAAGCCACACTGATTCCCACTGGACCCCTGTACTGCCTGCCCATATCTCATAAGGGAAGCATTTCTGGTCACCCTCCTTAGTAATAACAGTAGATGGCTTAAGCGTTTAGCCTGTACTGAGTGTGTTAGACTGTTTTAAATGGATATGTGCTTCCCAGCCCTGAAAGCAATGCTTAGTTCAAAGTGAGGAATACACACCTCACACCCCACATAAACAGTTCCTGTTCAGGTAAAAACCCGCCAAACAGGACCTGTGTATAGGTGTCCATGAGAGGATTAAAAATCTAGATAATGACAAGAGGCACAATGGAGGGTACTGTTTGGGGAACCCGAACAAAGTACAGACATACACACAATAATCATTTTACAATGTGTACATGCAGGGTTGGGGGTAATGTTTTAGGAGACAGCTTGACATTGGGGGGAGGAAATGATTCATTTAAATACAAAGGTCTATTTATTGGGGGGGGGGGGGGGGCAGGATGAATTCAAATTAAATATTGAGGGTATAGGTGCCCCCCATCCCACTTGGGTCCTGTGCCCCTGGTTGAGTTTTTGCAAAATTAAAAATAGGAAATGAATCGGATCCACTTTTAGATGAATATCTCACTCAATATCTGGCAAGAGAAGCTTACAATGGCTTTTACAGACCTGAAGAAAATATATACTTGCTGTTTTAACAACCCAGACAGACGGATGGCGATACGGATGTTTCAACGCTGGGAACATGATGGCGCCACCCAGTACGATTACTCACATCGATAAATTACAAATATTTATTAGATGGGTGGACACAGGGTCACCACTTACCAAGCTGTTTACCCTACACTTCGCTATTTACAAGCCAGGTTGAGCGATATTATGAAAGCTTTAAAAGCAGTAATATTATATATTATAATAGCTATAATAACAGAAGAATAACACATTATTCAGAAAATTTAAATGAACATTAAAGACAGCTTCACTACACATTAAAATGTCATTTGAAGCTTTGTTTTGGAAGGTGTTGTACGGGTTAAATGTTTGTCCTGCTTTGATTCGATCTCCGGAACGCAAGTTAAAGATGTTTTGCAACGATTACAATTATATTTGCAAAGCAGTGTTTGCAAATTCCCTGGCAGGAAGCCATCCATTACCCGAACACATCAAGCTTTTACGCGATTTTATAGTAGCTCCAATATTCAGCCAGTCTTTCACACAAGTAGGAACTAAACTACTGAAAAGTCCTTCATAAAAGTGTATATTTGTTCAATTCCGTACATCTGCATTTACTTTTTATTTTGTAGCCTCATTCACTTGGCTTGGGACCATTTAACGTTCAGATCTGATAGAAAGTGTATGTTTTTTGTATAATTAGTAGTATACATGTGATATAAAACAAGTTTTTAAAAGAGTGAAAAATCCAAAAGATTTCAAACTGGAACTCTGGAAGGTGCATTGGTTTGGATGTGTTCTCTGCTGATAAAAACAGCCACAAACCAGCTTATGATGGTAGCGGGGTTTAACTGGTCTAAGATGGTCTTAGATGCTCATGTCCCAGCTGCTGCTGCTCTTTGATGGTTTAACTGGGTGGGTAACCAGTTGGTATGCTTGTGTAGCCAGCCCATCAAGCTAGGCGTGCTGGTTTGACCAGCTAAACCCGCTAGAAATACCACCATACGTTGGTATAACCAGCCAAACCATCAAACCATCATGCGAAAACATACCTTAAACTGGTCAACCAGCTTAACCAGGTCGAGCGCATTTTCTTCAGCAGGGTTGTTACTACTGACAGTGATGGTACACCACTTCAGCGATCTGCTGCTATCATAAAATACACTTGACTCCAGTTGACAACTACTCCTGGTTTAACAGGAAGGTCTGGGAAATCTAGCGCAGCGTGCATTTAAAATGATTGAATAAATAAATCTGATTATCGGCTAACATCTGTTCAAAGCTAGTTTCATCATCAAGCCTCCATAAAACTGTGTATTTGGTTCAATAAATGGAAAAAAACAACAATACGACCTTTGCTCCTATGTTAATTGTTATGAATAAAACACCGTTTAGGAAAAACGGCTTAGAATAAGACTTTGTAAGTATGAGCATATAAAAATGCGTGACCCGCTTCTAACGTAGAAAGCTCGAACAGTTTTGAGGAAGTGTGATCATCCACCAGACAACGTAGTTATAATACTTACATCCTGTCCTGGTCGCAAGGGCTTCATAATTATCCTCCTGATGCACGGAATGGAAAGCCCCCATCTCTTTGATTTACTTGTTGCTACTTATTAATAATAAATTGCAATAATAATAATTATTATTGCACGAAACAGAGAAAAAAGAGAATGGGATAAAATAG